>NC_041388.1:141021851-141032282 GCF_002162155.2 Triticum dicoccoides | reverse complement strand
TATTCCTCATCTCCCTCATGGGAGGAGGGGCCTTCAGTCTCTCCGGACACAGCGTCCGCAGGACCCTTGAGGCGGGGGCCGCTCTTGGTCTCCTTGCCCTTCTTCTTCGTGGCCTTCTTCTTCGGTGTCTGGTAGGGTGCCGGGACCAGCATCTCAGTCAGCTGGAGCGTGGCTGGGTTTTCGGCCAGAGGATCCGGACACTTGATCCGCTCCGCCTTTGCCCTCCTGCCCTGTACAAAGAAAAGGCAATACATTATATCTAAACTTATTTACCGAATAGGTACTCGGGAAAATCATGATTACCGGCGAGGCCGGATTCTCGATGTCAAGAGCAATGTCTTCGGTCTTCTTTGGCCACATTTTTTGGGCCTTGAAGAGCAATTTCCAAATGTCTTCGTGCGTCTTACCGAAGATGTGGCTCCTCCGGACTAAACTCCCACATATAAGAGGCCTGGAGCTGGCAAGGGAGAGTCCGGCGGAATAGCATCACCTGAATCACATATGTGAGACTGATGTTTTTGCCTATCATGTTGGCGATGCACTTTTGTAGCACCTGCACATCTGCCATGGACCCCCAATCAAGGCCCTTGTTGGTCCATGAGGTGAGTCTCGTCGGGGGTCTGGATCTAAAGTCAGGTGTGGCCGCCCACTTGGCATCGCGGGGTTCAGTGATGTAGAACCACTCCTGCTACCACACCTTGACTGTCTCCACAAAGGCCCCTTTGGGCCAGACGGCGTTGGGAAGCTTGCTGACCATAGCACCGCCGCAATCTGCATGCTACCCATCGACCACCTCCGGCTTCACGTTGAAGACTTTGAGCCATAGGCCGAAGTGTGTGGGGGGGGGGGTGCGGAGTAGAGCCTCAGACACGATGATGAACGCCAGATGTGAAGGAAAGAATTTGAGGCTAGATCATGGAAATATAGCCTGTAGTAGAACATGAGGCCCCGGACAAAGGGATGAAGGGGAAACCCTAGACCTCGGAGGAAATGGGGGATGAATACTACCCTCTCGCCGGGGTCCGGAGTAGGGATGGTCTGATTCTTGTTGGGAAGCCGGTACGCGATATCTGCGGGCAGGTAGCCCGCACTTCGAAGCTCCTGGATGTCCTTCTCCATGACACAGGAGGCCTCCCACTTACCCTTAGAGCCGGATCCAAACATGGCTGGAGAGGTTGGTGGCGGCGGAAAAGATTGAAGTTTGGGCGTTGGAGCTTGAAGATGGGAAGGTGATACGTCTCCAACGTATCTATAATTTATGAAGTATTCATGCCAATATATTATCATTCTTCGATGTTTTACAATCATTTTATAAAAACTTTATATCATTTTTTGGGACTAACCTATTGACCCAGTACTCAGTGCCAGTTATTGTTTTTTGCTTGTTTTTTACATCGCAGAAAATCAATATCAAACGGAGTCCAAACACTGCTAAACTTTTTGTGGATTTTTTATGGGCCGAAGACTCCCGATGGCCCAGAGCAGTACCTGGGGGTACCCCTAGGGGGGCACAACCCACCAGGGAGCGCCAGGGCCCCCTGGCACGCCCAGGTAGGTTGTGCCCGCCTCGGTGGCCTCCCGTACCCCTTCTTTGCACTATAAATTCCCAAATATTCCGAAACCCCTTGGGGTTAAACTAGATCAGAAGTTCCGCTGCCGCATGGCTCCGTGGTCATCAGAAACCAATCTAGATCCGTTCCGGCACCCTGCCGGAGGGGGGAATCATCTCCGGTGGCCATCTTCATCATCTCGGCGGCCACCACGATGAGGAGGGAGTACTCCACCCTCGAGGCTGAGGGTTTGTACCAGTAGCTATGTGTTTAATCTATCTATCTCTCTCTCTCTCTCTCTCTCTCGTTCATGAGATGTCACGATCTTGATGTATCGCGGGCTTTGTTAATATAGTCGGATCATATGGTGTTTTCCCCTCTCTATCTTGTTGTGATGAATTGAATTTTCCCCTTTGAGATTTCGTGGTTATTGGATTGAATACTTTTATGGATTTGAGAACACTTGATATATGTCTCACAATTGAATACTCGTGGTTTGATATATGTTTTGGCACTCAACTTGCGGATTCCCGCAGTGACATTGGGGTAATCTATGCATAGGGGTTGATGTACTATTTGCTACTCCCTCCGTCCGAAAATACTTGTCATCAAAATACATGAAAAGGGATGTATCTAGAACTAAAATACGTCTAGATAAATCTCCTTTTATCCATTTTGATGACAAGTATTTTCGGACGGAGGGAGTACCTTGTTGTTTTTATTTATTCAGATTATAAAAATATATTTCTATCATCAATATTACACTTTTATCACCATCTCTTCGCCGAACTAGTGCACCTATACAATTTGCCATTGTATTGGGTGTGTTGGGGACACAAGAGATTTCTTGTATTTGGTTGCAGTGTTGTTTGAGAGAGACCATCTTCATCCTACACCTCTCACGGATTGATAAACCTTAGGTCATCCACTTGAGGGAAAATTGCTACTGTCCTACAAAACTCTGCGCTTGGAGGCCCAACACGTGTCTACAAGAATAAAGTTGCATAGTAGACATCACGCTCTTTTCTGGCGCCGTTGCCAGGGAGGTGAGTGATTGAAGGTATATCTTTAGATCTTGCAATTAAATCTTTTAGTTTCTTGTTTTATCACTAGTTTGGTTTATTAAAAGAAAACTACAAAAAATGGAATTGAGGTTGCATCATATTATTGATCATCTTTATAATATCTTTCGTGAAAATGATGGTTCGGAAAATTGTGCTCAATTGTTAGAAGAAGAAGAAGTCAATAAAATGTTTGGCACAAAATATTTGAATGATGAGCATGATTGCAATGTTGTTAGTGTGAATTGTTTGAATATCCAAAATGCTAATGATGATTGCACAAGTCATGAAAAAAATGTTTCTTATAAGCATGTCACTTTTTGCGGAGTGAATTGGGAGTGCCTTTGCACACCAAAAAGGGAAGATAGATTTTGCAAGAAGCATAAATATTTAGAAATGAAAAAGTTTCAAGAGAGGCTAGATGATTGTGATGAAAGATGTTATTTTTTTGGCCATCCTTGTGAACTTTGCAATGGACATGGGCATTTAAATATCCAATGCAAATTCTTTCATGATCAAATCGTGTGCAAAAAATGTGATAACTTGATTACCTTGGAACATCATAAAGAGCTTAGCCTTCTTTTGGGGTATGAAGAAATGAAACGTATAACTAAGGGTATTCCAAAATTTAATCTCGAAAGACTTCTTGATTTTGATCTAGAAGAAATTTATAGGTTTTATGCGGTAAATTGCATTGAGAATCCTTATATTGCTAACTACTTAAAGACAAGAAAACAAATGGAGTATGAAGAGAGTACTAATGAAATGGAAAATGTTTCCCAAAACCCTCCTAGTGTTTATTATGATGAATCAGGTAACGAGGATGAGCTTCCTATCCAATCAATTTCTTCAACAAGAAACTTGAAAGAATTAATTAAACCCACACATGGTGTGGTGAAGAAGAAAAAAAGAAAAAAAGAGGTAAAAATGTATCTCTCCCAAATAATGTTGCTCCCATCATCATCGTGCCTCATGAAAGTGAATCAAATATGTTGATGGAGGATGATGATTTTGTATGCCTATTGCTTGTTGTGATGATTATGATTGGGAAGACAATGATATCCCTTATGATCTTGAAAATCTTTTTAGCACTTGCTTGGAAGAATATGATAGTAATGTATGCTATACTATTGGTGCCATTCATGCTATTGATAAGAATGATTGTGATGATATGCAAAACCACAAGCTTGGGGATGTTGTGTTTGATGAGTATGATATGTTTGAAGATTTATTTGTTGGAAATAATGCTTTTCCTAACCTTGGGGATGCTTTGCTTAATGAATATGATCCTTTGATTCCTTCTACTTTCGATAATAAAGTTCATTAGGATGATAGCATGCCTCCTATTTATGATGATTACATTCATGAAAGTGGGTTTGGAAGAGTGTCAACTTTAGGTAGTAGTGATCCTACTATTTTGGAGGGTGTTGAATCTTATTACAATATTGATGAAAGTGGATTTGGAGAGGTCATGATTTTATTTAGTGATACATCCACTATTTTGGAAAAGGTTTTAATTGATTATGACAATGAAGTTGTTATCTATGATGATTATTGTGGTGACATCTATGCCATAAAGAGTGACAAATCTTGTATGATTGTGCATCATGAAAAGAGTGTTGTATGTAATGGTTATATTGTTGAATTCATTCATGATGCCTCTGAAAATTATTATGTGAAAGGAACTTATGCCCTTACATATCTCAATAGTATCAAGTTTCTTCTCTATGTGTTGATTGTTTTGAAGTTACACTTGTTTTGCCTTCCTATGCTAGTTGATTCTTGTTCCCATAAGTAGTTTGCTCACAAAATCCCTATGCATAGGAAGTGGGTTAGAACTAAATGTGCTAGTCATATGCTTCATGATGCTCTCTTTATGTTTCAATTCTTATCTTTTATGCGAGCATCATTGAAATCATCATGCCTAGTTTAAAAGGCATAACAGAAAAGCGCTTGTTGGGAGACAACCCAACACTTTTACCTACTGTTTTTGTGTGTTCATATGATTATGCTACTGTATTAATCATGTTTTATTGTTTTTGTTTCAATAAAGTGCCAACTGAAGCCTTTTGGATCATGTTGGGTGATAGTTGAGTTGACCCTGCTGAAAAACAGAAACTTTTCTGCTCACGAAAATAATTCTAGCTTTTAACAGAAGAGCGCTATTGAGTTGATTCTTTTTGCAGAAGATTAATATACAAATTGCTCATGTGGTCCTAAATTTTCAGAATTTTTGGAGTATCAGAAGTATGGTTTGAGTACATATTACTACAGATTGTTCTGTTTTCGACAAATTCTGTTTTTAATGCATAGTTTGCTCGTTTCCTAGTTTCCAGGGCTTATATTGCTCAATATAAATTGTAGAAATGAGGGATCATATCATTGTTTTTATGAGCATTGTGGCAAAAATGGCGGCGACATGTAGCATGCGAGCGACGACGGTGACAAAATCATGCAATGCCCTCTTCCTCGACATGGACCATCTCATCCAGCTCCTGGCGTCTAGTCACCGACGTCGCTCGCATGTTTCCTAGTTTCTATGGCGGCGACAGGGAGCATGCGAGCAACAACGGTGACTAGACGCCAGGAGCTGGATGAGGTGGTCCATGCCGAGGAAGAGGGCATTGCATGATTTGTTTTCCTGCAGATTTCCTCTCCTGTTTTATCTGATTTTGTTGGCAAAACAATGGCAGATTTCTCCATTAGCTTATCTGATTTGGGGTGTAGATTTCCTCTCTTGTTTGATCTGATTTTGTTGGCAAAACAATGGCAGATTTCTCCATTAGCTTATCTGATTTGGGGTGTAGATTTCCTCTCTTGTTTGATCTGATTTTGTTGGCAAAACAATGGCAGATTTCTCCATTAGCTTATCTGATTTGGGGCTGATTGTCCTCTTGTGATTCCTGTTCATGGCCTTGCTGTGGGAGATTGCAAAAGTGAAGCTAATTAAGAGTGAAAAAAGAGCAGGAGCAATGCTTGGGCTGTAGAATTAATGGTTGAACAAAATCTATGGTTGATATGTAGTCTAGTCATGGCTGATATGAATTTTTCTGTTATTATCTCTGGATTGTTCAGTAAAATGAAAGCTCATGGTATAGCATGTCACCTTCCTTGCACATATATTTGTACCCAATTTAGACCATCAGTAGAACTGTTTATATTGTAACTTGGATGTGGATAAGGATTTATTTTGTTACTGATTGGTTATGTTTTCTATTTTGCTCAGATAATTGAGCCGTTCTTCCTTCTTAGTATCAATGAATAGGTTGATTACATAATATATTTGAAGATTGCAGCAGGCACAAAATGCTCAGCAAACAAAAATAATTAGGTAAGGTGAGAACTGATTGATCTGATTTATTTCCCTAGATTAATTGGTTGGCAGTCATAGAATCATCATGTACCTTTAATATTGACTTGAACTTTTGGTGTGGTCATGTAGCTTTGAGGTTGCCTAGAAATAGACCACTCTCGCATCATTAGGTGCCGCCCACAAGGATCTACCTCGGCGAGGCATGCGCACCTATGCCACATCATTACATGTAAGTTTGTTCCCTTGATAGTTCTCTTTCACAATTGCACGTGTGATATTTGTCATGGGATCTGACCGCTTTACCATATTTTCTTGGTATGGATGATGTTAAAGAGTGAGCTACCCATCGCTTCTCATTACTAACTGTAATCAAGAAATATACGTGTTCGTGCCATAAATGATGGATATGTGTTAAGCCATTGTCATGTCATGTGATTACTTGCAGAACAACTATATAGCTATGTTGGGATTGTAAAGTGGAAACGATAGGAACCTACAACTCTTCTGTGAGTGTCGTTTGATTATTTACTTTCTCAAGTAGTGTGGATATACTGCCGTCAGGATATTATGTATATGCATGATTATATGCAAATTTTTAAAATGGGTTGTGGTATCCCGCATTTGTCAGATCCTCATATGTTGCTGACAGTTTATAATTTTCTGTTGTTTCTACCAAATGTGTGTGCTATGACATTATGTAAGGCTAGGCATATTTCTTTTCTTTATAATCCAGTGATGAACTAATTGTCTTAGCTATATGGTGAATCTCGATTACCCCCTGAGGAGCTAGGCTTGCAGCCCCTATTTGGGTTTATTCAGATTGTTGCAAAATGTGATTTCTAAATGCTGATATGTTCCTTGCTTTCTCCATCTCCACCCCCTACGTCCTTGATGAACTAATTGAGATATGCAAATTAAGTGCCATGGATGAGTTGCAAGTGGTCATGCATCGTCCTTGTCAATTTTAAATGCTCGACTCCACTTTCATTTGCCTATGGTATTTAGTATTTACACTTGCATAGAGATTTGACCTATTTCATTTGGACCTACTCCCAGTTCCCTACTATGTTTCTATTCCCAATGATCAACTCTTACTTTCCTTTTGTGTGTGTTCTGCTCTGCTTGTATTAGCTATTGTTAATTTATGCTAATTTTGTTGTCCTTTTTTTGTGTGCCCAGATGACCAGGCACATAGGAGGGCTACATACATTTTGTATGGGTGTATATAGTTGCGCTATACTGGTATGTATGGCAGCTACAGTAGCTTTCCAGTTAGTCCTTGGTGAAGGTAATTTGAACCTATGCCCAGTTCCCTTCTATGTGCGTTTGAATTTTTTGATAGGTGAAAAATCCTTTTGTAACTCTTAAGAAGGTTCTAATTGGATTGGTCAAAAAATGAGCATAAATATAATGATAATGTGCACACAAATTGGAGTCTTAGATTAATAGTTTGAATATAGCCAAGAAATATTCGTGCTAGGCTGTTGTTTAAGTACTTACGAAACAATATTAGAGGGATGCAACGACTAAAATATGTAGGGTTTGTGAGCTTGCAGGAAGAGATGCGCTGATCATCTTTTATGTACCTTCGTAATTTTATTAAATGATCAAATTGTTGGAAAAGAGTATGATTAGCCTATTGATTTTGCAGTGCTTAATATGATTATTATTGCAAAAGAGCATCAAAACATTCCATATGGTTTACTATATTCACTTGCATCTTAGCAGCATCACGCGATTAAGCTCATACAATTTGAAATTTCTTATTTGTGGATGCATGCCTAGGCATACATATAATGGACGCATTCTAACCTATAAGGAGGCTGGCCAACTTGCCTCCATGGAGCTCCCATGACTAGGCCCTTTCTGCCTGTCCGATCATGGTGAGTTTCCCACCTCTTCTCCCCTAGCCATTAGATATTGAATGTATGTTTTACCTCGTTTCTCTTTTCACACGTGTATGACCAGTGGGCCAGTTCATTGGTGGGGCCGATGTTTATTTATTTAGTGACCAGACATTGTGATCTGGAACATTGGAGAGCAATAATTGACATAAGTATTAGATGAGTTTGGGAAGGCATGGTTGTTTATGTAGTATTTTCACCATTAGGTTTCAATTGCTCGGCTCCTGATGGCATGATGCCTCATTTAGATTTTCTTATCTCGGTGTGTTTGTAATATATTCAGAAAATTAGTTTGATTTTTTTTGCTCCTTGGAGAATGCATCCTCAATTAGTATGATAGCAGTCAAGCAAAAATGGCTTACTAGTGATACAGATATAACTTCGATTACTCCTACTTTGATGTTTTATTCTTTTTGGACTTTATATAGAATTTATCATTTCCAGTTGATGTGCTCTGAATGAAATATTATATCCGAGGGAACATGAAACTTGCATATCATGCTATGTTTTAGCGCTCATGGAGTTTCTCTGGCATACGTTGAGTCTGGTGATCCTTACAAAACATATATGGAAGGCTATGGATCTTATCATGGATGAGCTTGAAAATATAGGAATTTCAAATCCATGTATACATCACACCCATACCCGGTATGTAGCGACCCGACCTCAGATGGTCAAGTCTCTGTGCTTCAGTGTCATCCCTGGATCGGTAATGCTGACACACACAGTACTCGAAGGATTTATAACAGAGTAGCAATCACACACTATTACATCGAATGTCTCCAAAGAGAACTTATTACAATAATATGGCTTAAGGCCATCTAATGCGATAACAGCGGAAGGCTTGGAAGATAGGGTGAGTCCATCACCTCCAACGGCATAGCTGAGCTGCACGGCAACGACCTAACGAACCATACTTCTCGTCTGAAAAGTCTGCAACATAATACGTTGCAGCCCGAAAACGGGTCAGCACATGGAATATGCTGGCAATATAACACAGTAGAGCAGAAACAGAATAATGCTATCACTACATGCATATATGGCTGGTGGAAAGCTGTATGGTTGTAGTTTTGCAAAAAGCCAATTTTTTCCTACGACGACGGAATAGATTTTAATTTACTATCATGGTGGTTGAAACATCATTGAGAAGGTATCCCCAACTCAATCCCAATTAAAGTGAATTAACATCCCAACAGTATTAATTAAGCATGGTGAGATACATGTGATAACCCAAGTACTAGATACTCAAGAATTGTCCATAACCAGGGACACGGCTAACCATGATTAGATTGTACACTCTGCAGAGGTTTGCGCACTTTTCCCCACAAGACTCGATCGCCTCCGTTGGATTTTTCGCACTACATGGTGTTTGAGAAACGGATGACCAAGACACAGTCTTTCAGAAACATTAACTCTCTACTCCGGGTAGACCATACCAAACCTACAAAACCCACTACCTGCTGATCTACCTCTTCAAGAGCTTCACGTAACTTACTCAACTATGCTAGAGCCCATAATAGCTTGTGGCTGCACACGGAAGTTTCTATCATGAATCATCTTAGTTCCCTTTGAGCCTGGGTGGCGGTCCATAGGAAGATCACACGGGTACCCCGGAATTTCCAAAAAAACAGACAACACTGGGTTCCCAGGTGCCTCATTCCACCCAGTTGTTTGATTAAGTTGCCACCTTAAGTTGATCCATTAATTAATAATCTCACATCTGACGTGAATTGCACTCAAACCCAAACCACGTCTACGAGCATAGCATAGCAATATAAGCAATACGTAGAAGTAACTCCCAAGGGTTTGAATATAACAGGGCAATAGGTTCTACCTCAGCAACTACTTCCCAACCCACAAGTTAATGACATCCTAATAATGCAATGTTTGAGGATTGGAACTAATGCATAAAAACTGGGTAATAATGGAATATGATCAAAGTGTTACTTGCCTTGCTGACGATCCGCGAATCCTAGAGACTCGTAGTAACACGCTTCGCACTCCGGGAATTCTATCGCAAGCAAACAATAACATACATAAGTAACAAGCAACGATGCACAAGCAAAACTCAAATAAGAGAGGTTGACCAGAAAGTTCAAATTAAGAACTCCGGTTCGCAAAAAGAATCAAAACAAACGGAGCAACGAAACTCAAACGGCGAAAGAAAGAAGCTTCGTTTACTAATCTGAAACTAGGTCAAATTTTATAGTAGTAAAACTTGTTTGAGTTGGTTAAACGAAAAGAGGGTTTCAAGACGAAACTCCAGGCGCTTGAATCACCTGATTCCGTTAAACGAGCGAAAAGATAAACAGAAACTAAGATCGGATCAGAAATCACGATCAGAAAAATTGCGGAATAAATCCGATAAAAGAAAACTCACGAATAGACTAACGAACGAGCGTTCGTTAGTTGTTTCTAACGGGCGAAAACCGTTCGTTAAAATGAACGTACGGACGAATGTCCGCTAACTGGAAGAACCGAGAAAAACCGGCGAATCCAAAAAAAACAGATCTAGGGTTTCTGAAAAAAAACGAACGGTTTTTATAAAAAAACCGGCGGCGGGGCGCGGTGGCTACCTCCGGCGAGGGGCTCTGGCGGGGCGG
>NC_041388.1:140917961-141021410 GCF_002162155.2 Triticum dicoccoides | reverse complement strand
CTAGGCGGCGGCGGTGGTGTTGGGGCGGGGGTGGCGGTGTATAGAAAGGGGCGGGGGCGGCGACTTGGAGGAGGGGCAAGGAGCGGCGGCTGCGGAGTCCAACTCGGACTCCGGTCCGAGTGGCGGCGGTGGCAGCGCGCGCGCAGGAGGCGGCGGCGGCGGCCTGGCGCGGCTGGGCCTTAGGCCCAGTCGGCGCGGAACCTTTTTTTTTAAACTTCGCCGACCAAAATAAAATCCTAGAAAAAAATAAATAAAAACCTAGAAATGCCAAAACAATTTTTCACTGTCTAAATAAAATATTTAAAACAAGATGAACATTTTCTTGGCCCTAAAATGCAATTTTGAAAAACATGCAATTTTTCTAATGCATATAAAATCCGAATAAAATCCAATAAAATCAATTTAATGATTTTAATATTTTTCCTCCAATATTTCATTTATTTTGGAGAAGTCATATTATCTCCTCTCTTTAATTTTTAATGTGAAATATTTTTCAGAGAGAAATAATTAAAATCAAATCCTCTTTTCATTATTTGTTAAAATAATCAAATATGAAGACCGGGAAATCCCCAACTCTCTCCGAGGGTCCTTGAGCTGCTTAGGATTTCGAGGATTACGGAACAGAAAAGC
Source organism: Triticum dicoccoides (assembly GCF_002162155.2). Lineage (NCBI taxonomy): Eukaryota > Viridiplantae > Streptophyta > Magnoliopsida > Poales > Poaceae > Triticum > Triticum dicoccoides. Next base: position 141,020,780 of record NC_041388.1, on the reverse strand, counting down.
AATAAAACATGATATGCATGGATGATCTATGTATAACATTCCAAATTGAAAATTTGGGATGTTACACGGTATGTCATAACCAACTTCAGTTGTCCTTGGCTTGTGAATTCACCATCCAAATATTTTTTTTATTGGAGAGCACATAAAATATATGGAGAATCAAAGGCGAATGTAAATGAAACACTCCCTGTATGTCTGCATGCACATGATCAGTACCTCCATTTTCCTTCATAGTAATGATAGGATACAAACATTACTTGTAATAAGTTTTTGGCCATTTCATACCTATGTCATCAAGATTCTGTTCTGGTGTAGAATATTCAGTTAAGTTCAGTTTGGTGACTTTGGTCTGCATTTGTCCCAGATTCTGTTCTGGTATAGAATATTTAGTTTAGTTTGTTCTGGATTTGTCCTAGAGGGCGAGTGTTTACATGTCCAGTGCTTATGTCAGTTATTAATTAGTCAATATTTTGTTCTGATGTAGAATATTCAGTTTAGTTGGTCTACATAGGTCTAGTGCTTATGTAAGTTATTATTTAGTCAAGACTCTGTTCTGATGCAGAATATCTAATAACTTGCCACTTAAGTTTTTTCTGCAAACTAAAATTCGAACTTTAAAACTGATCTAGCCATAGTTTTTGCAGCATGAATACCATGACTTCTTTTATCTCCTTTTCGAGCTGGAACACTCAGCTATCATGATTTTTCTTTGTAGACTTTCCATGACTGGACAAAATGTATGTTGTGGAGAAATTATAAATCGCCTTATAAATTGTTGTAATGTTGTGCAGAAACTGAACAGGGACAAGAACATGCAATTATATGTTGTGGTAGATTTCAAAAGAGACCCATGGCCCAGAGTAGTTTTGCGCAAATGAAGGATATCAGACTGACCCATGGAGCATGAGATCCTCTTTGTCAGTGCCACCTTACTTGTATGGCCTCAGGCTGAGGGGGCCCTTCTAATTAAGGTGGTTACTACTTACTTGCTGATTTGAACCTAGAATAGAATGTCATTTTGTGCTTGTCAGTAGGATCTCATGTTTAATCTATAGATCTTTTTAGTTAGTGTATTTGCAAACCAGCTGCGAGTTAGTACCTGGGGAAATGAACATTTTTTGACCTCATATTTGCATATCAGTAGTATCAAGTTAACTAGTCCGGCCCAACAGCGAGTGGGGTACATGATCTACCCTCGCGTCGCCCCCGCCCTGGGCGACTCGGGGGCTCTCCAACCCTAGGGCCGCCGCCGTCCTCTCCTTCTCCCCTCCTCGCGCCGCCGCCGGGTGACGCCGCCGGGTGAAACCCGCATGGCAGATGGCGGCGGCGGGGGACTCCCTCTCCCGACTCCCTACCTCCGCGGGCGGCGGATCTAGGCGGCAGGCGGTGGTGTCCTGCGGCGCTCGCGGTTTGGCGCGAGGTGGCAGGCTTCGGCGAGCGGTGGCGGGGCGCGGGGCACGCGGCGGCGAGCCTCGACAGGCGGTGGCGGCTGCGCGCGGGGCTGATTCCGGGGCGGCGGCGCGGGCATGGATCCATCGCGGATCTGATCCTGCGGGCGCGGTCTCGGCTTCCCCTGCTCGGCCGGCGGGTCTCGGTGGGGGGCTTCTCCTTGCTGAGATCTACCAGCGGGATCATCCAGATCCCGGCAAGGATGGCAGCGACCCGTGCACGAGGTATGGAGGTCTTCGATCAAATCCGGGTGAAAACCTGCTATTGGCGATTGCCAAGGCCGGCGATGGCGACGCTGTCTGCGTCGTTCCCTTCCTGAAGGCATCGTCGTGGAGAAGTTCAAGGCCACTCTCTGCTACCTCCGGGGGAAACCCTAGATCAGTAGATCGGATGACGGCGGCTCTCTGGTGTCGTTTCCCCCCTGGGGGCGTCATTCTTGGAGGTGCACACGGGCTCGAGGGACTAGAGGACGGCGACTTTGGTGGAGCGGTGCTTCATCTTACACATTGATGGTGGCGGATCTCGGCGGCGTGGCGATGTCGAGACTCGGCGTCTGATGCGCGGAGATGGACTCGTGCAGGAGGTGGAAGCTGTCTGGCGTCATGGTGGCGTTGATAGCAGATAGGCCTGGCAAGGTCGGTGCAACAGTACAACTCTGAAGATGGATTGGTGGCAGGCGGCTGCGGCGGCCTCATACCCGGCAGGGTCCTGGTTGAGAAGCATGCCGGGCTGGTGGGTGCCCATACCAGGCAGGCGTCCTGGGTGGGACCTCAAGTCTTTAGATGTTTAGGTTTGGCTGTGTGGTCTGTTTGGTATTAGGCCCAGACTTTCAGCGCCCCTACATCAACTGAATAGGGATAGCAACAATTGTTGCTTGTTTTGGTGGCTTTAGACTTATTGTTGTATGACTCTGTATGGTCTTGTGTCAATAATTAATAAAATGGCCGTATGCATCGCTCAGATGTAGAGACCGGGGGTCGTCCTCCTTTTCTAAAAAAAAATCAGTATCCTTGTCTAATTTAAGATTCCTTTTCTTATTGTGAAGAAGATTCGTGCTGCTGCCACATTCTTCAGTTTCTGGTGTTTTAGATGTTAGTTCATTGTTGAGATAGCTCTGGTATGTCTGTATTCTGAAAATATGTAATTTTTTTCTGGACGTTGTTGCAGATCCTATGCGCCTGCCTCCTTCCTCCAGGCGCGTGAAGGCTAACGTGAGGAGCTGACAAGCTAAACAAGTAGCTGGAGCAGGACTGTAGGAGGGAGGTACACTGGGGGCTGGAGCAGGACAACCATTGTTTCAGATCCACTTGACTCATCCCAAGTGGTTGCAATGTCTTCTTATGTAATTTATATTTACACACATAATGATATAAGAGAGTAATTTTTTGAAAAATTAGGTTCATAGTAGTTTAAAAAAGGATTCAAAAATATGAAAATAAGAGCTTCCATTCATAAAATTTGTACAAAATGTCCCTTTCCATAATGAACTTGGTTTCTAATCACACACATGTACTGCTACATGATCCTATACGTATTGTCTGAATTAAGTGAAATGATATTGGCATTTTATCTCCCGGTTAATCAGGACTTATTGATAGGGACTTGGGATCATTTCTTAATCTTGCACGGGTTCTCACCATTGAGATTGTATATCTGGTCCTTACATCAGATATGCTTCTGGATCTCAAGTTATCCCAGCCTAACTGTTTTTTGTTTGATTATTCTACTATTTCTTTTGAGTAATACTGACTGACTTGCTACTGGTGGTCTGAAGCTTTCATAGAAGCATTTGTGTGTTCTCGAGCTTAGGAGTAAGGAGTTCAAGGGAAATGATAGAATTTTGTGATTTGCTTCAGACGGACCTGCTACTGAAAACTGATCCTTAACTCATTAGCTATCTTGATCTTCAGCCTATTTGGTTAGTAAGGCACATTATTTTGACCCCCCAAAAAGAAGGCTCCTCAACTTGTATTATACATGCCGTTAAGTACAAGTACGTTCCAAGTCAAAAGAAAAATAAATAGATATAGAAAGGTATAAATTCAACAAAAAACATTTTTTTATTAAAAGGGTATTCCATTTGTTACCTATTGTACTTGCCCATGACTAAAACAATTATTAGATGGTTTTATTTTCAAAGCACACATAGAATCAACGGGCCTCTGCGTCATTTTGGGACGGAGAGAATATTAGACATGCACATTTTTTAGCTCATTAACAAAGGAGTAAAGAATATGCATGCATATGTTTTTTTTTTAGCTTGGAACATTTCATTCCATTAATCAACGTGCCGAGCAGAAACGCTGGCTACGAAAACGTGGGCAAAGATAGGGGCCAGACCCGCCCATACAGCTTGGGGTGGAAGCACCGTCTTCGACCCATGCAACACTAAAACGTCTGCACCCTTATTACAAGCCCGAGGGCAATAAGAAATTGAAAAAGAACTAAAGTTCAGAGATGTAAATGCTTTTATTTCCCTAAACAAAACCCCATTAGAAGAAAGATCATAACTTGACGTCTCGATCGCCTGGACAAGCAGCAACGCATCCGTTTCCACCATAGCTCGGCTAATACCTAATTCCTGCGCCTTGTACAATGCTTGAATGCAAGCTTCAGCTTAAGTCTGTAGCGCATCCAGTGCATGAAGTAAACGACCAGCAGCGGCAACTACGACATCACCATCATGGTCTCGGATAACATATCCCCAACCGCCCGTTCCTGATTCCTTGTTAAAACTGCCATCAATATTTATCTTCAGAGTGCCCTCACTTAGTTTCTTCCATGTCTCTATTCTCTGCACAGCCGAGTGTTCCTCTCTCCAAAAGAATTCTTTATACTCCAAAGCTGAGCTCTTAACCTGCCAAATCATACCATTAACATCAATATTTTTCTTTTCTTCTCATAATTCGTTCCTAGCATTCCACCAAGTCCAAATCAGTGCAATAGTGCTCGTAATTTGGTCCAAATTTCCATGCATTAATGCCTATATTGCTTCCTTCGGATCATGAAGGTCTTTGCATATAGCACGAATATGTTCTAGTCCCATCTCCCTCCACAGGCGCCGCACTATCTTGCATTGGAACAGAAGGTGGCTACCATCTTCATCTCTGCGCTGGCAGACTGGGCATGCTGTATCAATATCCATTCTTCTTCGCTTCAGATTTGTACACGGTGGTAGACTATTATGAGCCACTCTCCATAGGAAATGTTTAACTTTCATCGGACACGACGCTCGCCATATAGACGTCCAGTTGAAACTGTTACCCTCCTGGTTTACTTGACCTTCTTCACCCGCACGTACTCTTTCCAATTGCTTGCACAACTTGTATGCAGATTTGACCGAGAAACAACCCCGCTGATCTGGGTGCCACGCCCACCCGTCTTCCATGTCCTCTTTAATTGGGATTGCAAGGATGAGAGCAGCATCTGGTCCCCAAAACACAGACTTCACAAGTTCATCATCCCAGGTTGATGTATACGGGTCCATGAGCTCTGCCGCCGTAGAGATGATGGTGTTGCCCCGCTGTGTAAAAGGCTTTCTGTCCCAGTTACGAGGTAGCCATGGGTCCTCCCAGATTTTTACTGTCGTACCATCACCCACGCGCTTAATAACTCCCAGCTTAAGCACTTCAACTCCCTTCAAGATGCTCCGCCATGCATATGACATCCCCTCCTTTTGTACAACATTAAGGATATCCGTATTTGGGTAATACTTTGCCTTGAGTACTCGTGCACAGAGCGAGTCCGCATTATCCAAGAGTCTCCAGGCCTGCTTAGCTAGCATGGAAAGGTTGAAAACATGAAGGTCCTTAAACCCTAGGCCTCCCTCCTTCTTTGACCTAGCAAGTTTCTCTAGCGAGAGCCAATGAATCTTTTGGTCCTCATCCTGTTGTGCCCAAAAGAATCTGCAAATCATGGACGTCATTTTCTCATAGAGACCTTTTGTTAGATCAAACACTGACATAGCAAAAATCGGAATTGCTTGAGCACAAGATTTTATGAATATCTCCTTCCCCGCCTTAGTGAGCAGTTTTTCCATCCATCCCTGGATACATTTTCAAATTCTATCTTTTAGATATGCAAAAGCTTTGGTTCTAGATTGACCAATATGAACCGGAAGTCCCAAGTATCTCTCATTCCATGATTCTCTATTCAGCCCCATATGGTACATCATTTTATGGTTTTTTAATCAACAAGGCATGTACTATATTTTACGGGTTTTTTAACACACGCCACAAATACGTCTTTCTTTTCATACATAAGGAACTATTATACCACCAAATAAGAACATGTGTGTGTGTGTGTGTGTGTGTGTGTCATTGTATATAACAATATTCAAAGCGACCATAGTTTAAAATGGGACTCTACGCCTAAGTGGTTGTTAAAACCTATTTTTACCGAGAAAGATAAACCTTTTTAAAAAACTCATTATATAGATTTTGAAAGACAATTCTATCTTAATTTTTCATACCAAGGCATGTACTTTTTGTTTTAAATTAGACTCTATACTATTAAGTTAAGCTGTGTGTATCCAACCATGGAATTTTTTTTCATCGCGGACATGGTTTTAGCGTGCCTCTGCACCATTTGGCGCAACAGGTCCACTAGTTTCAATAAAAGTGACATTGATAGCCTTTACTATGCTTATTTTGCAAGTCTACACGTTGCTGTTTGAAAACAGAAAATTTACCACTGTTGCAAAAATTCTCTAGGAAAGTCAGAATGTGATAAAATGTTGAAACCTTTTGCAAAATGAGCTCTGATAAATTTTCTACAGTGTGATAAATTTTCATAATTTATGGAGTTTAAGAAGTATTTATACTCTTGCATTCTTTACAGACTATACTAGTTTGACAGATTGCTGTTATGTTTGCATTGTTTGCATATGTTTGCTTGTTTAATGATTCTATTTGAGGATAGAACTATTAAATATGTAGAGGCATTTAGTATGCAAATAATAATTTTAGTGATTTGCTATATTAGAGAATGATAAGGTTTTGCATTGATTTATACTAACTTATCTTACGAGTTCTTGTTGAGTTTTGTGTGGATGAAGTTTTTGAGATTTAGGAAAACCGCGATATGAGAGGAATTAAGGAGACACAAAAGCTCAAGCTTGGGGATGCCCAAGGCACCCCAAGATAATATTTCAAGAAGTCTCAAGCATCTAAGCTTGGGGATGCCCCGGTAGGCATCCCACCTTTCTTTTTCAACAATTATCGGTTACTATCGGTTGAGACTAAGTTTTTGCTTCTTCACATGAATTGTGCTATTGTTAGAATATCATTTTATTTTGTCTTTCTTGATGTTTTAATAAAGTACTTATATCTGAAAGTTTTTCTAAATAAAATAGAGTCCTCAAATAGTTGCCAGGGAGGCTAAGTAAGCAGCATTCACATCCAGTCAACGAAGCTCTTTTCTATGTCATTTACTCTTGTGCTTCACTTATATCCTATGAGTAAATTGTTGAATAAATTGAATATCATGAAGTTGAAATCATATCATGCTTAGTGGTAGCTTCACATTGGGTTTAGAAAGTGAAATCTTTTGAGGCTTGACAATCACAATATTGGTCATACAAGAAATTCACAAAAAATTAGTATAAGAAAGAGAACTTTCACATATAAATACACTATCATGGAAATCTTTTGTGATTGTTTGCCCCCATCAAAATATTATATGCCAAAATTGTTGACGTTGGAGAAGGAAGAAGACATAATGGTTTATGTTTATTCATATTCACATAGAAGTTATATTGTCATAGATCCTTCAACATGTGGTGCTTGCCCCGCATCTTTGCTAGCCAAAAATTCTGCACCAAGTAGAGATACTACTTGTGCATCCAAAAACCCTTAAACCCAAATCTTATTTTCAAGAGACCACCATACCTACCTAAGGATTGAGCAAGATCCTTCAAGTAAGTTGTCATTGGTGCAATAAGGCAATAAAAATTGCTTCTAAAAGTGTAAGATCATTTAGTGTAAGAGAAAATTGAGCGTTGTACGAACTTGTGATGGTAAAGCAATAAAAGCGGCAGACTGCATAATAAAGATTGCTATCACAAGGGGCAATATAACGTGACGTTCTTTTGCACTAAGGGATTGAGCATACAAACAAATAAGCGCATGGCAACCTCTGCTTCCCTCTGCGAAGGGCCTATCTTTTACTTTTCAGTATTTACTTTTATTCAAAGAGTCAAAGTATTCCTCTCTATTCCTCTCTATTTTTCTCTTTTGGCAAGCATCATGTGGCGAGGAAAATCTAGGCACATATATCCAGTTGGATATGGGTAGCATGAGTTATTATTGTTGACATCACCCTTGACGTGAATAAGTTGGGAGGCGAAATTATAAGCCCCTATCTTTCTATGCGTCCGGTTGAAACGTTTTGCTCATGTGTACAAGGTGAGTGTTAGCAATCATAGAAGACTATATGATTGTTGAGTATGTGGAGCTCTTACTTAAACTCTGTTGAATAAGTTGAATTGCAATTGCTTGGTGACTAAGAACATAGGTTGTTGGGTTTCAAGTGAATTCATTGTTTGAACCTTAACATGTGAATTGGTTTCCACTATAACATGCGAAGTTTTATAAGAAAGAATTGTTGTTATGATTCTAGGAAAAGTGACTGAAATTATCATTGATCAAATTTGTGCACTTTGCTAGCATTACACTTCATAAATTATATCTTTTATCATTTACCTACTCGAGGACGAGTAGGAATTAAGCTTGGGGATGCTGATACGTCTCCAACGTATCTATAATTTATGAAGTATTCATGCCAATATATTATCATTCTTGGATGTTTTGCAATCATTTTGTAGAAACTTTATATCATTTTTTGGGACTAACCTATTGACCCAGTGCCCAGTGCCGCTTGTTGTTTTTTGCTTGTTTTTTACATTGCAGAAATCAATATCAAACAGAGTCCAAACACCGCTAAACTTTTTGTGAATTTTTTATGGGCCGGAAGACTCCCGATGGGCCAGAGCAGCACCTAGGGGGTGCACCGAGGGGGGCACAACCCACCAGGGCGCGTCAGGCCCCCCTGGCGTGCCGAGGTGGGTTGTGCCCACCTCGGTGGCCTCCCGTACCCCTTCTTTGCACTATAAATTCCCAAATATTCCGAAACCCCTTGGGGTTAACCTAGATCAGAAGTTCCGCTGCCGCTAAAAACCAATCTAGACCCATTCCAGCACCTTGCTGGAGGGGGGAATCATCTCCGGAGGCCATCTTCATCATCCCGGCGGCCACCATGATGAGGAGGGAGTAGTCCACCCACGGGGCTGTGGGTTTGTACCAGTAGCTATGTGTTTAATCTCTCTCTCTCTCTCTCTCTCGTGTTCTTGAGATGTCACGATCTTGATGTATTGCGGGCTTTGTTAATATAGTGGGATCATATGGTGTTTTCTCCTCTCTATCTTGTTGTGATGAATTGAGTTTTTCCCTTCGAGATTTTGTGGTTATCGGATTGAATACTTTTATGGATTTGAGAACACTTGATATATGTCTTGCAATTGAATACTCGTGGTGACAATGGGGTATCGTATTGATTCACTTGATATATGTTTTGGCACTCAACTTGCAGATTCCCGCAGTGACATTGGGGTAATCTATGCATTGGGGTTGATGCACGTTCTTGTCATTGTTTCTCCGGTAGAAATCTTGGGGCCCTTCTATAGTTCTTTGTGTGGATTGAGTATTATGAATATGAATATGCTTTGGTGTTATTCTAGTACGAACTCTAGGGTAGATCAAATGGAAAAAATAGCTTTGCGTTATTTTAGTACGAACTCTTGAATAGATCGAATGAAAGAATAGCTTTGAGGTGGTTTAGTACCCTACAAACAATTCCTATCTTTTGTTCTCCGCTAATAGGAAATTGGGAGTGATTTTTTACTATACTTTGAGGGATAATCATATGATCCAACCATGTTAGCACTGTTGAGAGATTGCACTAGCGAAAGTATGGACCCTAGGCCTTTTTTTTAAGCATTGAAATACCTTTTTTGTGCCCGTTTACTATTTGCTACCTTGCTGTTTTTATTTATTCAGATTATAAAAATATATTTCTACCATCAATTTTACACTTTTATCACCATCTATTCGTTGAACTAGTGCACCTATACAATTTGCCATTGTATTGGGTGTGTTGGGGACACAAGAGATTTGTTTGATTTGGTTGCAGGGTCGTTTGAGAGAGACCATCTTCATCCTACAACTCTCACGGATTGATAAACCTTAGGTCATCCACTTGAGGGAAAAGTGCTACTGTCCTACAAAACTCTGCGCTTGGAGGCCCAACACGTGTCTACAAGAATAAAGTTGCATAGTAGACATCAGAAGGCAGGAGCGAGAAGAAGGCATGGGTGAAAAAGGAGGATTCTTTACTCTCTTATAGGCAGTGAAATACCAAACCCCCCCTCTCGATCCTTATAACTCGCTTGTTCCCGAAGAGATCATGCGAGCGACACGGTTGTTTCGCCCGAAACCGTAGTAATGGGAATCTCGTAATGGGCGGGCATGATCTCGGTTTTGAAAAGACATGCCAATGGAGGCTCTGCCTCGAAATGCAGGTATGAAAAAGGTTTGAAATGTTAAAGAGCTAGATGTGACGCTTCGCTAAAAAAAGTTGTCAGTAAGAGATAGTGTTTCATTTTGATACTTTGCCTTCATGGCTAAGGGTTGTAACAATTATACAGCGACGCATACAGTTCCTTTGTTCAGGGAATTGTTTTAAAGTGTTCAGGAGGAGGAACCCGTCTTGCAATGCCGAAGACTATCCGCGTGCCGAACACATCATCATCGAAGACGGGTTCAGGAGATACTGAGGGAGTCTTGGATTAAGGGGTCCTCAGGTGTCCGGGTTATTCGATATGGGCCAGACTGATGGGCCGTGAAGATACAAGCAGAAGACTTTCCCCCTGTGTCCGGGTAGGACTCCCCTCTCCGTGGATGGCAAGATTGGTGTCCGGATATGTTATTTCCTTCCCCCACAATCCGACTCCGTACAACCCGAGTCCCCTCCAGTGTGTATATAAACCGGAGGGTTTAGTCTGTAGAGGCCATCAGAATTCTCATAGGCTAGACAGTTAGGGTTTAGCCATTACTATCTCGAGGTAAATCAACTCTTGTAACCCCTATACTCATGAAATACAATCAAGAAGGACGTAGAGTTTTACCTCCATTAAGAGGGCACGAACCTGGGTAAACATTGTGTCCCACTTGTCCCTTGTTACCCTCAATCCGCAAACGCATAGTTCGGGACCCGGTCCATACCGAGATCAGCCGGTTTTGACACCGACACCTAGGTGGGCACAACCCACTAGGGCACCCCCTCCAGGCGCGCCCAGGTGGGTTGTCCCCACCTGGTGGCCCCGCACACCCTGAAACCGACACTATAAAATCCTATTTTTCCAGAAAAATCAGGGAGAAAGAATTATAGCATTCTAAGAGATGGAGCCGCCGTCACCTACTGTTCTTCATCGAGAGGCCAGATCTGGAGTTCGTTTGGGGCTCCGGAGAGGGGGGTCTTCACCTTCGTCATCACCAACCCTTGTCTAGCGCCAATTCCATGATGCTCCCCACCAGGGTTGAGTAATTCCTTCATAGGCTCGCTGGTCGGTGAGGAGTTGGATGAGACTCATCATGTAATCTAGTTAGTTGTGTTAGGGCTTGATCCCTAGTATCCACTATGTTCTGAGATTGATGTTGCTATGACTTTGCCATGCTTAATGCTTGTCACTTTGGGCCCGGGTGCCATGATTTCAGATCTAAACCATTTATGTTATCACCATTATATCCATGTTAGATCCGATCTTGCAAGTTATAGTCACCTACTACGTGTTATGATCCGGCAACCCCGGAGTGGCAACAGTCGGGACCACTCTCGGTGATGACCGTAGTTTGAGGAGTTCATGTATTCACCGTGTGTTAATGATTTGTTCTGGTTCTCTGTTAAAAAGAGGCCTTAATATCCCTTAGTTTCCAATTGGACGCCACTATGCCACGGGAGGGTAGGACAAAAGATTTCATGCAAGTTCTTTCCATAAGCACATATGACTATTTACGGAATACATGCCTACATTATATTTATGAACTGGAGCTAGTGCCGTATCGCCCTAGGTTATGATTGTCACATGATGAATATCATCCAAAAAATCATCGATCCAATGCGTATGAATTTCTCTTATATTGTTCTTGCTAAGTTACTACCGCTATCATTCCTATTGCACTTGCTACAAAATTACTGCCATCACTATTACCGTTACTATTGTTGCTGCTACTATTATCCAAACTGGAATACTACTTTCCTACTGATCACTTTGCTGCAGATAATTAATCTCTAGGTGTGGTTGAATTGACATCTCAGCTACTAATACTTACAAATATTCTTTGGCTCCCCTTGTGTCGAATCTATAAATTTGGGTTGACTACTCTACCCTTGAAAACTGTTGCGATGCCCTATACTTGTGGGTTATCAATACCTTTTTCTGGCGTCGTTGCCGGGGAGCATAGCTATATTTGTTGAGTCACTTGGGATTATTATCAGTTTATCACTATGAAGAATCTAAAGGATGCTAAGACTAAGATTTTTCCCTCTAAGACGAGGGGAGGTAAGGAACTGCCATCTAGCTCCGCTTTAGGTTCACCTTCTGTTATAAGTAAACTTGCAACACCACTACATGTTATCAATCCTGATATGTCACAAGTTAGAGATGATGCTACTTATACTACGAATGATACTTATGATGATGCTAGTACCTTGCTTGATGATGATGTGCCACTGGGTGATTTTCTTGATGAAAAAATTGCTAGAGTAAGACAACATGATATTGTTGAAACTGATGATGAGCTTGAAACTAAAAATCTTGAAACACCTATTAGATCTAGTCCTCCTAGATATGAATTTCCTAAGGTACCGGAAGGTTATGTTATGAATGAGGAGACTACTAGAGATATTCTTGCTTTTAAGGATAGAGATGATCTAGAGAAATTATTATGCAAGTATAAAGAAAAAATCTTTGAATGCTAGAGTGAAATGTGATCCTAAGTTTGCTACTTCACCTATCTTTATTGATGATAATGATTATGAATTCTGTGTCGACCCAGAGTTAATTACCTTGGTTAAATCTGATCCTTTCCATGGTTATGAAAATGAAACCATTGTGGCACATCTTACTAAGTTGAATGACATAGCCACCTTTTTTGCTCATGATGAGAAAACTCACTATTACTACATCCTCAAATTATTTCTGTTCTCATTAAAGGGTGATGCTAAAGCTTGGTACAGCACTCTTGCTCCTGGTTGTGTGCGTAGTCCCCAGGATATGATTTATTACTTCTCTAAAAAATATTTTCCTGCTCATAAGAAACAAGATGCCTTACATGAAATATTTAACTTTGTGGAAATTGAAGAAGAGAGTCTCCCACAAGCTTGTGGGAGGCTTCTCTAATTGCTTAATGATTTGCCCGATCACCCTCTTAAGAAAAATGAAGTACTTGATATCTTCTATATGGACTAACCGATACTTCTTGGGATTTCCTAGATAGTTGTGCTGGTTGTGTTTTCTGGGAATGAACTATTGGGCAAGCTGAAGAATTACTGAATAACATATTGAAAAATTATGATGATTCGACTCTTCCCGAACCACCGCCTAAACCCACTCTGAAGAAGAGCGGTATCTTATATCTCAGTCCCGAAGATATGCAAGAGGCAAAGAAATCTATAAAGGAAAAAGGTATTAAAGCTAAGAATGTCAAAAATTTACCTCCTATTAAAGAAATACATGGGCTTGATACACCACCACTGCCTAAGGTGGTAGAGGTAAATTCTCTGATGAAATTCAATGATAATGATAATCCTCACAATATGCACCCTAGCCAATGCCTTTATGAGTTTGAGAATTATATTAGAAAGCAAGATCACTTCAATGCAAATGTTATGAAGCAGTTGAAATACAATTTTGATATGATTGCTCGCTTGAGTGACTTGTTATTTAGAATCTCAAATGATGTTAGAGGTGTGGGAAAGCATGCTTCTATGGTTCAAACCCAGTTAGAACAAGTTGCTAAATCTCAAAGAGGGTTGCTTGATGAAATGAACAATAACATACATGACTTTGGTGTTAGAGTAGCAACTAGAGGAGGTAAAATGACTCAGGAACCACTTTATCCTGTGGGACACCCAAAAAGAATTGAACAAGACTCTCAAAGAGTTAACAATGATGCACGTAGTCCTTCTAAAAAGAAAAAGAAGAAGAAAAATGATAGGACTTTGAATGCCTCTAGTGAACTTGAAGTAGAAAAACCTCATGATAATGATAATGATGTTTCTATCTCTGATGCTGAAACTCAACCTGGTAGCGAACACTTACCTTCTGATAATGAAAAATATAATAATGAGGTTCATGAAGACACTCAAACAAATAATAAAGAACCAGACAATGATGTTGAGATAGAACCCGCAGTTGATCTTGATAACCCACAACCTAAGAACAAAAGATATGATAAAAGAGACTTTGTTGCTAGAAAACACGATAAGGAAAGAGAACCATGGGTTCAAAAACCTACGCCCTTTCCACCTAAGTCAACTAAAAAGAAAGATGATGAAGAATTTTAACGCTTTGCTGAAATGCTGAGGCCAGTCTTTTTGCGTACTCGCTTGACTGATATCTTGAAAATGCCTCCTTATGCAAAGTATATGAGACACATCATCACTAATAAGAGAAAAATACCGGAAGCTGAAATCTCCACCATGCTTGCTAATTATACTTTTAAGGATGGAGTACCTAAAAAACATAGAGATCCGAGAATACCAACTATACCTTGCGCCATCAAAAGAAATTATGTGAAAACTGTTTCATGTGATTTGAGAGCTAGTGTTAGTGTTATGCCTTTCTCTTTATATAAAAGACTTGATTTGAATAAACTTGTTGGTGAATGCAGTAATTTCAAAAAAAAAAACCTACGCACACACAAGATCATGGTGATGCATAGCAACAAGAGGGGAGAGTATCGTCTACGTACCCTCGTAAACTGTAAGCGGAAGCGTTATGACAAAGCGGTTGATGTAATCGTACGTCTTCATGATCGACCTATCTAGTGCCGAAGATACGGCACCTCCGTGATCTGCACACATTCGTCTCGGTGATGTCCCGCGAACTCACGATCCAGTAGAGCTTCGAGGGAGAGCTTCGTCAGCACGACGGCGTGATGACGGTGATGATGTTGCTACCAGAACAGGGCTTCGCCTAAGCACCACTACGATATGACCGAGGTGGATTATGGTGGAGGGGGGCACCGCACACGGCTAAGAGATCAATGATCAACTTGTGTGTCTATGTGGTGCCCCCCTCCCCCATATATAAAGGAGTGGAGGAGGGGGAGGGCCGGCTGAGGGAGTCCTAGATTAGGGGGTCTCCGGACAGCCGGACTATATCCTTTGGCCGGAATGTTAGACTATGAAGATACAAGATTGAAGACTTCGTCTCGTGTCCGGATGGGACTCTACTTGGCGTGGAAGGCAAGCTAGGCAATACAGATATGTATATCTCCTCCTTTGTAACCGACCTTGTGTAAACCTAGCCCTCTCCGGTGTCTATTTAAACCGGAGGGTTTTAGTCTGTAGGACAACAGACAATCATACCATAGGCTAGCTTCTAGGTTTTAGCCTCTCCGATCTCGTGGTAGATCAACTCTTGTAATACCCATATAATCAAGAATAAATCAAGCAGGACGTAGTGTTTTACCTCCATCAAGAGGGCCCGAACCTGGGTAAAACATCGCGTCCCCTGCCTCCTGTTACCATCAGCCTTAGACGCACAATTCGGGACCCCCTACCCGAGATCCACCGGTTTTGACACTGACATTGGTGCTTTCATTGAGAGTTCCTCTGTGCCGTCGCCAGAAGGAAGGATGTCTTGTCTCGTCTTTAGAGATGGTACTACTGTTGGAGGAGCTTTGGTTGTCGGCCAAACTCTCCGGCTAGGCGCTTTCATCATGACCGCCTGTTCGGCCGCCGCACCGACGATGACTTCTCGGGTCATCGAAAACAACCTCCACGTCAAATCGGCACTCGCCAAACAGATGGATCCAATGGAGCTCGCCTCCTTAAACGAGCTCTTGGATCGCATCGCCGCATTGGGAGTCGCTACGGACTATGATCGGATTGGGCTTAAACCCGATCAAAGGGAGATTAACTCTCCATTGGTCACCCATCATATTGCAGTGGTGGAAGAACAATGTGGCGACTTTTCCTCTATCTTGAGGACCAACTATGTACAGATTCCCGAGCTCTCCGAGC
The DNA here is from genome assembly GCF_002162155.2 of Triticum dicoccoides. Classification (NCBI taxonomy): domain Eukaryota; kingdom Viridiplantae; phylum Streptophyta; class Magnoliopsida; order Poales; family Poaceae; genus Triticum; species Triticum dicoccoides. The sequence continues at coordinate 141,005,027 of NC_041388.1, read as the reverse complement.
CGGACGCCCGTTCGCGGGAGGACAACATCCAATCCCTGAACTTAGAGTTAGGCAGCGGGCCAGGATTATCGGGTAACATCCCAGAACCAGAACTTCCAAAATTGGAAACTCCTCGGCCCCTGGATCCCAGATCGGGTAGGGGTTCGGATTCAGTTCCACCCACCCACCCAAACATAAGTGATCTTTCCCACATCAGGCAAGAGCCCCAGGAAACAGTACATCACTATTGGGCTAGATTCCTCCTTGCGATGAACAAGGTTAAGGACTGTCTTGAGGAAGACGCAATCCTATTTTTCTGCAATAATTGCACGGAGAAGGGAATCCTTAACGCCATAAATCGCCGTGAGATAACACGCTTCGCTGACTTGGCGTCCATAGTACGAAAGTACTGTGCGATGGAAAGTGCCTGGAAAACCAAAACAAACTTTTGGGATAATCCGGCCATGAATACAAACCTAGTCCGAAATAAAAGGGTGCATTATCACAATACACCCGGGTCAACTACCAAAAAGCAAAAACCCTCTACAGGGCATGGAACCGTACTGGAGGGATGGCTCAACGGACGCTGCAAAATTCATAGTACAATGGATATAATACCAAGCACAGCCTTAGAGCATGTTGGATACTCCGGCAGGTGGCCAAAAGTGGTGAGGATCTTCCCCAAATACCACAGAGCACCATCCCGTGGATAACAATACGGTGTTAACAGTGTTTGAGACCTTCGCGTCAAATAATAGGCGCAAGCGAACACTCCGCAGCATGGCCAAAATCTGCCACGTAGCAACAATAAACCCATGGAGTGACACGACTATTACCTTCAATGCCAGTGACGAACCTAAATTCCGAACAGCCCGAGCACCAGCCGCACTGGTCCTCATTCCAATCGTGGACGGCTTTCGACTCACCAACGTACTCATGGATGGCGGCAGCGGATTAAACCTCATCTATGAGGAAACTCTTCAAAAGATGGAAATAGACTGGAACCGCATTGAGCAAAGTAGCACAACCTTTAGAGGAATTACCCCCAGTCAGGAAGCACGCTGTGCGGGGAAAATCACACTAGATGTGGTATTCGGCACGCAGGATAATTACAGGTCCGAAGAAATTACATTCCAAGTGGCCCCGTTCAGTAGTGGTTATCACGCTCTTTTAGGACGGGAGGCATTCACAATCTTCCAAGCTGTACCCCATTACAGATACATGAAGCTCAAAATGCCCGGGCCCAATGGAATCATCACCCTCGCCAGTGATCCAGACACAGCACTCCGCGCCGAAAACAAAACAGCCACACTGGCCCTCGAGGCATTATCCGAAGCCCTCGAGGCCGAAGAATTAACCATGCTACGCTCCAAAGTGGACAGGGACGACGTGATACTCGACAAGAGGTCCACGTCCACCTCTTTTAAACCAGCGGATGAAATAGTCAAATTCCAAGTCCACCCAACAGACCCTACAAAAACAGCCTCCATCGAGGCACAGTTAAACCCCTCTGTGGACGCTGCACTATGTGAGTTCCTGCGCGAGAACTGGGACATATTCGCCTGGAATCCCTCAGACATGCCAGGAATCCCATGCAGGCTGGCCGAGCATAGCCTCAATATCCTAAAGGGATTCAAGACGGTCAAGCAAGCTCTTGGGCGTTTCTCCGAACCTAAGAGACAGACCATGGGAGAGGAACTAGCCAAGTTATTGGAGGCCGGATTCATCAGAGAAATAAAACACCCGGACTGGCTAGCAAACCTGGTGATGGTACCAAAGAAGGACAAATCCTGGCACCTTTGTGTCGATTTCAAAGACCTCAATAAAGCTTGCCCAAATGATCCCTTCCCCCTCCCACGCATCGATCAAATCATTGATGCTACCACAGGACACAAGTCATTGTGCTTCCTTGACGCATACTCCGGTTACCACCAAATCAAGATGGCAGAGTCCGACCAAGCCGCAACGGCATTCATCACACCATACGGCCCCTTCTGTTTTAACACAATGCCTTTTGGGCTCAAAAACACCGGCGCAACATATCAGCGCATGATTCAGACATGTCTGGAGAAACAAATCGGCAAAACAGTAGAGGCATACGTAGACGATGTGGTCGTCAAAACCAAACACGTCGATTCTTTGATAGACGACTTGAGGCTCACATTCGACAACCTCCGAACATATGACATCAAGCTCACTCTGGAAAAATGCGTTTTTGGCGTACCGGCCGGAAAGCTCCTGGGTTTCATTGTCTCCAGTAGAGGTATTGGAGCTAATCCGGCCAAAATTCGAGCTTTGTCATAGTTGGCTACCCCAACAGACCTCAAACAAATCTAGAAGTTAACTTGATGCGTGGCAGCTCTAAGCCGCTTTATCTCCCGCTTAGGAGAAAAGGCTTTACCCCTTTACCGCCTCCTTCGGCGCACCGAACACTTTGAGTGGATGGACGCGGCCACAGCCGGATTGGAAGAAATAAAGGCCATCTTGGCAACCAACCCAATACTGGCCGCGCCAAACATCGACGAACCAATGCTGTTGTACATTGCAGCAACTCATCAAGTTGTAAGCGCGATGCTCGTTGTCGAACGAGAAGTGGATGGACATAAATTCCCTCTTCAAAAGTCGGTATACTATGTATCCACTGTCCTCACTCCATGCAAATCACGGTACCCGCATTACCAAAAGATAGCATATGCGGTATTCATGGCATCGCGGAAGCTGCGACACTACTTTCAAGAGTGTTCGATTATAGTAGCCTCGGAAGTGCCACTTAATGATATTATAAACAACCGCGACGCTACGGGCCGGATTGCCAAATGGGCCACTGAGCTCCTCCCGTTCGACATAACATACAAACCTCGACGAGCCATTAAGTCACAAGTATTGGCCGACTTCGTCGCCGAATGGACGGAGGCCGAACTCCCTAAAGAGTACGGCACATACTCCAATTGGATCATGCACTTCGACGGTTCTAAAATGCTGGCTGGTCTAGGGGCTGGCGTCGTCCTGACGCCCCCAACCGGAGATATCATTCAGTACGTATTGCAAATATTGTATACAGACTCCAACAACGCAGCCGAATGCGAAGCTCTGTTGCATGGTCTTCGGATGGCAGTCTCCATGGGCATTAAATGCCTGGAGGTACGTGGGGATTCAAACCTCGCAATATCCCAAATAAATGGAGATTTTGATGCCAAGGATCCGAAAATGGCAGCCTATCGAAACGCCGTCCTAAAAATGTCAGCTAGGTTCGAGGGGCTCGAATTTCACCATGTGGCTCGGGAAAACAATCAGGCGGCGGATATCCTCGCCCGCATCGGCGCAAAACGTGATGCGGTCCCCCCCAACATATTTTTGGAAAGGCTGTTCAAGCCATCCATAGTATGGGAAGGGGACACCGACAACAACAATCCGGACCCGGCCAAAATACCCGATACCGAACTCTCTGGCACAATCGGAGCCTCCGCCACCGAAATAACACCTTCAGCCCACAAAATAATGACTATTATTGCCCCATGGACAGAACCATTCCTGGCCTACCTAACTAGACAGGAACTTCTGGAGGACCAAAATGAGGCACGCTGCATAGTGCGGCAATCCAAGGCCTACAGGGTCCATGAGGGAGAATTGTACAAAAAAGCACTACCGGAGTCCTTCAAAGGTGCATCTCCGAAGAGGAAGGGCGGAATCTTTTGGTAGAAATTCACGCCGGACTCGGCGGCCATTGCTACCTCTTGAGCTTGTGTTGGATTTCCCCGAAGAGGAAGGGATGATGCAGCAGAGTAGCGTAAGTATTTCCCTTAGTTTTTGAGAACCAAGGTATCAATCCAGTAGGAGGCCACGCTCAAGTCCCTCGTACCTGCACAAAACGATAGCTACTCGCAACCAACGGGATTAGGGGATGTCAATCCCTTCACGGTCACTTACGAGAGTGAGATCTGATAGATATAATATTTTTGGTATAGAGATGCAAAGTAAAAAGTAAAGGCAAAGTAAAAAAGCAAAGCAAGATTAAAGTGATGGAGATTGATATGATGAGAATAGACCGGGGGGCCATAGGTTTCACTAGTGGCTTCTCTGAAGAGCATAAGTATTCTACGGTGGGTGAACAAATTACTGTTGAGCAATTGACAGAATTGAGCATAGTTATGAGAATATCTAGACATGATCATGTATATAGGCATCACGTCCGTGACAAGTAGACCGAAACGATTCTGCATCTACTACTATTACACCACTCATCGACCGCTATCCAGCATGCATCTAGAGTATTAAGTTAAAAACAGAGTAACGCTTTAAGCAAGATGACATGATGTAGAGAGATAAATTCATGCAATATGAAATAAACCCCATCTTGTTATCCTCGATGGCAACGATACAATACGTGCCTTGCTACCCCTTCTGTCACCGGGAAAGGACACCGCAAGATTGAACCCAAAGCTAAGCACTTCTCCCATGGCAAGAACTACCAATCTAGTTGGCCAAACCAAACGGATAATTGGAAGAGACTTGCAAAGATAACCAATCATACATAAAAGAATTCAGAGAAGATTCAAATATTATTCATAGATAGACTTACTCATAAACCCACAATTCATCGGTCTCAACAAACACACCGCAAAAAGAAGAAGATTACATCGAATAGATCTCCACGAGAGAGGGGGAGAGGTTTGTATTGAGATCCAAAAAGAGAGAATAAGCCATCTAGCTACTAATTATGGACCCGAAGGTCTGAGGTAAACTACTCACACTTCATCGGAGGGGCTATGATGATGTAGAAGCCCTCCGTGATGACGGCCCTCTCCGGCGGAGCTCCGGAACAGGCCCCAAGATGGGATCTCATGGATACAGAAAGTTGCGGCGGTGGAATTAGGTTTTTGGCTCCTGTTCTGATCGTTTGGGGGTACGTAGGTATATATAGGAGGAAGGAGTACGTCGGTGGAGCACGGAGGGGCCCACGAGGCAGGTGGCGCGCCCTAGGGGGGGGGGGCGCCCCCACCCTCGTGACCGCCTCTTTGACTCCTTGGAGTAGGGTCCAAGTCTCCTAGATCACGTTCGGTGAGAAAATCACGTTCCCGAAGGTTTTATTCCGTTTGGACTTCGTTTGATATTCTGTTTCTCTGAAATACCGAAATAGGCAAAAAAACAGCAATTCTGGGCTGGGCCTCCGGTTAATAGGTTAGTCCCAAAAATAATATAGAAGTGGAAAATAAAGCCCAATATAGTCCAAAACAATAGATAATATAGCATGGACCAATCAAAAATTATAGATACGTTGGAGACGTATCAGGCATCCCCAAGCTTAATTCCTGCTCGTCCTCGAGTAGGTAAATGATAAAAAGAGAATTTTTTATGCGGAGTGCTACTTGGCATAATTTCAATGCAAATCTTCTTAATTGTGATATGAATATTCAGATTCAAAAGATTCAAGACAAAATTTTATATTGACATAAAAATAATAATACTTCAAGCATACTAACAAAGCAATTATGTCTTCTCAAAATAACATAGCCAAAGATAGTTATCCCTACAAAATCATATAGTCTGGCTATGCACTATCTTCACCACACAAAGTATTTAAATCATGCACAACCCCGATGACAAGCCAAGCAATTGTTTCATACTCTAACTTTTTCAAAACCTTTTCAATCTTCACGCAATACATGAGCGTGAGCCATGGATATAGCACTATAGGTGGAATAGAATGATGGTTGTGGAGAAGACAAAAAGGAGAAGATAGTCTCACATCAACTAGGCGTATCAACGGGCTATGGAGATGCCCATCAATAGATATCAATGTGAGTGAGTAGGGATTGCCATGCAACGGATGCGCTAGAGCTATAAGTATATGGAAGCTCAAAAAGAAACTAAGTGGGTGTGCATCCAACTTGCTTGCTCATGAAGACCTAGGGCAATTTGAGGAAGCCCATCATTGGAATAAACAAGCCAAGTTCTATAATGAAAGATTCCCACTAGTATATGAAAGTGATAACTTGAGAGACTCTCTACTATGAAGATCATGGTGCTACTTTGAAGCACAAGTGTGGTAAAAGGATAGTAACATTGTCCCTTCTCTCTTTTTCTCTCATTTTTTTATTTGGGCCTTTTTTATGGCCTCTTTTCCCTTTTTTTATTTGGGCTTCTTTGGCCTCTTTTATTTATTTTTCGTCCGGAGTCTCATCCCGACTTATGGGGGAATCATAGTGTCCATCATTCTTTCCTCACTTGGGACAATGCTCAAATAATGATGATCATCACACTTTTATTTTTCTTACAACTCAACAATTACAACTCGATACTTAGAACAAAATATGACTCTATATGAATGCCTCCGGCGGTGTACCGGGATATGCAATATGACAATGATGAATGTGTCATGATAAACGGAACGGTGGAAAGTTGCATGGCAATATATCTCGGAATGGCTATGGAAATGCCATGATAGGTATGTATGGTGGCTGTTTTGAGGAAGGTATATGGTGGGTATATGATACCGGCGAAAGGTGCGCGGTATTAGAGAGGCTAGCAAAGGTGGAAGGGTGAGAGTGCGTATAATCCATGGACTCAACATTAGTCATAAAGAACTCATATACTTATTGCAAAAATCTAGAAGTTTATCAAAGCAAAGTATTACGCGCATGCTCCTAGGGGGATAGATTGGTAGGAAAAGACCATCGCTCGTCTCCGACCGCCACTCATAAGGAAGACAATCAACAAATAAATCATGCTCCGACTTCATCACATAACAGTTCACCATACGTGCATGCCACGGGAATCACAAACTTTAACACAAGTATTTTTTAAATTCACAACTACTCAACTAGCATGACTCTAATATTATCACCTCCATATATCAAAACAATTATCATGCTTCAATCTTTTCTTAGTATTCAACACACTCAAAAGAAAGTTTCACAAATCTTGAATACCAAGCATATTATTATTAAGCAAATTACCATGCTATTAAGAGACTCTCAAAATAATTTAAGTGAAGCATGAGAGATCAATAGTTTCTTTAAAAGGAATCCACCACCGTGCTCTAAAAGATCTAAGTGAAGCACATAGAGAAAAATTTCATAGCTCAAAAGATATAAGTGATGCACATAGAGCAAAATTATAACGCTCAAAAGATATAAGTGAAGCACATAGAGTATTCTATCAAATTTTAATTCATGTATGGCTCTCTCAAAAGGTGTGTACAGAAAGGATGATTGTGGCATACTAAAACAAAAATACACAAATAATGCAGGACGCTCCAAGCAAAACACATATCATGTTGGTGAATAAAAATATAGCTCCAAGTAAATTACCGATGGAAGTGGACGAAAGAGGGGATGCCTTCCGGGGCATCCCCAAGCTTTGAATTTTTGGTGTCCTTGGATTATCTTGGGGGTTCCATGGGCATCCCCAAGCTTAGGCTCTTGCCACTGCTTGTTCCATAATCCATCAAAAGAATTCACCCAAAACTTGAAAACTTCACAACACAAAACTTAAAGTAGAAAACTCGTGAGCTCCGTTAGCGAAAGAAAACAAACGACCACTTCAAGGTACTGTAATGAACTCATTCTTTATTTATATTAGTGTTAAACCTACTGTATTCCAACTTCTCTATGGATTATAAACTATTTTACTAGCCATAGATTCATCAAAATAAGCAAACAACACACGAAAAACAGAATCTGTCAAAACAGAACAGTCTGTAGTAATCTGTATCTAGCACAAGATCTGGAACCCCAAAAATTCTAAAATAAATTTCTGGACGTGCGTAATTTATCTATTAATCATATGAAGCAATAATTAACTAAATATCACTCTTAAAAAAAATCAAAGCAGTTCTCGTGAGCGCTAAAGTTTCTGTTTTTTACAGCAAGTTCAGCAAGACTTTCCCCAAGTCTTCCCAACGGTTCTACTTGGCACAAACACTAATTAAACACAAAAACACAACCAAAACATAGGCTAAATAAATTATTTATTACTAAAGAGGAGCAAAAAGCAAGGAATAAAAATAAAATTGGGTTGCCTCCCAACAAGCGCTATTGTTTAACGCCCCTAGCTAGGCATAAAAGCGAGGATAGATCTAGGTATTGCCATCTTTGGTTTTAGAGAAAAAGAGAGCAAACTTGTTATCTATGGAATTAATATTTCTATTTTGACAGAGTACATGTCCATTAATGGTAGAAGAAAGATTAAGAATGTTGCAGAAATTGGCATGTAGGCTAGCTTTTATCTCTTTAATACATTCGTTTTGGTAAGAAAGCAAGAGAGATGTGATTTCAGTTTTCTCAGTATCTATGGGGTCCCCTTCAAGAAAACCCCCCTCGAAAATAGAATCTAAAACTTGTTTGAACGAAGCGGGTAGCCCAACATAAAAGCTTTTTAAGTAAACCTCAATTTGATATTGGGGTACATAGCTAGCCCGGATCGTTAACAGCCTATCCCGAGCATCTTTCAAAGATTCATCAAGTAAATAACAAAAAATTCTAGAATCATCTTCATCAAAATTACTAAGGTTCTCATTGATAACTCCGGCAAGTTGTTCTATAGCATTCCGATTTATGAGTTTAGATAAGATAGCAGGATTGTCTAAAGCACTAGAACTTGGGAGAGAACCCCCAACTCTTTTTGGTTCTGACATGGCGAGGGAAAAGACGCAAGCAGAAAAAGAGAGGGAGGGTAGAGAGAGAGGGCGAATAAAACGGCAAGGGTGAAGTGGGGGAGAGGAAAACGAGAGGCAAATGGCAAATAATGTAATGCGAGAGATAGGGATTGTGATGGGTACTTGGTATGTTGACTTTTGCGTAGACTCCCCGGCAACGGTGCCAGAAATCCTTCTTGCTACCTCTTGAGCTTGCGTTGGATTTCCCCGAAGAGGAAGGGATGATGCAGCAGAGTAGCGTAAGTATTTCCCTCAGTTTTCGAGAACCAAGGTATCAATCCAGTAGGAGTCCACGCTCAAGTCCCTCGTACATGCACAAAACGATAGCTACTCGCAACCAACGCGATTAGGGGTTGTCAATCCCTTCAAGATCACTTACGAGAGTGAGATCTGATAGATATAATATTTTTGGTATTTTTGGTATAGAGATGCAAAGTAAAAAGTAAAGGCAAAGTAAAAAGCAAAGCAAGATTAAAGTGATGGAGATTGATATGATGAGAATAGACGCGGGGGCCATAGGTTTCACTAGTGGCTTCTCTCAAGAGCATAAGTATTCTATGGTGGGTGAACAAATTACTGTTGAGCATTTGATAGAATTGATCATAGTTATGAGAATATCTAGGCATGATCATGTATATAGGCATCACGTCCATGACAAGTTGACCGAAATGATTCTGCATCTACTACTATTACTCCACTCATCGACCGCTATCCAGCATGCATCTAGAGTATTAAGTTAAAAACAGAGTAACGCTTTAAGCAAGATGACATGATGTAGAGAGATAAAATCATGCAATATGAAATAAACCCCATCTTGTTATCCTCGATGGCAATGATACAATACGTGCCTTGTTGCCCCTTCTGTCACTGGGAAAGGACACGGCAAGATCGAACCCAAAGCTAAGCACTTCTCCCATGGCAAGAACTACCAATCTAGTTGGCCAAACCAAACAGATAATTCGAAGAGACTTGCAAAGATAACCAATCATACATAAAAGAATTCAGAGAAGATTAAAATATTATTCATAGATAGACTTGATCATAAACCCACAATTCATCGGTCTCAACAAACACACCGCAAAAAGAAGAAGATTACATCGAATAGATCTCCACGAGAGAGGGGGAGAACTTTGTATTGAGATCCAAAAAGAGAGAAGAAGCCATCCAGCTACTAACTATGGACCCGAAGGTCTGAGGTAAACTACTCACACTTCATCGGAGGGGCTATGATGATGTAGAAGCCCTCCGTGATGACGGCCCTCTCCGGCGGAGTTCCAGAACAGGCCCCAAGATGGGATCTCATGGATACAGAAAGTTGCGGCGGTGGAATTAGGTTTTTGGCTCCTGTTCTGATCGTTTGGGGGGTACGTAGGTATATATAGGAGGAAGGAGTACATCGGTGGAGCACCGAGGGGCCCACAAGGCAGCGGGGCGCGCCCTAGGGGGCGCCCCCCACCCTCGTGATCGCCTCTTTGACTCCCTGGAGTAGGGTCCAAGTCTCCTGGATCACGTTCGGTGAGAAAATGATGTTCCCAAAGGTTTTATTCCGTTTGGACTCCGTTTGATATTCTGTTTTTCCGAAATACTGAAATAGGCAAAAAACAGCAATTCTGGGCTGGGCCTCCGGTTAATAGGTTGGTCCCAAAAATAATATAAAAGTGGAAAATAAAGCCCAATATAGTCCAAAACAGTATATAATATAGCATGGAGCAATCAAAAATTATAGATACGTTGGAGACGTATTAGGCATCCCCAAGCTTAATTCCTGCTCGTCCTCGAGTAGGTAAATGATAAAAAGAGAATTTTTGATGCGGAGTGCTACTTGGCATAATTTCAATGCAAATCTTCTTAATTGTGATATGAATATTCAGATTTGAAAGATTCAAGGCAAAATTTTATATTGACATAAAAATATTAATACTTCAAGCATACTAACAAAGCAATTATGTCTTCTCAAAATAACATGGCCAAAGATAGTTATCCCTACAAAATCATATAGTCTGGCTATGCTCCATCTTCACCACACAAAGTATTTAAATCATGCACAACCCCGATGACAAGCCAAGCAATTGTTTCATACTCTAACTTTTTCAAAACTTTTTCAATCTTCACGCAATACATGAGCGTGAGCCATGGATATAGCACTATAGGTGGAATAGAATGGTGGTTGTGGAGAAGACAAAAAGGAGAAAATAGTCTCACATCAACTAGGCGTATCAACGGGCTATGGAGATGCCCATCAATAGATATCAATGTGAGTGAGTAGGGATTGCCATGCAACGGATGCACTAGAGCTATAAGTATATGAAAGCTCAAAAAGAAACTAAGTGGGTGTGCATCCAACTTGCTTGCTCATGAAGACCTAGGGCAATTTGAGGAACCCATCATTGGAATATACAAGCCAAGTTCTATAATGAAAGATTCCCACTAGTATATGAAAGTGATAACATGAGAGACTCTCTACTATGAAGATCATGGTGCTACTTGGAAGCACAAGTGTGGTAAAAGGATAGTAACATTGTCCCTTCTCTATTTTTATCTCATTTTTTATTTGGGCCTTTTTTTATGGCCTCTTTTCCCTTTTTTGGGCTTCTTTGGCCTCTTTTATTTATTTTTCGTCCGGAGTCTCATCCCGACTTATGGGGGAATCATAGTGTCCATCATTCTTTCCTCACTTGGGACAATGCTCTAATAATGATGATCATCACACTTTTATTTTTCTTACAACTCAACAATTACAACTTGATACTTAGAACAAAATATGACTCTATATGAATGCCTCCGGCGGTGTACCGGGATATGCAATATGATAATGATGAATGTGTCATGATAAACGAAACGGTGGAAAGTTGCATGGCAATATATCTCGAAATGGCTATGGAAATGCCATGATAGGTAGGTATGGTGGCTGTTTTGGGGAAGGTATATGATGGGTGTATGATACCGGCGAAAGGTGTGCGGTATTAGAGAGGCTAGCAAAGGTGGAAGGGTGAGAGTGCGTACAATCCATGGACTCAACATTAGTCATAAAGAACTCATATACTTATTGCAAAAATCTAGAAGTTTATCAAATCAAAGTATTACACGCATGCTCCTAGGGGATAGATTGGTAGGAAAAGACCATCGCTCGTCCTCGACCGTCACTCATAAGGAAGACAATCAATAAATAAATCATGCTCCGACTTCATCACATAACGGTTCACCATACGTGCATGCTACGGGAATCACAAACTTTAACACAAGTATTTTTTAAATTCACAACTACTCAACTAGCATGACTCTAATATTATCACCTCCATATATCAAAACAATTATCATCCTTCAATCTTTTCTTAGTATTCAACACACTCAAAAGAAAGTTTCACAAATCTTGAATACCAAGCATATTATTATTAAGCAAATTACCATGCTATTAAGAGACTCTCAAAATAATTTAAGTGAAGCATGAGAGATCAATAGTTTCTTTAAAAGGAATCCACCACCGTTCTCTAAAAGATCTAAGTGAAGCACATAGAGCAAAATTTCATAGCTCAAAAGATATAAGTGATGCACATAGAGGAAAATTATAACGCTCAAAAGATATAAGTGAAGCACATAGAGTATTCTATGAAATTTTAATTCATGTATGGCTCTCTCAAAAGGTGTGTACAGAAAGGATGATTGTGGCATACTAAAACACAAATACACAAATAATACAGGACACTGCAAGCAAAACACATATCATGTTGGTGAATAAAAATATAGCTCCAAGTAAATTACCGATGGAAGTGGACGAAAGAGGGGATGCCTTCCGGGGCATCCCCAAGCTTTGACTTTTTGGTGTCCTTGGATTATCTTGGGGGTGCCATGGGAATACCCAAGCTTAGGCTCTTGCCACTCCTTGTTCCATAATCCATCAAAAAAATTCACCCAAAACTTGAAAACTTCACAACAGAAAACTTAAAGTAGAAAACTCGTGAGCTCCGTTAGTGAAAGAAAACAAAAGACCACTTTAAGGTACTGTAATGAACTCATTCTTTATTTATATTGGTGTTAAACCTACTGTATTCCAACTTCTCTATGGATTATAAACTATTTTACTAGCCATAGATTCATCAAAATAAGCAAACAACACACGAAAAACAGAATCTGTCAAAAACAGAATAGTCTGTAGTAATCTGTAGCTAGCGCAAGATATGGAACCCCAAAAATTCTAAAATAAATTGCTTGACGTGAGTAATTTAACTATTAATCATCTGAAAAAAGAATTAACTAATAGCACTCTTCAAATAAAAATGACAGCAGTTCTCGTGAGCGCTAAAGTTTCTGTTTTTTACAGCAAGTTCAACAAGACTTTCCCCAAGTCTTCCCAACAGTTCTACTTGGCACAAACACTAATTAAACACAAAAAACACAACCAAAACAGAGGCTAAATAAATTATTTATTAATAAACAGGAGCAAAAAGCAAGGAATAAAAATAAAATTGGGTTGCCTCCCAACAAGCACTATTGTTTAATGCCCCTAGCTAGGCATAAAAGCGAGGATAGATCTAGGTATTGCCATCTTTGGTTTTAGAGAAAAAGAGAGAAAACTTGTTATCTATGTAATTAATCTTTCTATTTTGACAGAGTACATGTCCATTAATGGTAGAAGAAAGATTAAGAATGTTGCGGAAATTGGCATCTAGGCTAGCTTTTATCTCTTTAATAGATTCGTTTTGGTAAGAAAGCAAGAGAGATGTGATTTCAGTTTTCTCATTAATGGGGTGCCCAAATATAGTTTTCATCCTCTCATAGGTATCCATGGGGTCCCCTTGAAGAAACCCCCCTCGAAAATAGAATCTAAAATTTGTTTGAATGAAGCGGGTAGCCCAACATAAAAGCTTTTTAAGTAAACCTCAATTTGATATTGGGGTACATAGCTAGCCCGGATCCTTAATAGCCTATCCCAAGCATCTTTCAAAGATTCATCAAGTAAATAACAAAAAATTCCAGAATCATCTTCATCAAAATTACTAAGGTTCTCATTGATAACTCCGGCAAGTTGTTCTATAACATTCCGATTTGGGAGATAAGATATCAGGATTGTCTAAACCACTAGAACTTGGGAGAGAACCCCCAACTCTTTTTTGTTCTGACATGGCGAGGGACAAGAGGCAAACATAAAAAGAGAGGGAGGATAGAGAGAGAGGGCGAATAAAACAGCAAGCGTGAAGTGGGGGAGAGGAAAACGAGTGGCAAATGGCAAATAATGTAATGCGAGAGATAGGGATTGTGATGGGTACTTGGTATGTTGACTTTTGCGTAGACTCCCCGACAACGGCGCCAGAAATCCTTCTTGCTACCTCTTGAGCTTGTGTTAGATTTCCCTGAAGAGGAAGGGATGATGCATCAGAGTAGCGTAAGTATTTCCCTCAGTTTTTGAAAACCAAGGTATCAATCCAGTAGGAGGCCACACTCAAGTCCCTCGTACCTGCACAAAATGATAGCTACTCGCAACCAACGCGATTAGGGGTTGTCAATCCCTTCACGGTCACTTACGAGAGTGAGATCTGATAGATATAATATTTTTGGTATTTTTGGTATAGAGATGCAAAGTAAAAAGTAAAGGCAAAGTAAAAAAGCAAAGCAAGATTAAAGTAATGGAGATTGATATGATGAGAATAGACCCAGGGGCCATAGGTTTCACTAGTGGCTTCTCTCAAGAGCATAAGTATTCTACGGTGGGTGAACAAATTACTGTTGAGCAATTGACAGAATTGAGCATAGTTATGAGAATATCTAGGCATGATCATGTATATAGGCATCACGTCCATGACAAGTAGACCGAAACGATTCTGCATCTACTACTATTACTCCACTCATCGACCGCTATCCAGCATGCATCTAGAGTAAAGTTAAAAACAGAGTAACGCTTTAAGCAAGATGACATGATGTAGAGAGATAAATTCATGCAATATGAAATAAACCCCATCTTGTTATCCTCGATGGCAACGATACAATACGTGCCTTGCTGCCCCTCTGTCACTGGGAAAGGACACCGCAAGATCGAACCCAAAGCTAAGCACTTCTCCCATGGCAAGAACTACCAATCTAGTTGGCCAAACCAAACGGATAATTTGAAGAGACTTGCAAAGATAACCAATCATACATAAAAGAATTCAGAGAAGATTAAAATATTATTCATAGATAGACTTGATCATAAACCCACAATTCATCGGTCTCAACAAACACACCACAAAAAGAAGAAGATTACATCGAATAGATCTCCACGAGAGAGGGGGAGAACTTTGTATTGAGATCCAAAAAGAGAGAAGAAGCCATCTAGCTACTAACTATGGACCCGAAGGTCTGAGGTAAACTACTCACACTTCATCGGAGGGGCTATGATGATGTAGAAGCCCTCCGTGATGACGGCCCTCTCCGGCGGAGCTCCGGAACAGGCCCCAAGATGGGATCTCGTGGATACAGAAAGTTGCGGCAGTGGAATTAGGTTTTTGGCTCCTGTTCTGATCGTTTGGGGGTACGTAGGTATATATAGGAGGAAGGAGTACATCGGTGGAGCACCGAGGGGCCCACGAGGCAGGGCGCGCGCCCTAGGGGGGCACACCCTCGTGACCGCCTCTTTGACTCCTTGGAGTAGGGTCCAAGTCTCCTGGGTCACGTTCGGTGAGAAAATCACATTCCCGAAGGTTTTAATCCGTTTGGACTCTGTTTGATATTATGTTTCTCCGAGATACTGAAATAGGCAAAAAACAGCAATTCTGGGCTGGGCCTCCGGTTAATAGATTAGTCCCAAAAATAATATAAAGGTGGAAAATAAAGCCCAATATAGTCCAAAATAGTAGATAATATAGCATGGAGCAATCAAAAATTATAGATACGTTGGGGAAGTATCAGCCATCACGCCGCAGCCCGGGCTCTTGTAAGCAAGGCCTTCCGTATAGGATTCTATTGGCCAACGGCCCGGGCAGATGCACAGGACTTGGTCCAATGCTGCGCCGGTTGCCAGCTCTTTGGAAATCAAAGTCACATGCCACCAACCGCCCTCCAAACAATCCCCATTACATGGCCCTTTGTGGTCTGGGGGCTTGACATGGTTGGACCCCTTAAAGGGGGAACCCACAAGAAAAAATACTTATTGGTCATGGTGGATAAATTCACCAAATGGATAGAGGCCAAACCTGTTAAAACAGCCGAATCCGGACTGGTGATAGACTTCATATCCGGGGTTGTACACCGTTATGGCATCCCCCACAACATCATCACTGATAATGGCACGAACTTCATGACCGACGAGGTAAAACTCTAGTGCAGCAAAATGGGCATCAAGCTCGATTATGCTTCAGTCTATCACCCACAAACCAACGGTCAAGTCGAGCGAGCAAACGGTCTTATAATGAGCGGCATTAAACCCAGATTAGTGCGCTCCTTAACGAAGTCTAACACGCACTAGGTAGAGGAGCTCGACTCCGTACTCTAGGGGCTGCGGACCATGCCGAATCGTAGTACCGGATATACACCCTTCTTTATGGTGTATGACACAGAGGCAGTCTTGCCCTGTGACATAATTCATGACTCACCTCGAGTGCGCATGTACGAATAAAGAGAAGCCGAGCTCGATCGGCAGGACAGTTTGGACACCCTGGAGGAGGAGCGCGACGTAGCCAAAGCATGTTCCTCATTTTATTAGCAATAGCTCGCAGATACCAAAGCAGAGAAGTTCGGGCCAAAATTTATAACGTTGGCGAACTAGTTCTACGCCTGCTGGATAAGAAAAAGAACAAGCTCGAGCCCAAATGGGAAGGTCCCTTCATTATTGACCAAGTTCTGACCGATGGAGCGTATCGACTGCGGGATGCATCGACTAGTCGACTCGATCCGAACCCATGGAACGCGGCCAGGCTCCGAAGATTCTACGCCTAACACCGGACTCTATGTTAGTCCCCTCCCTTTGTCCATTTTCTGCATATACATTATCTGTCTTGTTCTCTTTCTTTCTTTTATTATTTCTCTCGGCCTTCAAGGGTCACCTTGTGCCTCGCCTGCACATTATAGATCCGCTAGCCGCACTCTTCATACCTGGGGGCTTCTTTCATAGAAGCTTAAATTATTTATCTGGGCCTCATGCCCCACACATGTGTTATACTTCCGCATGTACCTTTTTTCACCATCATATGCATCGATATGACTTAAGTTTTGGCCAAGCTGGGTTGCCTGGCTCTTGTATTTATGCCCTATGTTCCTGTTAATTCGGCTAGGGCATAAGAGGAGCACCTATGCGATTGTTACTGCCGGGTCAGCCGGATGTGTACCTCAGACTGGATGAAGCCGAAAGCTAGCGTCCTTAAGGGAATATTCGGTTGGTGAACAAAAGATGATTTTTATTTTATTGTCCATATCTGCCCCCAGATGTTTTTCCTGCGTTTCCTACCGCAGTCCGGACATGCACTTTAGGGCATGCTTACCCAGGGAAAGGAATCCTTAACGGAACTATTCTCCCTGGAAGATGTTTCTTACTACCCATGTAATATAACATAACTAGTTGGGCACTTGTCTGATAAAGCACTAATGACCCCTACGCTTGGTCTCCACGCATACCCCGGTTCTTATATAACTGAGCGGGTATTCGGATACACTCCAGACTATTGGGCCCGGAGGTTGAAGCGAAAAGGTCCGCAACAGCAAATGATCTACAATCCGGCTAGAAGGCATTATACATGTCACTTTAATTACATAGTCATGCAGACTGACTAAATTCCTCTTCTATCAACAGGCGGTCTAGCTTACAATCCTGTTGGGAATACTTTGCGGCTAATTATACTTGCCCATAAACTAAGCTAACGGGGATCTCTTTTCCGTCGGGCCCCACAGGTCCGACCTCGGCCATGTGATTTGGGTCTGCCTTGGTATACCGCATCTTCACCATGGCCCAGGCTTCTCTGGCACCCTGTCGGCAGGTTGATATCTTCCATAATCGGAAGCGCCGCCGTGCTCCCTTGATCTTCTCCGCAAGCTCTGCAACACCCTCTGGGAGGGAGACGGACGGCTACAGGGCCTCGGGAACACCCTGCATCACTTGTCGAACTTGTTCGTGCAGATGTGACAGCTCGGACAAAAGATCACCCACAGATCCGGGCATCTCCTCCGCGGGAGGACCCGTCAGCATACCTACAGACATAACGCTGTTAGTCGGCTTCTTCGCCGAACTCCTTTAAAAGGATTCGTTCAAGCACTTACTGAAAATGCCGCGCCGAAGCCGCTTTTTCTCCTTCTCGGAGTCTGCAAGCTGGGCTCGAACGTCTTTTAGTTCCATGCTTAGCTTGACATTGGTGTCTTGGAGATTGTTTTTCTCCCGCCTAACCTTAGTCGGCACCCGTTTGCCAGCCTCTAGCTGTCGCACGACATGCTGGTCCCCCGGATTTTCTCCAGATTCATCTGCAAAATCTATTGTTAGATCTGCACCCACGCCGCACACTATATGGTAACCATCATTCTTTAAAGTAAATGTTACCAGCGGGAGGCTTTTTCTGTTCCTGCAATGTGGCAACAGCGGCCCGCAGTTGGGTCTTGCATTCCTCCAGCTCCTGGGACATCCTAGTATTCTTCTCTGTAAGAATCTGGACATTAAAGATGGTCCTTAAATCAGTTCTGCTAACTGTTTCAAGTCTCAGGGGCTACTTATACATATAAATCGCCAGATTTACTTACCCGTACATCCTTTACATACTGATCCGTGGCTCTGGCTAGACCATC
This sequence comes from Triticum dicoccoides, assembly GCF_002162155.2. NCBI lineage: Eukaryota > Viridiplantae > Streptophyta > Magnoliopsida > Poales > Poaceae > Triticum > Triticum dicoccoides. The sequence goes on along the minus strand of NC_041388.1, from coordinate 140,986,657 downwards.
TTGAGCAGCACGGAGGCACACCTCTCCGGAATTAAAGGCATCAAATGCCTCTGGTGAGAAACAAGCGTCGCGGAGTACGGCCCGGCGGCGCCTATGATTCATGGCGCTTTCCACTTCTGAGTTAGTAGCGGATAATCTATCCGCATCCTCCGTAGGGGGACTATCCGGCGCCTGCCCCATATCGGCTTCCGCCTCTATGTCCGGTCCTGGCACCCGACTGGTGGAGGCGTGATCGGCAACATCGCCGGACATATTCCGGCGAGCGTTTTTTCTGTTAAAGAAACACGGGTGTCATTACATTTTGAGAAAGACGACAACCACGGAGCGGGGTTTTTATACCTTTGCGCCGGCGTCTCCGTCCTGACCGCCTTCCTTTTTGGCCTACCCGGCCTTGGCGCCTCTTGTTGGCGAGTTGCTGTGGGTTCGACAAGGCGTCCCGAATGCCTTCCGTGTAAAAAATGCCATGCATACATGGTAGGTGAAGTGTTTAAAAGGGGATCCTAGTTTTTGGAGTTAGGATTTTTTGGTTTTTCTTACATGCGATGCAGGGAGCAGTCCGGGATAGTCGGCCGTAATGGCCACCATGGCATCGTCGCAGCTTAACTGATAGAACTGCCGGTCTATCAGCTCCACGAAGATAACCGGATCTTCTTCAAGTCCGGAGTCGAGGGCCCGGTCAGGGTCCTCTGGTTGTGGAGAAGGGCTGCTGACCTCCTTTATGGCTTTTCGCAGTTCCTGCCGCAAAGTGGCAAGGTGAATACTTATGACAAAGAATGCGGGAAAAATGGGAGCGGGAGATATAACTTACCCAGCTTGGAGGATTGTACATGGAGAATCCATCCCGTGGCTTGATGCGGGTGAACTCCTCTTCCTCACCCTTGAACAATTCGGACAGAATTTTCGCTAAAGCGGCAGCATTGTCCGGACCCTTACGCCCACAGCGGGTGGCGTCATCCGCCCCGTTATAACACCACAAGGGGTGCCCACGGTATTGAAGTGGTTGCACTCCCCGCATTATGCAAATCGACATAACTTTGATTATCGTCAATCCTGATTGAGCCAGCGCTTTGATCCGGTTCATCAGATAGAGGACTTCTCTGTTGTCTTCCGCCTGGGGGCTCCGTGGGTGCCAGCTTCGGCGCTTCTTCAGAGGAGCATTGTTGAACTCAGGAAGACCCCATCGAACAGGGTCCGAAAGGGGAACGTCCTCCATATAAAACCATTCTGAAGGCCAGTCTTCGGATGGCCTCTTCGGGGTACCGGACAGGTATCCGGTATCGGCGATGCGCCATATTTCGGCTCCGCCCACTTGATAAAGTGATTCCCCCTGTGTGCGAGGGACGAGGCAAAATAGCGTTTTCCCAGCTCGAAGTGAGCCTCGCAGCCCAAGAACAACTCACAGAGAGCAGCATAGCCGGGGTTATGTAGAATGGAGGCAGGGGTGAAATTGTGTAATTGGAGGCCATAGAACTCCAGGAGCCCCTGGAGGAATGGATGAATTGGAAATCCGAGTCCCCTTAGTAAGTAAGGAACAAGGCAGACCCGTTCCCCATAGAGGGACAGGGAAACCTCTCCGCTTGCTCCCCACCATTGTAGGTGGCAAGCCCGGCTCGAACGGGCACCATATACACCGGAGGGAGAAATCCCTTGGTCTGCAGTTCGACCAATCGACTGTGTGGGACTGAACACCTCTTCCAATCACCGAGCTTAGGGCTACGGGGGCGGGAGGAGGAGCTGCGGAGGTCAACCATGCTGGAATGAATCTTTCCGAAACGCGCTCTGATGGATTCTCGCTGAGGGGAAGATGGTGTCGATCGGATCTAAGAATCCCCATCCCTTTAATAGACAATTTATTTATCTGGCTAGGGGGGGAAATGTAAAAATGCCCTGGCGCCTCGTATTCATTCGATGCATGAGAGATAGCCCTTATTGGGCACAGAAGGCAAGAGGATCAACATTTATGGGGCCGGACACTGCTTACAAACACTTGAAAATTGGATAAGAACCCGCCTTGCAATGCCAAAGACAACACTGCGCGTCGGACTCATCATCATTGAAGCCTGGTTCGGGGGCTACTGAGGGAGTCCTGCATTAGGGGGTCTCTGGACAGCCGGACTATATCCTTTGGCCGGACTCTTGGACTATGAAGATATAAGATTGAAGACTTCGTCTCGTGTCCGGATGGGACTCTACTTGGCGTGGAAGGCAAGCTAGGCAATACGGATATGTATATCTCCTCCTTTGTAACCGACCTTGTGTAACCCTAGCCCTCTCCGGTTACTATATAAACCGGAGGGTTTTAGTCCGTAGGACAATAGACAATCATACCATAGGCTAGCTTCTAGGGTTTAGCCTCTCCGATCTCGTGGTAGATCAACTCTTGTAATACCCATATCATCAAGAATAAATCAAGCAAGACGTAGGGTTTTTACCTCCATCAAGAGGGCCCGAACCTGGGTAAAACATCGTGTCCCCTGCCTCCTGTTACCATCCGCCTTAGACGCACAGTTCGGGACCCCCTATCCGAGATTCGCCGGTTTTGACACCAACACCGGCCCTCCTATGGCGCGCCCCATGGGGAGTCCTACTACCACAGGGAGTAGGATTCCCGCCCTTTCCATGTAGTAGGAGTAGGAGACGGAAGAAGGAAAGAGGGAGAAGGAAAGGGGGGCACCGCCCCCCTTTAGTCCAATTCAGACCAGAGGGGGAGGGGGTGCGCAGCCTGCCCTGGCAGCCCCTCCTCTCATTCCACGAAGGCCCATAAGGCCCATTAAACTCCCCAGGGGGTTCCGGTAACCCCTCGGTACTCCGGTATATGCCTGAACTTCACTCGGAACCCTTCCGATGTCCAAACATAGTCGTCCAATAAATTGATCTTTATGCCTCGACCATTTCGAGACTCCTCGTCATGTCCGTGATCAAATCCGGGACTCCGAACTACCTTTGGTACATCAAAACACATAAACTCATAATACCGATGGCCACCAAACGTTAAGCGTGCGGACCCTACGGGTTCGAGAACTATGTAGACATGACCGAGACATGTCTTCGGTCAATAACCAATAGCAGAACCTAGATGCTCATATTGGTTCCTACATATTCTACGAAGAAATTTATCGGTCAAACCGCATAACGATATACTTTGTTCCCTTTGTCATCAGTATGTTACTTGCCGAGATTCGATCGTCGATATCTCAATACCTAGTTCAATCTCGTTACCGGGAAGTCTCTTTACTCATTTCATAATGCATCATCCCATAACTAACTCATTAGTCACATTGCTTGCAAGGCTTATAGTGATGTGCATTACCGAGAGGGCCCAGAGATACCTCTCCGATACTCAGAGTGACAAATCCTAATCTTGATCTATGCAAAATCAACAAACACCATTGGAGACACCTGTAGAGCATCTTTATAATCACCCAGTTATGTTGTGATGTTTGATAACACACAAGGTGTTCCTCCGGTATTCGGGAGTTGCATAATCTCATAGTCTGAGGAACATGTATAAGTCATGAGGAAAATAGTAGCAATGAAACTGTAACGATCATCGTGCTAAGCGAACGGATGGGTCAAGTCAATCACATTGTTCTCTAATGATGTTATCCCGCTTATCAAATGAGAACTCTTTGTCCATGGCTAGGAAACTTAACCATCTTTGATTAACGAGCTAGTCAAGTAGAGGCATACTAGTGACACTCTATTTGTTTATGTATTCACACATGTACTAATTTTCGGTTAATACAATTCTAGCATGAATAATAAACATTTATCATGATATAAGGAAATATAAATAACAACTTTATTATTGCCTCTAGGGCATATTTCCTTCAGTCTCCCACTTGCACTAGAGTCAATAATCTAGTTCACATCGTCATGTGATTTAACACGAATAGTTCACATCTTTATGTGATTAGTTCACATCTCCATGTGACTAACACCCAAAGGGTTTAGTAGAGTCGATAATCTAGTTCACATCGCTATGTGATTAACACCCAAAGAGTGATCATGTTTTGCTTGTGACAGAAATTTAGTCAACGGGTTTGACACATTCAGAGCCGTATGTATTTTGCAAATTTTTTATGTCTACAATGCTTTGCATGGAGCTACTCTAGCTAATTTATCCTACTTTTAATATGTATCTAGATCGAGACTTAGAGTCATCCAGATCGGTGTCAAAGCTTGCATTGACGTAACTCTTTACGACGAACTCTTTGTCACCTCCATAACCGAGAAACATTTCCTTATTCCACTAAGGATATTTTTGACCGTTGTCCGGTGATCCACTCCTGGATTACTATTGTACCCTCTTGCCAATCTTATGGTGAGGTACACAATAGGTCTGGTACACAGCATATCATATTTTATAGAACCTATGACTGAGGCATAGGGAATGCCTTTTCATTCTCTTTCTATTTTTCTGCTGTGGTTGGGTTTTGAGTCTTTACTCAACTTCACACCTTGCAACACAGGCAAGAACTCCTTCTTTGAATGTTCTATTTTGAACTACTTCAAAATCTTGTCAAGGTATGTACTCATTGAAAATATATCAAGCGTCTTGATCTATCTCTATAGATCTTGATGCTCAATATGTAAGTAGCTTCACTGAGGTCTTTCTTTGAAAAACTCCTTTCAAACACTTCTTTATGCTTTCTAGAAAATTCTACATTATTTCCGATCAACAATATGTCATTCACATATACTTATCAGAAATGTTGTAGTGCTCCCACTCACTTTCTTGTAAATACAGACTTCACCGCAAGTCTATATAAAACCATATGCTTTGATCACTTTATCAAAGCATATATTCCAACTCTGAGATGCTTGCACCAGTCCATAGATGGATCACTGGAGCTTGCTCACTTTGTTAGCACCTTTAGGATTGAAAAAACCTTATGGGTGCATCATATACAACTCTTCTTTAAGAAATCCATTAAGGAATGCAGTTTTGACATCCATTTTCCAAATTTCATAAAATGCGGCAACTGCTAACATGATTCGGACAGATTTTTAAGCATCGACACGAGTGAGAAAATCTCATTGTAGTCAACACCTTGATCTTGTCGAAAATGTTTCGTGACAATTTGAGCTTTGTAGATAGTAACACTACTATCATCGTCTGTCTTCCTCTTGAAGATCCATTTATTCTCAATGACTCACCGATCATCGGGCAAGTCAATCAAAGTCCATACTTTGTTCTCATACATGGATACCATCTCAAATTTCATGGCCTCAAGCCATTTTGTGGAATTTTGGCTCATCATTGTTTCCTCATAGTTCGTAGGTTCATCATGGTCTAGTAACATGACTTCCAGAACAGGATTACCGTACCACTCTGGTGCGGACCATACTCTGGTTGACCTACGAGGTTCGGTAGTAACTTGACCTGAAGTTTCATGATCACCATCATTAGCTTCCTCACTAATTGGTGCAGGAGTCACTAGAACTGATTTCTGTGATGAACTACTTTCAAATTCAGGAGAAGGTACAACTACCTCATCAAGTTCTACTTTCCTCCCACTCACTTCTTTCGAGAGAAACTCCTTCTCTAGAAAGGATCCATTCTTAGCAACAAAATATCTTGCCTTCGGATCAGTGATAGAAGGTGTGCCCAATAGTTTCTTTTGGTTATCCTATGAAGACACACTACTCCGATTTGGGTTCGAGCTTATCAGTTTGAAACTTTTTCACATAAGCATCACAACCCCAAACTTTAAGAAATGGCAACTTTGGTTTCTTGCCAAACCATAGTTCATACGGTGTCATCTCAACAGATTTAGATGGTGCCCTATTTAACGTGAATGCGGTTGTCTCTAATGCATAACCCTAAAACGATAGTGGTAAATCGGTAAGAGACATCATAGATCGCACCATATCCAATAAAGTACAATTACAATGTTCGGACACACCATTATGCTATGGTGTTCCAGGTGGCGTGAGTTGCGAAACTATTCCACATTGTTTCAAATGAAGACCAAACTCGTAACTCAAATATTCGCCTCCGCGACCAGATCGTAGAAACTTCATTCTCTTGTTACGATGATTTTCCACTTCACTCTGAAATTTTTAGAAATTTTCAAATGTTTCAGACTTATGTTTCATTAAGTAGATATACCCATATCTGCTCAAATCATCTGTGAACGTCAGAAAATAACGATACCCGCCGCGAGCCACAACACTTACCGGATCGCATACATTAGTATATATTATTTCCAATAAGTTAGTTGCTCGCTCCATTGTTCCGGAGAACGGAGTCTTAGTCATCTTGCCCATGAGGCATGGTTTGCAAGCATCAAGTGATTCATAATCAAGTGATTCCAAAAGTCCATCAGCATGGCGTTTCTTTATGCGCTTTACACCAATATGACCTAAACGGCAGTGCCACAAATAGGTTGCACTATCATTATTAACTTTGCATCTTTTGGCTTCAATATTATGAATATGTATATCACTACGATCGAGATTCAATAAACCATTCACCTTGGGTGTATGACCACAGAAGGTTTTATTCATGTAAACAGAATAACAATTATTCTTTGACTTAAATGAATAACCGTATTGCAATAAACATGATCCAATCATATTATGCTCAATGCAAACACCAAATAACATTTATTTTAGGTTCAACACTAATCCCAAAGGTAAAGGGAGTGTGCGATGGTGATCTTATCAACCTTGGAACCATTTCCAACACACATCGTCACCTCATCCTCAACTAGTCTTTGTTTATTTTGCAACTCCCGTTTCGAGTTACTACTCTTAGCAACTGAACTAGTATCAAATACCGAGGGGTTTTCTATAAACACTAGTAAAGTACACATCAATAACATGTATATCAAATATACCTTTGTTCACTTTACCATCCTTCTTACCCACCAAGTATCTAGGGCAGTTCCACTTCCAGTGACCATTTCCATTGCAGTAGAAGCACTTAGTTTCAGGCTTGGGTCTAGCTTTGGGCTTCTTCATGGGAGTGGCAACCTGCTTGCCATTCTTCTTGAAGTTCCCTTTCTTTCCCTTGCCCTTTTACTTGAAACTAGTGGTCTTGTCAACCATCAACACTTTATGCTTTTTCTTGATTTCTACCTTCACCGATTTCAGCATCGTGAAGAGCTTTGGGAATCGTTTACGTTATCCCTTGCATATTATAGTTCATCATGAAGTTCTAGTAACTTGGTGATAGTGACTAGATAACTCTGTCAATCACTATCTTATCGGGAAGATTAGCTCCCACTTGATTCAAGTGGTTGTAGTACTCAGACATTCTGAGCACATGCTCACTCGTTGAGCTATTCTCGTCCATCTTGTAGGCAAAGTACTGTCAGAGGTCTCATACCTCTTGACCCGGGCATGAGTATGAGATACCAATTTCAACTCTTGGAACATCCTTATATGCTCCGTGGCGTTCAAAACATTTTTGAAGCCCGGTTCTAAGCTGTAAAGCATGGTGCACTAAACTATCAAGTAGTCATCATAACGAGCTTGTCAAACATTCACAATGTTTGCATCTACTCCTGCAATAGGTCTGTCACCTAGTGGTGCATCAAGGACATAATTCTTCTATGCAACAATGGGGATAATCCTCGGATCACGGACCTAGTCCGCATCATTGCTACTATCATCTTTCAACATAGTTTTTCTCTAAGAACATATCAAAAATAAACGGGGAGCTACATCACAAGCTATTGATCTACAACATAGTTATGCAAATACTATCAGGACTAAGTTCATGATAAATTAAAGTTCAATTAATCAAATTACTTAAGAACTCCCACTTAGATAGACATCCCTCTAGTCATCTAAATGACCACGTGATCCAAATCAACTAAACCATGTCCGATCGTCACGTGAGATGGAGTAGTTTTCAATGGTGAACATTACTATGTTGATCATATCTACTATATGATTCACGCTCGACCTTTCGGTCTCCAGTGTTCCAAGGCCATATCTGCATATGCTAGGCTTGTCAAGTTTAACATGAGTATTCCGCGTGTGCAAAACTGGCTTGCACCCATTGTGTGTGAACGTAGAGCTTATCCCACCTGATCATCACGTGGTGTCCCGACACAACGGACTATTGCAACGATGCATAATCAGGGAGAACACCTATACCTTGAAATTTAGTGAGAGATCATCTTATAATGCTACCACCGAACTAAGCAAAATAAGATGCATCAAGGATAAACATCACATGCAATCAAAATATGTGACAGGATATGGCCATGATCATCTTGCGCCTTTGATCTCCATCTCTAAAGTACCGTCATGATCTCTATCGTCACTGGCATGACACCATGATCTCCATCATCTTGAGCTCTATCAACGTGTCGTCACATGGTCGTCTTGCCAACTATTGCTTTTGCAACTATTGCTATCGCATAGCGATAAAGTAAAGCAATTTTATGGCGCTTGCATCTTATGCAATAAAGAGACAACCATAAGGCTTCTGCCAGTTGCCGATAACTTGACATGATCATCTCATACAATAAAATTTAGCATCATGTCTTGACCATATCACATCACAACATGCCCTGCAAAAACAAGTTAGACATCCTCTACTTTGTTGTTGCAAGTTTTACGTGGGTGCTACGGGTTGAGCAAGAACCGTTCTTACCTACGCATCAAAAACCACAACGCGGTATAGTGATTGCTTTTTGATCTTCAGAAAGAACCCTGTTCATTGAATATGATTCAACTAAAGATGGAGAAACAGACACCCACTAGCCACCTGTGTGCGAAGCACGTCAGTAGAACCAGTCTCGCGTAAGCGTACGCGTAATGTCGGTCTGGGACGCTTCATCCTACAATGCCGTTGAATCAAGAATCAACTAGTGACGACAAGCAATATGTATATACCCATGCCCATAACTCCTTTGTGTTCTACTTGTGCATATAACATCTACGCATAGACCTGGCTCGGATGCCACTGTTGGTGAATGCAGTAATTTCAAAAAAATTCCTACGCACACGGAAGATCATGGTGATGCATAGCAATGAGAGGGGAGAGTATCGTGTACGTACCCTCATAGACCGTAAGTTGAAGCATTATGACAATGCGGTTGATGTAGTCATACGTCTTCACGATCGACCGATCTAGTACCGAAGATACGGCACCTCCGCAATCTGCACACATTCGGATCAGTGACGTCCCGCGAACTCACGATCCAGTAGAGCTTCAAGGGATAGCTTCATCAGCATGACGGTGTGATGACGGTGATGATGTTGCTACCAAAATAGGTCTTCGCCTAAGCACCACTACGATATGACCGAGGTGGATTATGGTGGAGGGGGGCACCGCACACGGCTAAGAGATCAATGATCAATTTGTGTGTCTATGGGGTGCCCCCTCCCCCGTATATAAAGGAGTGGAGGAGGGGGAGGGCCATCCCTCCTATGGCGTGCCCGATGGGGAGTCCTACTCCCATCGGGAGTAGGATTCCCCCCTTTCCATGTAGTAGGAGTAGGAGAAGGAAGGAGGAAAGAGGGAGAAGGAAAGGGGGGCGCCGCCCCCCCTTCCTAGTCCAATTCGGACGAGAGGGGGAGGGGGCACGCAACCTGCCCTGGCAGCCCCTCCTCTCTTTCCACTAAGGCCCATAAGGCCCATTAGACTCCCCGGGGGGTTCCGGTAACCTCCTCGGTACTCCGGTATATGCCCGAACTTCACTTGGAACCCTTCCGATGTCCAAACATAGTCGTCCAATACATCGATCTTTATGTCTCGACCATTTCGAGACTCCTTGTCATGTCCGTGATCAAATCCAGGACTCTGAACTACCTTTGGTACATCAAAACACATAAACTCATAATACCGATCGTCACTGAACGTTAAGCGTGCGGACCCTACGGGTTCGAGAACTATGTAGACATGACCGAGACATGTCTCCGGTTAATAACCAACAACGGAACCTGGATGCTCATATTGGTTCCTACATATTCTACGAAGATCTTTATCGGTCAGACCGCATAACAACATACGTCGATATACTTTGTTCCCTTTGTCATCGGTATGTTACTTGCCCGAGATTCAATCGTTGATATCTCAATACCTAGTTCAGTCAATGACAACTCTAATGATGTGATCATCGTGCTAAGCTAACGGATGGGTCAAGTCAATCACATCATTCTCTAATGATGTGATCCCGCTTATCAAATGACAACTCTTTGTCCATGGCTAGGAAACTTAACCATCTTTGATTAACAAGCTAGTCAAGTAGAGGCATACTAGTGACACTCTGTTTGTTTATGTATTCACACATGTACTAAGTTTCCTGTTAATACAGTTCTAGCATGAATAATAAAAATTTATCATGATATAAGGAAATATAAATAACAACTTTATTATTGCCTCTAGGGCATATTTCCTTCAAAACTCACACCTACTGAAGTATCTTTGCAAATGGCTGACAAATCTACTGCCATACCGCTTGGTATTTCTGAGGATGTGCCCGTTGTTGTTGCTAATGTTACTATTTTCACTGACTTTGTTATTCTTGAGATGCCCAAGGATGAAAAGATGTCGATTATCCTTGGTAGATCCTTCTTGAATACTGTAGGGGCTGTTATTGATTGCAATAAAAGCAAGGTCACTTTTCATATCAATGCTAATGAGCAAACGGTGCACTTTCCGAAGAAACAATTCCAAGTGAATGGTATTAATGTTATTGAAAAATCTCCGACAATCACTATCGGAAGTTTTCAACTACCTCTACCTACTACCAAAAAGAAATATGAAATGCTTATTGTTGGGGACATTCATACCCCCATTGAGGTAACGTAGTGATTTATGGAAGTTCTTCGGCTTCATGCTAATCGAAAGTGGTTGTTAATAAGACCTCATCAACCTTATTAATGGATCATTTTTTAGAGGTATGAAATTGATGAATTTTGTAGGCACTATCTTCTATCCCTACCATTTGTTTTTCATTTTTATTAGTTAAATAAAATAAAATGCCATGTTTTGTTTGTTTTCTAAATTTACCGTCGAATAAAAAATGACCCAATAATAAAAGTTCTCAGAATGCCCTGAAACTTTAATACAATTTTTTTCCTGAATATTTAAGAATTTTTGGTGCAAATAACATCAGAGGGAGGTGCACCAGGTGGGCACAACCTACCTGGGCGAGCCAGGACCCCCAGGCGCGCATGGTGGGTTGTGGTTCCCACGTGGGCCCCCCTCACTTATCTCTTCATCCCACATCACCACCTACCTCGAGAAAATAAAATCACCATTGCTCTCTCTCATGTTCTTCCTCTCAAACCCGTGGATTTCGGTCTCTTTGCTCGGAGCTCCGTTTCCGAAACCGTTTTGGGGGATTGTTCCTTGGTATGTGACTCCTCCGTTTGTCCAATTAGTTTTTGATTTAGTGGTTTATATTTTGAATAATTAGCTACTCTTGGTGCTACTATAGATGAGCTTGCATGTTGAATTCTTGGAGTTCTAAGTAGTTTGAATGCTTGTTATGGCCTCTATGTATCCCTATGAGTAGTTGCTATCAAGCTTGTAAAGTTTTGTTAAATTTTTGTCACCCAAATTTTTTCAAAATATTGTATGCGAATATGATGAACCTTTTTGGAAGGAGTTCTTTGAGGAGGAGATCCTCGGGGGCGTCCTCTAGTGACAGCTTCGCTCGTCAGTCTTATGTTGAACCAAGTGAAAGTTCCATACGAGATGCCGCCACCAAAACATGCCTATGGCCATGCGATGGTTATATGGTGAGTGTGGGCATTAAGGAGGAATTTGAGCAATATGTTCACAATGCTGATCTCGGTTCCTACATTTCAGATAAGTGCAATCAACACCACACTCTCACTGAATCATTTGTCAAAGGATTTAACTTCCATCCCCGTGAGTCTAGGGTGTCATTTAAACTGTACGAAAATCCTTTTACCACATCATTAGAGAGATTTGCTCAACATTGCAAAATCCCATTCCGGGGTTCGCTAGACGAACCACCAAGGTTTGAGTTTCAAGCGTTCTTGACTAGTGTTTGCTATGGTGAGACTAGAGGAGTGACTCAAGGTAGAATAAAGAGCATTCATTTTCCTGCAATTCAGTACTTTGCATTATTCAATGGAAAATGTAATGTACTCAAACAAGATTGTAGTACACTTTGTGCTCTAGACTTGAGCCTCATACGCACCACTCTCACCGGTGATAGAAGTTATAACCTTGGAGCGATTGTTTCAAGCAGATTGCAACACAACACTAATAGTGGTTATCTTTATGGTGGAATTTATGCCACACGCTTAGCAAGAGAGCTAGGTGTTGCACCTTTACCCTATGACCCTATTTTACCCACGCAGTATTTAGACTTTGATGCTATGAAATGCCAAAAGATCCTTAAAGGTGAACCCCAAAATTTCACCTATAAATTGTTGTTTAATCAAGATTCTGTTGTGCACACGTATTTGCCTACGCCTACTCTCTTTGTAGCGACCAGACCTCAAACAGTCCGATCTCTATGCTTCAGTGTCATCCCTGGATCAGTAATGCTGACATGCACAATACTTGAAGGATTTATAACAGAGTAGCAATCACACACTTATTACAATGAGTGTCTCAAAAGATAACTTATTACAAAATAATATGGCTTAAGGCCATCTAATAACGATAACAGCGGAAGGCTTGGAAGATAAGTGAGTGCAACAACTCCAACAACATCACTGAGTATAGAACCACGACCTAAAGCACCTTACTCGTCGTCTGAAAAGTCTGCAACATGAACGTTGCAGCCCGTAAATGGGCCAGCACATGGAATATGCTGGCAAAGTAACACATAGAGGGTAATGAACAGAACTGGGCTATACTACATGCATATATGGCTGGTGGAAAGCTCTGTGGTTACAGTTTTGCGTAAAGCCCAATTTTCCCTACTGCAAAGGAATACATTTTATTTAACTATCATGGTAGTTGTTAAACATTGAGAGCGTAGACACCCTCTCAATCCCAATAAAGCATCATCATTAAAACCCAACAAAATTAATTAAAGCCACATGATGATCCAGGTACTAGATACTCAAGATGTCCATAACCTGGGACACGGCTAACCATGATTAGTTTATACACTCTGCAGAGGTTTGCGCACTTTTCCCCACAACACTCGATCTCCTCCGTTGGAATTCTTGCACTACATGGTGTTTGAGAAACGGATGACCGAGACATAGTCTTTCAGAAGTGCTAGCACCTTACGATCGAGTAGACCATTACACCTACTTTCCCCTACTTCCGCTAGTCTACCACTGTAAGAGTTCGCACTACTTAATCAACTATGCTAGAGCCCATAGTAGCTTGTGCCTGCACACGGAAGTTTCTAGCATGAATAATCTCATGATCCCTTTGAGCCTGGGTGGCGGTCCATAAAGAAAAACAGGCAATCGCTGGAATACCCAGGTGCCTCAATCCACCCAGATGTGTGTTAAAGTTGCCACCTTAAGTAAACCGTTAATTAACAATCTCACATCTGTCATGGATACACTCACCCAATCCACGTCTACTTGCATAGCATGGCAATATAAGCAAACGTAGAAGTAACTCCCAGGGGTTTGATAATAAAACAGGTAATAGGTACTACCTCATCTACTTCCTAAAACCCACAATTTAATTAGATCCTGATCATGTAATGTTTGAGGATTGATCTAATGCAATAAAACTGGGTAGTAAGAGGTATGGTCAAAGTGTTACTTGCCTTGCTGATGATCCGCGAAACCTAGAGATTCGAAGTAGCAAGCGGCGCACTCCGGGTACTCTAACGCAAACAAACAAACAAGCATACAATAAGTACTCATCTAATGCACAGGTAAAACTCAAATAAGAGATCTAACCAGAAAGCTCAACTTAAGAACACCGGTTTGCAAAAAGAAACAAATCAAACGAAGCGACGAAAGGCAAACGACAAAAGAAACAAGCTTCGTTTACTAACATGGATCTAAGTCAAATTTTACAGAAGCAAAAACTTATTTGAGTTGGTTAAACGGAAAGAGGGTTTCGAGGGGAAACTCTAGGCGCTTGAATCGCCTGATTACGATAAACGAGCGAAAAGTTAAACTAAAACGAAAATCGGATCAGAAATCACGATCAGAAATAATCGCGGAAAATCCGAGAAAAAGAAAAACGACAAATAGGCTAATGAACGAACATTCGCTGTCTGCAGCTCAACGACGAAAACCGTTCATAAAACCGGCCGTTCGCTAAAACTAAACCGAAGAAAAAAATAAACCGAACCGGATCTAGAAAAAAATGAATCTAGGGTTTACGAAATAAAACCGATCGGTTTTTTTTTAAAAAACCGACGGCTACCTCGAACTCCGGCAAGATCCGGTGAGTCGGCGGCGGCGGGAGGTCTGGCGGAGCGCCGCGGGCGGCGGCGCGGAGGCGGGCTCCGGCGCGGGCGGCGCGGGGCGGCAGCGCAGGCGGCGGCGCGGCGGCGGCGGTGGGAGGTGGCTAGGGTTAGGGTTTCGGGTGGGGCGGCGGTAACGGGCTCGGGGCGGCGGCTTATAAATGCCTGGCCCGAGAAGTCCTGGCCGAGTACGGCCCTAAGTCGGTCGACTCTTTTTTTTAAATAACATGTCGTGCAGAAAAAGAAAGAAAAGGAATACTAAACGGACTCCAAAAATCCCGAAATAAAATTTCCCCAACTTCTAAAATCAAGCCGGACAAAGTGAACATTTATTTGGGGCCTAAATGCAATTTGGAAAACGCGCATTTTTCCTAAATTCAAATAAAACAGCGAAAAACTCCAAAATAAAATCTTAATTGACTTTAATATTAAATCTCTGATATTTCTTTATTTTGAGGAAGTCATTTTATCCTCGCTCTTTCCTTTTTAATAAAAGAAATAATTCAGAGAAAAATAATTAATATCAAACGATCCTCTTTTCATAATTCGAGAAAACCTCAAATATGAAAATAACGAAATCCCCAACTCTCTCCGTACGTCCTTGAGTTGCGCAGAATTTCTAGGATCAACCAAAATGCAATAAAACATGATATGGAAAGATGCTCTAATGTATAACATTCCAAATTGAAAGTTTGGGATGTTACAAACCTACCCCCCTTAAGATGAATCTCACCCTCGAGATTCAGGTTGGTTAGAAAATAGGTGAGGGTGGTCCTTCAGCAGATCTTCCTCTCACTCCCAGGTGGCTTCATCCTCGGTATGGTGACTCCACTGAACCTTGCAAAATTTGATAACCTTGCTGCGTGTAACTCGGCTGGCGAACTCGAGTATCTTGACTAGTTCCTCCTCATAGGTTAAATCACTATCTAACTGTATTGCTTCCAGTGGCACTGTATCTCTCAGCGGTATATCCGCCATCTCAGCATCGCACTTTTTTAACTGGGAAACATGGAACACGTCGTGAACTCCCAACAATCCTTCGGGCAACTCCAACTTGTAAGCAACTTCTCCCATACACACCAAAACTTTGTATGGTCCCACAAAACGTGGCGCTAATTTTCCATTAACTCCAAAATGCTTAACTCGTCGAAGCAGGGATACACGAAGATAAACTCTGTCTCCGACTTCGTAAACTGTCTCCTTGCGTTTAGAATCTGCATAGCTCTTCTGCCTGGACTGGGCTACCTTGATCCTATCGTGAATCAACTTCACTTTATATTTAGACTCCTTAATCAAATATGTCCAAACAACTGGCGGTCTCCAACTTCATCCCACAACAATGGTGTTTTGCACCTTCTTCCGTACAAGGCTTCAAAAGGGGCCATCTTCAAACTGGATTGATAACTATTGTTGTAAGAGAACTCCGCATATGGCAAGTTGTCATCCCAACTAGATCCATAATCTAGCGCACAAGCTCTCAGCATATCCTCCAAAATCTGATTGACTCTCTCGGTCTGTCCATCGGTCTGCGGATGAAAAGCTGTACTAAACTCTAGCCTGGTACCCAAATTTCGTGCAACTGATTCCAGAACTTTGAGGTAAACTGAGTTCCTCTATCTGATACAATGCTCTTCGGAACTCCATGCAGACATACGATCCTGGTCATGTATATCTTTGCCAACTTAGCACTGGTGTAAGTGGTCTTCACTGGGATGAAATGAGCTACCTTCGTCAAGCGATCGACTATAACCATATCGAATCATAGCCTGAGCGGGTCCTGGGTAATCCCGTGATAAAATCCATGCCTAGCTTATCCCACTTCCATTCGGGTATCGGCAATGGCTGTAGCAATCCTGCTGGCTTCTGATGCTCTGCCTTTACTATCTGACATACATCACAAACGGCTACATACTGCGCAATATCCTTCTTCATTCTGGTCCACCAGAAAGTATCCTTCAAATCCAAATACATCTTGGTATTTCCTGGGTGAACCGAGTATGGCAAATCATGGGCCTCTTGTAGAATTAGCTTCCTGATCTCTGAGTCATTAGGCACATAACGCCGTCCTCAAACCATAAGGTATCGTGTTCATCCTCACAAAATCCTTTTACTTTTTCCTTACTCATCTTCTCCTTTATGGTGACAATCTCCTTGTCGGTCTTCTGAGCTTCTCTGATCTTATCTATCAGGGTAGACTGAATCTCCAATGCTGCTACATAGCCTCTCGGAACTATCTCCAAACATAGCTTGCAAAGATCCTCGACTAACTCCTTTGGTAAATCTCCGGTCATTAGTGTGTTGACATGGCTCTCGCGGCTCAATGTGTCAGCTACTACGTTAGACTTTCTGGGATGATAGTGCAATCTCATGTCATAATCCTTGATGAGCTCCAACCATCTCCTTTGCCTGAGATTCAACTCCTTCTGCGTGAAGATGTACTTCAAACTCTTGTGATCCGTGTACACCTCACAATGGTTTCCAATGAGAAAATGTCTCCAAGTCTTCAATGCATGCACTACGGCTGCTAACTCCAAATCATGTGTAGCATAATTCAACTCATGGGGCTTAAGCTGTCGTGAAGCATACGAAACAACTCTTCCCTCCTGCATAAGCACTGCTCCAAGTCCTCGACGTGAAGCGTCACAATACACCTCATAATCCTTGTGCTGATCTGGCAGAAACAACACTAGCAAGGTAACCAAACATTTCTTCAACTCCTGGAAACTGGTCTCACATTCCTCAGTCCAATTGAACTTGGTATCCTTCTTCAACAACTCTGTCATAGGTTTTGCAATCTTCGAGAAATTTTCAATGAATCTCCGGTAGTATCCTGCGAGTCCAGGAAAACTCTGAATCTCTCCAACTGTTGGTGGGGCTTCCCAATTTGTCACAGTGACAACCTTGGTGGGATCTACATCTATTCCTTCTCTGGATATAACATGCCCGAGGAACCTAACTTCCTTCAACCAAAACTCAACTTGCTGAACTTGGCGTATAACTGATGTTCTCCGAGCTTACCAAGTACCAAACGCAAATGTTCTTTATGTTCTTCTTCATTCTTCCAGTAAACCAGTATATCATCAATGAACACTACGACGAACTTATCCAAAAACTCCATAAACACTTTGTTCATCATGTTCATAAAATAAGCAGGTGCATTAGTCAGGCCAAATGACATAATGGTATACTCATACAGCCCGTACCTCGTAGTAAAAGTTGTCTTAGGTATGCCCTGCTCTCGAATCTTCAACTGGTGGTATCCTGATCGCAAATCGATCTTGGAAAATACCTTTGCTCCTTGCAATTGGTCACACAAATCATTGATCATCGGCAGTTGGTACTTATTCTTGATCGTCACTTCATTCAATCCTTGATAATCAACAACCATCCTTAACGATCCATCCTTCTTTTCCACAAGTACTGGTGATCCCCAAGGTGACGAACTTGGGCGAATATATCCCTTATCCAGTAACTCCTTTATCTGCTTCTTAATCTCCTCCAAATCCTTTGCAGGCATTCGATATGGTCTCTTAGATATTGGTCATGTGCCTGGCAAAAGCTCAATCAAAAACTCAATGTCTCTATCCGGTGGCATGCCTAGCAACTCTTCTGGAAATACATCCGGAAAATCCTTTACCACCGGTACTTCCTCCTGTACAACTCCTGTTAGGGAATTTACTTGAGTCCTATTCGGCACATGCCATGATACATACTTGATCCTTCTTCCTTCGGGGTGGTAAGCAAAATCGACTTACTGGCGCAATCGATGTTTCCTTCATACATCGATAGCCAACCCATACCCAGAATTACATCCAAACCTTGTGATTCCAACATGATTAAATCCGAGGGAAACACATGCCTACCTATACTCAATGGCACTTGAGAACATCATTTATTGTCCATATACTCCGCTCCTGGTGAGCTTACTAACATAGGTGTTCTAAGAACCTTGGTGGGCAGGTTATACTTATCCACGAATCCCCTTGGTATGTATGAATGCGATGCACCAGTATCGAAAAGAACGATTGCAGTAAATGACTTAACCAAAAACTTACCTATTACTGCATCTGGCTGGGCTTCAACCTCCTCCATGTTAACGTGGTTCGCATGTCTCCTGCTGAAAGGGTTCGGCTTCTTCCCAGAGCTTCCATTGCCATTTCCATTCTGGGTTTCAGGACATTCATTGGCATAATGTCTGGTCTTCTCACACTTATAATAAGTGACTTGGCTTAGGTCTCTCTTGGCTCGGGTTGATGGGTTGGTACGGTTCTGACCATTGCTTCCCCCATTCCCATTACCGTTCTTGGGGCCATTATGATTATGCGAACTTCCCCCTCCATGGGTATGCTAAAAATGTCCTCCCGATTTCGGGGTAAAACATGGCTTCTGCTGAGCTCCTAAATTGTACTTCCCTTGTTCATACTTCATCTTGCGGTTCTCAATCTGTCGCTGCTTCCCTTCAATCATAAGAGCACGATCTACCAGTTCTTGGCAATTGTTGAAGGTTTCTACCATCAACTGCATGCTCAACTCATCGTTCAGTCCTTCCAGAAACTTCTCCTGCTTAGCTGCATCCATAGCAACGTCATCTGGGGCATAACGTGCCAACTTACTAAAGTCATCCACGTATTGGCCAACTGTCCGTCCTCCTTGGCGCAAGTTGCGAAACTCACGCTTCTTCATGGCCATAGCTCTTGATGAAACATGGGCAGTATGGAAAGCCTGCTGAAATTGGTCCCATGTCACCGTGGCTATAGGGTAGGTGACAGTGTAATTCTCCCACCATGATGCAGCTGGTCCATCCAACTGATGTGCGGAAAAGCGCACCTTCTCAGCATCAGTACATCCTGTAGTGGTTAACCCCCTTCCAATCTTGCGGAGCCAATCATTTGCTACTATAGGCTCGGTGCTACTAGAGAACACCGACGGATTCAGTCTACGGAAACGGGTTAAGTGATCAACAGGTGGTGGTGGTGGTGGTGGGTTGTTGTTGTTGTTCCCCTGATTCTGATTCTGGACTAGCAACTGCATCAACGCATTCTGTTGCTGGATCAACTGAGTGAGCTCCAGTGGAAATGCAAATCCATTGTCACGTCTCGGAGGCATCTGATGGGTTTAGAGGGGAGAGAATAGAATAGAATGAGGTATAATGAGAAAGCACTACCCATATGCACATGAGACAAATACAAACATTTTCACTCAATCAATCAAGGGCATACAATCGTTCTAGAACTATCGCGAAAGTGCTCGGACTACTCTATTTACATGGTGGAATACTACTACTGATGTGGTGGTCTACTAGAAATATTCCTCGGTTGCAGACTCCATGACATCTTCTCCAGCTTCGTTAACATAGTCATCATCGCTCAGGTCAGAGTTGGTGTCATCGATGATGATGTAGTCTTCCGGGCGAATCTCCTTGGGTTCTTCGTCTTCCTCTACTAGTGTGGGGTCTCCCATGAATATTCCGATCTTCTTAATCAGGTCGTCATTCTTCTCCACTAGTACGACGATTTCCTCCTCATAATCTTCACATTTAGCCTTGAGTTCTTCCTCCAGCTCTGTGATTCTTGTCATCGCCTTCTTCAGATCTATCATGTCTGCGCACATCTGGTTCTCCTGACGTCGAATGTGCTGGTTTAACTCCTGGATAAAAGCTGCGATTGATCTGTCCTTCTTGGTGCTGATCATTTCCAGTGTTCATCTCGGCGCCCACAAATCTAGTAGATATTATCCTTGAGATCATCGCGGTAAACTTCTCCAATACGTCCCATGGCGATGTGGGCTGCCATGCTCTTTCCTAGACTCCAAGTTGGTGCATTAAAGGAAAACTCTATGGGCTCGGTGATTGGCACGAATGTCCTTCCTGGAACTTGAACTTGAATCATCCAGCGCTCCTCCTCGGGTAAAGTGGCGTTGTAGGTCCCGGTGAAGCTTGGTACTCCGATGTTCAGGTACCTAGTGACTTCCTTCAGGTGGCGTCCAAAGGGTGTATCTTCATCCGGTTGCGTGAACTTGTTCCTTGCATCCGCCATCCTAAAAGAGTAGAAAAGATGAGAAGTCAGAAATGAGAAGAGAATAGTGATCTAGGGCTTTATCTTAGTGGTCGTGTCCTACAGTCAGCGTGTGCTCTGATACCATCTTGTAGCGACCAGATCTCAAATGGTCCGATCTCTGTGCTTCAGTGTCATCCCTGGATCAGTAATGCTGACACGCACAATACTTGAAGGATTTATAACAGAGTAGCAATCACACACTTATTACAATGAGTGTCTCAAAAGAGAACTTATTACAAAATAATATGGCTTAAGGCCATCTAATAACGATAACAACGGAAGGATTGGAAGATAAGTGAGTGCAACAACTCCAACGACATCACTGAGTATAGAACCACGACCTAAAGCTCCTTACTCGTCGTCTGAAAAGTTTGCAACATGAATGTTGCATCCCGAAAACGGGTCAGCACATGGAATATGCTGGCAAAGTAACACATAGAGGGTAATGAACAGAACTGGGCTATACTACATGCATATATGGCTGGTGGAAAGCTCTATGGTTACAGTTTTGCGTAAAGCCAAATTTTCCCTACTGCAAAGGAATACATTTTATTTAACTATCACGGTAGTTGTTAAACATTGAGAGCGTAGACACCCTCTCAATCCCAATTAAGCATCATCATTAAAACCCAACAAAATTAATTGAAGTCACATGATGATCCAGGTACTAGATACTCAAGATGTCCATAACCGGGGACACGGCTAACCATGATTAGTTTATACACTCTGCAGAGTTTTGCGCACTTTTCCCCACAAAACTCGATCTCCTCCGTTGGAATTCTCGCACTGCATGGTGTTTGAGAAACAGATGACCGAGACATAGTCTTTCAGAAGCGCTAGCACCTTACGTTCGGGTAGACCGTTACACCTACATTCCCCTACATCTGCTAGTCTACCACTGTAAGAGTTCGCACGACTTAATCAACTATCCTAGATCCCATAGTAGCTTGTGGCCGCACACGGAAGTTCCTAGCATGAATAATCTCATGATCCCTTTGAGCCTGGGTGTCGGTCCATAATGAAAATAGGCAATCGCTGGAATACCCAAGTGCCTCAATCGATCCAGATGTGTGTTAAAGTTGCCACCTTAAATAAACCGTTAATTAACAATCTCACATCTGTCATGGATACACTCGCCCAATCCATGTCTACTAGCATAGCATGGCAATATAAGCAAACATAGAAGTAACTCCCAGGGGTTTGATAATAAAACAGGTAATAGGTACTACCTCATCTACTTCCCAAAACCCACAATTTAATTAGATCCTAATCATGCAAGGTTTGAGGATTGATCTAATGCAATAAAACTGGGTAGTAAGAGGTATGATCAAAGTGTTACTTGCCTTGCTGATGATCCGCGAAACCTAGAGATTCGAAGTAGCAAGCGGCGCCCTCCGGGTACTCTAATGCAAACAAACAAACAAGCATACAATAAGTACTCATCTCATGCACATGTAAAACTCAAATAAGAGATCTAACCAGAAAGCTCAACTTAAGAACCCCGGTTTCCAAAAAGAAGCAAATCAAACGAAGCGACGAAAGGCAAACGACGAAAGAAACAAGCTTCATTTACTAATCTGGATCTAAGTCAAATTTACAGAAGAAAAAACTTGTTTGAGTTGGTTAAACGGAAAGAGGGTTTCGAGACGAAACTCTAGGCGCTTGAATCGCCTGATTCCGATAAACGAGCGAAAAGTTAAACTAAAACGAAAATCGGATCACAAATCGCGATCAGAAATAATCGCGGAAAATCCAAGAAAAAGAAAAACGACGAACAGGCTAACGAACGAACGTTCGCTGTCTGCGGCTAAACGACGAAAACCGTTCGTAAAAATGAACGTAAAAGCGGTCGTTTGCTAAAACTAAACCGAAGAAAAAAATAAATTGAACCGGATCTAGAAAAAAATGAATCTAGGGTTTACGAAATAAAACCGATCGGTTTTTAAACAAAAACTGGCGGCTACCTCAAACTCCGGCGAGTCGGCGGCAGCGGGAGGTCCGGCGGGGCGGCGGCGGCGGCGGGCTCCGGCGCGGGCAGCGCGGGCGGCGGCGCAGCGGCGGCGGCGGCGGGTGGCGGCTAGGGTTAGGGTTTCGGGTGGGGCGGCGGTAACGGGCTCGGGGCGGCGGCTTATAAAGGCCTGGCCTGAGAAGTCCTGGCCGAGTATGGCCCTAAGTCGATCGATTCTTTTTTTAAATAATATGACGTGTAGAAAAAGAATGAAAAGAAATACTAAACAGCCTCCAAAAATCCCAAAATAAATTTTCCCTAACTTATAAAATCAAGCCGGACAAAGTGAACATTTATTTGGGGCCTAAATGCAATTTGGAAAAACGCACATTTTTCCTAAATTCAAATAAAACAGCGAAAAAATCCAAAATAAAACCTTAATTGACTTTAATACTAAACCTCTGATATTTCTTTATTTTGAGGAAGTCATTTTATGCTCGCTCTTTCCTTTTTAATAAAAGAAATAATTCAGAGAAAAATAATTAAAACCAAACGATCCTCTTTTCATAATTCGAGAAAACCTCAAATATGAAAATAACGAAATCCCCAACTCTCTCCGTAGGTCCTTGAGTTGCATGGAATTTCTAGGATCAACCAAAATGCAATAAAACATGATATGCAAAGATGCTCTAATGTATAACATTCCAAATTGAAAATTTGGGATGTTACACTCTTTGATTATTACAATAGGGGAAGATACTTTGTTCTTGAGAGCGAGGCCCGAGCTCATAACGCGGCGGTTGTGGCTGCACGGCGGGCTGAGGCATCCGCACCGAGAGCCTTCGTGAGCTACCACCCCGACTACTATGCAGGCTACTGACTGATTACCAAGTTAGGCCAATAGCCTAAGCTTGGGGGAGTATGTATTTCCACCGACTTTACATTCATGTTCACACACTTCATTTGTCGGTGTTCACACTTTTTCATTATATTATCCATGTTAGATTTATTTTCTCTCTTTCTTCTTGTGTGTTTGAAAAACATTTAGAAAATCCAACAATATTTCCCGCTTCTTTTTTATTTTTCTTTCTAGAGCAGTTAGCTGTAGCACTAAAAAGAAAACCCCAAAAGATTTCCTTGTTCTTCTTTTGCTTATTGGGAGCTTTCATGTGTAAATAGTTTTTCCCGTTTTTCCTTTTTTCCTTTTATTTGCTTGTTCAAGAAAACCAAAAACTCCAAAAATATTTCAATGTGTTTCTCATAATTTCTTTTCTTTTTATTGAGTCGTACCGAGGAGAAGACCACGATGAAATTGTTGAGTGTCTCTCATATGCATTGTTGTTGATCTAACAAAGAGACCATTTTACCTTGTCCTCTCCTGTTGAATAAAATGTTTGCAAATTACAGTCTGCCCACGACACTCTTGCACCATTATTATTTTCATATCGTTCGGTCATGCAAGTGAAAGGCAATAATGACAATATTTGATGAACTGGCCGTGGCAGAGAGAAATGGGTATGAACTCGACTTGTTATATTTTTGTAAATATGTTTAACCTAGTATTCATGATTCAGCCCATTATGATTAAACATGTTCGCAATGAAATTTAGAGATTATAGTTCCTCATGCGATGCATAAGTAGCTAGGAGTGGATAATGATTTATCTTGGATGTCAACATTGCGTTAAAATGATTGTGATGTAGTATGATGATATGGTATCCTCCTCAGAATGTTCGAGTGGCTTGACTTGGCACATGTTCATGCATGTAGTTTAATCAAAACCAACATAGCCTTTTTGATATTTATGTTCATGGTGTTCATATCCTACTCATGCTAGTGTCCAAAGTTACTTATGCATAATGCATGTTCATGACCGTTGTTGCTCTGTAGCTGGCCGCTTCTCAACCTATTTGCTAGCCTTCGCCTGTACTAAGTTGGAATTCTGCTTGTACATCAAAAACCTTGAACCCAAGTTATTCCAGATGAGTCCACCATATCTACCTATATGCGGTATTACCCCGCCATCCTATGTAAATTTGCATGTTCCATCTACAAAAACTTCAAATAAATATCATTTTTGTGTCTTTGGATCGTTCATGGAGCGACAGGAGGTAGTCAGTATCTTCGATGCTAAGCGGGTTATTCTCAGGTTGAGTGTTTATTCACTCGGCATTTCACAAGAAAAGGGTGGTAATAGGGATTTACTGTCCCAAACTGCAAACTGAAAAAGCTTACAGATAGTCAAACAAAAAACTCCTAAGGAGTCATAACCTTTACTTTATCACCTGGGAACTGCCACTAGCGTGTTTAGCATGGAAGATATAGATAACTGATGGTTGTGAAGTAAACAAGAAGGGTGCATTTCTCAAAATTTCATTTACCTCTGTTTTAAAATTTTCAGCTCTGGCACCTGTGCAAATCACTGCTTCCCTCTACGAAGGGGCTATCTCATTACTTTTATGTTGTGTCATCACCTTCTAAAATAAGCGCCAAAACCTGAGAGCACTGCTGTCATGCTGATGCGTTGTGTGTAGCTAATGTTGGGTGCATCATGACTGGATCTTTTCTACCATGAATTACAATGTTTAGTTGCTGCTTGAACTTTGGAGGTGCTCTATATTTATGTTTTGCGGTCTCAGAAAGGGCTAGCGAGATACCACTATTGTCATATTATATCATGATTATTTTGACAATGTGTTGCTATTTGAGATATCTTATTATTGCTCGCTAGCTGATTATGTCATTGATATGAGTTAATATAATTTTTAAGAGTTATTGTCGGCATGGTTAGTTATAATGTTGGCTAAAACCTGGGTGTTGTTTAAGCTTATTTATGCAAACAAGAGCAACAGAGTTCGTAAAAGTTTTTATTTTTCATTTTTAGTTTATCAACTGAATTGCTTGAGGACAAGCAAAGGTTTAAGCTTGGGGGAGTTGATACGTCTCTGTCGCATCTACTTTTCCTAATGCTTTTCCTCTTGTTTGGACTCTAATTTGCATGATTTGAATGAAACTAACCCCGGACTGACATTGTTTTCAGCAGAACTACAATGGGGTTGTTTGTGTGCAAAAATAAAAGTTCTCAGAATGGAACGACACTTTGCGAGGATTTTTATACAATATATGAGAATTTCTGGAGCCAAGAACCACCGGAGGGGGGCACCTGCATGGGCACAACCCACCAGGGCGCCCCTCTCCAGGCGCGCCCAGGTGGGTTGTCCCCACCTGGTGGCCCCGTAGACCCTGAAACTGATGCTATAAAATCCTATTTTTCTAGAAAAAATCAGGGAGAAAGAATTATTGCGTTCCATGAGACGGAGCCGCCGTGACCTCCTGTTCTTCATCGGGAGGCCAGATCTGGAGTCCGTTTGGGGCTTCGGAGAGGGGGTCTTCGATCTTCATCATCACCAACCCTTCTCCATCGCCAATTCCATGATGCTCCCCACCAGGAGTGAGTAATTCCTTCGTAGCCTCGCTGGTCGGAGAGGAGTTGGATGAGATTCATCATGTAATCTAGTTAGTTTTGTTAGGGCTTGATCCTTAGTATGCACTATGTTCTGATATTGATGTTGCTATAACTTTGCCATGCTTAATGCTTGTCACTTTGGGCCTGGGTGCAATGATTTCAGATCTGAAACATTTATGTTATCACCATTATATCCATGTTCTAGATCCGATCTTGCAAGTTATAGTCATCTACTACGTGTTATGATCCGGAAACCCCGGAGTGACAATAGTCGGGACCACTCCCGGTGATGACCGTAGTTTGAGGAGTTCATGTATTCACCGTGTGTTAATGCTTTGTTCTGGTTCTCTTTTAAAAGTAGGCCTTAATATCCCTTAGTTTCCAATTGGACCCCGCTGCCACGGAAGCGTAGGACAAAAGATGTCATGCAAGTTCTTTCCATAAGCACGTATGACTATTTACGGAATACATGCCTACATTATATTTATGAACTGGAGCTAGTGCCGTATCGCCCTAGGTTATGACAGTCACATGATGAATATCATCCAACAAATCATTGATCCAATGCCTACGAATTTCTCTTATATTGTTCTTGCTAAGTTAGTACTGCTATCGTTACTATTGCACTTGCTACAAAATTACTGCTATCACTGTTACCGTTACTATTGCTGCTACTACTATTATCCAAACTATCATACTACTTTGCTACTGATCACTTTGCTGCAGGTAATTAATCTCTAGGTGTGGTTGAATTGAAAACTCAGCTGCTAATACTTACAAATATTCTTTCGCTCCCCTTGTGTCGATTCTATAAATTGGGTTGAATACTCTACCCTCGAAAACTATTGAGATCACCTATACTTGTGGGTTATAAAGCATATACTCAGAATGTCTGGGTTTCATAACCGCTTGACTCAGTTAGGAGTTAATCTTCCAGATGACACGGCTGTTGACAGAGTTCTCCAATCACTGCCACCAAGCTATAAGGGCTTTATGATGAACTATAATATGCAAGGGATGGAGAAAATGATCCCAAGCTATTCGTGATGATTAAGGCCGTAGAGGTAGAAATCAAGAAAGAACATCAAGTGTTGATGGTTAATAAGACCACCAATTTCAAGAAGAAAGCCAAGGGAACTTCAAGAAGAACGGCAAGCAGGTTATGGCTCCCATGAAGAAACCCAAGGCTAGACCCAAACCTGAGACTGAGTGTTTCTACTGCAAGG
This sequence comes from Triticum dicoccoides, assembly GCF_002162155.2. Taxonomy (NCBI): domain Eukaryota; kingdom Viridiplantae; phylum Streptophyta; class Magnoliopsida; order Poales; family Poaceae; genus Triticum; species Triticum dicoccoides. Next base: position 140,959,625 of record NC_041388.1, on the reverse strand, counting down.
GGAATGGTCACTGGAAGCGGAACTGTCCCAAGTACTTTGTACATAAGAAGACTGGCAATGTCAACAAAGGTATATTTGATATACATGTTATTGATGTGTACCTTACTAGTGCTCGTAGTAGCGTCTGGGTATTTGATACTGGTTCGGTTGGTAATATTTGTAACTCAAAACAGGAGCTACAAAATAAACGAAGATTGGCTAAGGACGAGGTGACGATGCGCATCGGAAATGGTTCCAAGGTTGATGTGATCGCCGTCGGCACACTACCTCTACATCTCCCTTCGGAATTAGTTTTTAACCTAAATAATTGTTATTTGGTGCCTGCGTTGAGCATGAACATTATATCCAGTTCTTGTTTATTGTGAGATGGTTATTCATTTAAGTCAAAGAATAATGGTTGTTCTATTTATACGAGTAATATCTTTTGTGGTCATGCACCCCTTATGAATGGTTTATTCTTGTTGAATCTTGATCGCAGTGATACACATATTCATAATATTGATGCCAAAATATGCAAAGTTGATAATGTTAGTACCACATATTTCTGGCACTGCCGCTTAGGTCATATTGGTGTAGAGCGCATGAAGAAACTCCATGCTGATGGACTTTTGGAATCTCTTGATTATGAATCATTTGAGACATGTGAACCATGCCTCATGGGCAAGATTACTAAAACTCTGTTCTCCGGAACAACGGAGCGAGCTAGTGACTTATTGGAAATAATACATACCAATGTATGCGGTCCGATGAGTGTTGAAGCACGCAGTGAAAATCGTTATTTTCTTACCACTACAAAAAAGTTCACTTCTGTGATGATACATGTTTGTCATAGTAGGTCACGTTTTCTATCATGCATGTACATCCCTGGTGATTTTATGACAGAATCAATATAGTCATACATGTGCTATCGTAGAAGTGTTCCATGACATTGATACGTCTCCAACTTATCTATAATTTTTTATTGTTCCATGCTGTTATATTATCAATCTTGGATGTTTTATAATCATTTTATAGCAATTTTATATCATTTTTGTACTAACCTATTGACATAGTGCCAAGTGCTAGTTACTATTTGTGCATGTTTTTTACATCGCAGGTAATCAATATTAAACGGAGTCCAAATGCAGCGAAAGTTTTTGTGGGTTTTTTGGACCAGAAGACAACCAATGGGCCAAAAAGCACCTGGGGGCTGCTCCGAGGGGAGCACAACCCACCAGGGCACGCCTGGAGGCCCAGGCGCGCCTGGTGGGTTGTGCCCACCTCGGACCCCCCTGGAGTGCCTCTTTACTCTATAAATACCCCAATATTCCAGAAACCCTAGGGGAGTCGACGAAAATCAATTCCAGCCGCCGCAGAGTCCAGAACCACCAGATCAAATCTAGACACCATCAGGGAGGGGTTCACCACTTCCATTGGTGCCTCTCCGATGATGCGTGGGTAGTTCTTTGTAGACCTTCGGGTCCCTAGTTAGTAGCTAGATGGATTCCTCTCTCTCGTTTGATTCTTAATACAATGGTCTCTTGGAGATCCATATGATGTAACTCTTTTGCGGTGTATTTGTTGGGATCCGATGAACTTTGAGTTTACAATCAGATCTATCTCTTTTTATCCATGAAAGTTATTTCAATTTCTTTGATTATCTTATATGCATGATTGCTTATAGCCTCATATTTCTTCTCTGATATTTGGGTTTTTTTTGGCCGACTTGATCTATTTATCTTGCAATGGGAAGAGGTGCTTTGTAGTGGGTTCGATCTTACGATGCTTGATCCCAGTGACAGAAGGGGAACCGACACGTATGTATCATTGCTACTAAGGATAAAACAATGGGGGTCTATTTCTACATAAATAGATCTTGTCTACATCATGTCATCGTTCTTATTGCATTACTCTATTTCGCCATGAACTTAATACACTAGATGCATGCTGGATAGCGGTCGATGTGTGGAGTAATAGTAGTAGATGTAGGCAGGAGTCGGTCTACTAATCTTGGACCTGATGCCTATATAATGATCATTGCCTGGATATTGTCATGATTATTTGATGTTCTATCAATTGCCCAACAACAATTCGTTTACCCACTGTTTGCTATTCTTCTCGAGAGAAGCCACTAGTGAAACCTACGGCCCCCGGGTCTCTTTCTCATATTATTTTCCTTTGCGATCTATTTTCCTTTGCTTTTATTTTCAGATCTATTAAACCAAAAATACCTTGCTGTAATTAATTCTCATTTATTTTATTTGGTGTTCAATCTATCAATCTACTACAATTTATTCATGTCCGTTTGCCAATTTATGGTGCCGTTACCCGAAAGGGATTGACAACCCCTTTACTACGTCGGGTTGTGAGTATTTGTTATTTGTGTGCAGGTACCGTTTACGTGTTGTTGCTTGGTTCTCCTACTGGTTCGATAACCTTGGTTTCATCACTGAGGGAAATACCTACTATCGTTGTGCTGCATCATCCCTTCCTCTTTGGGGAAATACCGACGTAGCTTCAAGCTGCAATCAAAAGGAATTTATGGTGCCGTTGCCGGGGAGGATCTTCAACATATAACAGGTTCCTAAGCACAAATCTCATCTCCTCGCAATTTACATTATTTGCCATTTGCCTCTCGTTTTCCTCTCCCCCAATTCACAAAAATTTGCCGTTTTTATTCGCCCTCTTTTTCCTTCGCTGTTTTCTTGCTGGATCTGTTTTTGCGTGCGTTTTTTTCGTGTAGTCATGATGCCTCAAAGAAAATATTATGATGTTCCTTACCCCAATATCTTTCTTGAAACTGAGAAAAGTATTGAGGAATATATGACTACACAATTTGAGCATAATAAGTATTTTACCGAAGAACTTAAAGAACACTCTGTTGTGCTTGATGTTATACCAAAACAACTTGATGATATTAGTAGAGAGGCTTGCAATCTCCAATCTAAATATGCTTTTGTTGAAAGTTTGCTAGGAAAAATATCCAATGCACAAGCTACCTTAGTAAATCAAATGGCCACTAAACCAATCTCGCCAGAAGATAAAAATGACGATCTTAAAATGATAGGTGTTTCTTCTATTGATTGCTTGTTTAGTAAAATTAAGATTGATGAAAAAGGGACTAGAGAAGAGTGAACTTTAGTTAGAAGGCGTCCCAATGATTCGGAGGGTGAAAACCTTGTTGAAAAAATTGATAAAAGTGGGTTTGAAGAGGTCAAAACTTTAACTAGTGATGTGCCCACTATTTTGGATTACAAAGACTATAATTATGATAGTTTCTCTTTGATTGATTGTATTTCCTTGTTGCAATCCATGATAAATTCACCCCATGCTTATGAACAAAATAAAGCTTTTACTAAACATATTGCTGATGCTATGATGAAAGCTTTAGAAGAGAAGTTGGAATTAGAAGTTTCAATTTCTAGAAAATTACACGATGAATGGGAACTTACAATCAAAGTCAATATTAAAAATTATGAGTGTTTTGCTTTCTGTGACTTGGGTGCTAGTGTTTCTACAATTCCGAAATCTTTATGTGACGTGCTTGGTCTTACCGATATTGAAGAATGCTCTTTAAATTTGCACTTGGTGAATTCTACTATTAGAAAGCCTATGGGAAGAATTAATGATGTTCTTATTCTTGCAAATAGGAATTATGTGCCCATAGATTTTATTGTTCCTGATATTGATTGCAATCCGTCTTGTCCAGTTATTCTTGGTAGACCATTTTTACGCACTATCGGTGCTGTGATTGATATGAAAAAGGCAATATTAAGTTCCAATTTCCTTTGAGGAAGGGTATGGAACACTTCCGTAGAATAAGAATTAGGCCACCATATGAATGAATCATGAGGGCATCTTATGGATCTCGAAACAAAGATGACAAAACTTAGATCCTTGCTTTATGCCTAGCTAGAGGCGTGAAACAATAACGCTTGTTGGGAGGCCACCCAATGAATAAAAATTAATTTTGCTTTTTCCTTTATGTTTTTGAGTGTTAGCACAATTATGTACTGTTGTGATCGTGTTTTTTATGCTTTAATTATTGTTTGTGCCAAGTAAAGCCTTTAGGATCTTCTTGGGTGATAGCTGTTTGATCTTGCTGAAAAACAGAAACTTTTGCGCTAATGAAAACAATTCTCATTTCTAACCAGAGAGAGATAAAATATCAATTATTTTTGTACAAGATTAGTACACAAATTGCCCAGGTCTTCCTAATTTTTCAGAGTTTTTGAAGTTACAGAAGTATTTGGAATATCTAGATTTTTACAAACTGTTTTGTTTTTGACAGATTCTGTTTTCTTTGCATTGTGTGCTTGTTTTGATGATTCTATGGTTTTCTTTGATGAGTTTTTGCCATAGAAAAGTTGGAATACAGTAGATATAATGCAAGAACAAAATTTGAATTATTTTGCTACAATACTTATAGTAGTGATCTGTTTTCTTGTACTAATGGATCTCACGAAGGTTTTGTTGAGTTTTGTGTGATTGAAGTTTTCAAGTTTTGGGTTATCTTACGATGGATGAAGGAATAAGGAGTAAGAAGAGGCTAAGCTTGGGGATGCCTTAGCAGCCCAAGCTATTATCCAAAGAGATCAAGCAACTAAGCTTGGGGATGCCCCGAGTGGCATCCCCTCTTTCTTCTAACGACCATCGATATTTTACTCAAAGCTATAATTTTATTCGTCGCATACTATGTGTTTTTCTTAGAGCGTCTTGTATGATAGGAGTCTTTACTTGTTTTATTTTGTGTTTTACGTTTTGATCCCTTGCTGGACACACCTATTTGAGAGAGCCAAAATTATGCCATGACTTGTTAAAATTGCTCTCTATGCTTCACTTCAATTTTTATGAGCTATGGATTTGCTCTAGTGCTTCACTTATATCTTTTTGAGCATGGTGTGCTTTAGTATTTTTGAAGAAATTCTCTCTTGCTTTGGTTAGGTTTATTTGAGAGTGAGTAAAATTTTCAAGAAATTCTCTCTTGCTTCACTTAAATTAATTTGAGAGAAAGAAATATTATGCTCATGATCTTCACTTATATTTGTTTGAGCTTATCAAAAGCAGCACATGAAAATTAGTCCCAAAGTGATAGACATCCAAGAAGGATATAATAAAAACTTTCATGAAGATCATTGGACAAAATAAACTTGATTCTTAGTAATAGTTTTGAGATATGATGATGTGATATGTGAGTCATCTTGATGAGTAATTATGCTTTAGTAAGAATATTGGTGTTAAGGTTTGTGATTCCCTATGTAAGCACGAAAGTCAATAGTTATGCAATGAAATTACATCCTACTTGTGGTGCATTATTTGGTGTTAATTATGCTTAATGCTCACTTATGAGATTACTCGTTTCTTGGTTGGTCGCTTCTCAATCTTTTGCTAGCCTTCATTTTGCACTAAGTATGATCACTACTTGTGTATCCAAAATCCTTTAAACCAGTTTTGCCACATGAGTCCACTATACCTACCTATATGTGGTATTCTTTTCCCATTCTAAGCAAATTTGTATGTGCCATCTCTAATATTCAAAATAAATTTCTCTTTTGTGTGCTTGTACCGCTCGCGAGGCGGTGAGGGGTGGCTAATATTTTCCATGCTAGATTTGTTATTCTCACGATGAGTGTTTATTCACTTGTCATTGCACGAGAGTAAGGCAAAGGTATTAGGGATGCCCAGTCCCGAAATGAAAAATGAATTTACTTTATGTTGTCAAAAAATAAATTCCTTGGAAAGTGTTGGTATGGAAGGCACCTGTGGATACGGTTAGCCATGGAAAGTGAAAGTATGGTGGAAAAAGGAATAAACTTAATTTATGTCTGGGAACCGCCTATGATATATCTAGCATGGAAGGTGTTGGGAACTCTAAGTCATTTTCGTTGGTGGTAAAAGTATGCCTCTCAAAATGTTTTTATCTCTCAATTTTCGCTTTGAGCTCTGGCACCTCTACAAATCCCTACTTCCCTCTGCAAAGGGCCTCTCTTTTACTTTATGCAATTTTTATTTTTGAATTTGAGTCTCCATCTTCTCTTATAAAAGCACCAACTCGGAGGCACTATGATCATACTTGAGCATTGGGTGTAGTTAATATGCGAGTGTGTTTCATGAATGGATCAATGATTGAACATGATGGGCTAGGGATAACTTATTTTAGCGGTGATATTTTGAAAGACTTGGTTTCTTGTTGATATGCTTGAGTATTTAAGTTATCATGTCAAAAATAGACTATTGCTTTGAACAATATAAAAGTCCAAATGTCCATGCTATAAATAAAAGAATATGAGATGACATGTTAGGCAGCATTCCACATCAAAAAATTTGTTTTTATAGTTTACCTATTCGAGGGCGAGCAGGAATTAAGCTTGGGGATGCTGAGACGTCTCCAACGTATCTATTATTTTTGATTGTTCCATGCCGTTATATTATCAATCTTGGATGTTTTATAATCATTTTATAGTCATTTTATATCATTTTTTGGTACTAACCTATTGACATAGTGCCAAGTGCCAGTTGCTGTTTGTTGCATGTTTTTTACATCGCAGGTAATCAATATCAAACGGAGTCCAAACGTAGTGAAACTTTTTATTGATTTTTTTTGGACCAGAAGACAACCAATGGGCCGAAGAAGCACCTGGGGGCTGCTCCGAAGGGAGCACAACCCACCAGGGCGCGCCTGGAGGCCCAAGCGTGCCCACCTCGGGTGCCCGCGGACCACCTCTTTACTCTATAAATAGCCCAATATTCCAGAAACCCTAGGGGAGTCGATGAAAATCAATTCCAGCCACCGCAGTGTCGAGAATCACCAGATCCAATCTAGACACCATCACAGAGGGGTTCACCACTTCCATTGCGCCTCTCTGATGATGCGTGAGTAGTTGTTTGTAGACCTTCGGGTCCGTAGTTAGTAGCTAGATGGCTTCCTCTCTCTCGTTTGATTCTCAGTACAATGGTCTCTTGGAGATCCATATGATGTAGCTCTTTTGCGGTGTGTTTGTTGGGATCCGATGAACTTTGAGTTTATGATCAGATCTATCTCGTTTTATCCATGAAAGTTATTTGATTTTCTTTGATCTATTATATGCATGATTTCTTATAGCCTCATATTTCTTCTGTGATCGGTTTTGTTCGGCCGACTTCATCTATTTATTTTGCAATGGGAAGAGGTGCTTTGTAGTGGGTTCAATCTTACAATGCTTGATCCCAGTGATAGAAGGGGAACCGACACATATGTATCGTTGCTACTAAGGATAAAACGATGGGGTCTATTTCTACATAAATAGATCTTGTCTACATCATGTCATCATTCTTTTTGCATTACTCCTTTTCCCCATGAACTTAATACACTAGATGCATGCTGGATAGCGGTCGATAGGTGGAGTAATAGTAGTAGATGCAGGCAGGAGTCGGTCTACTAATCTTGGACGTGATGCCTATATAATGATCATTGCCTGGATATCGTCATGATTATTTGAAGTTCTATCAATTGCCCAACTATAATTCGTTTACCCACCGTTTGCTATTTTTTCTCGAGAGAAGCCACTAGTGAAACCTATGGCCCCCGGGTCTCTTTCTCATATTATTTGCCTTTGTGATCTATTTTCCTTTTCTTTTATTTTAAGATCTATTAAACCAAAAATAACTTGCTGTAATTTATTCTTATTTATTTTATTTGGCGTTCGATCTATCAATCTACTACAATTTATTCACGTCTGTTTGCCAATTTCTAGCACCGTTACCCGAAAGGACAACCACTTTAATATGTCGGGTTGCGAGTATTTGTAATTTTTGTGCAGGTGTCGTTTACGTGTTGTTGCTTGGTTCTCCTACTGGTTTGATTACCTTGCTTTCATCACTGAGGGAAATACCTATCGTCGTTGTGCTGCATCATCCCTTCCTCTTTGGGGAAATACCGACGTCGCTTCAAGCCGCAATCAGACATTACCAAAATTATCATCACGGAAGTGTCCACTGCCATGATGATAAATCACGTGTCATAGAATTGCTTTCTTCAAGGGTAATCGACACGTGGCATCCACCATAACGGGTCGCCGCTAAGCTATCGGGTTTCAGTTTGGATCCGATAACCCGTTAAGAGCCCGGACCAATGGGGATTTTCCACGTGTAAAATTCTCATTCACCGGATAAATGCATGTGTTAGCTCATCATTGGGACAGACATCATCCCTACAATGGACGGAAGACGCCTATGATATGTCGACATGTGGCACAGCCCAACAGTGGCCCATTTAAGGTAAAAAGGCCGGCCCAGCTAAAGGCCCACCATATTTTTCCAGACAATAGTGGGCAGGCCCGTTAACAACCTGCCATGTTTTGGGTCAAATTGAGGCCCATATCAGATCAGGCCCGTTTACAGCCTCCTGTGTTTTCGGACAAATTACAGCCCATATCGGATCAGGCCCATTAACATGCCACTATTCTTTTGGGCCCATTCTAAGCCAGGTTTGTATTTCAGCCTGTTAAATGCCTGATTACCAGTTCGGCCCGATAATAGTTTCGACCTATTAGCGGCATGTGGTGCATTTGGGACGTTGTCAGCCCGGTTTAACTTTAGGACATTTAACGACCCATGCAGAAACTGGGCTATTTCTCTTCCAAAGTAACTTTAGGCCTCTTAACGGCCCGTAGTCTTTGTGGATAAATTTCAGCCGAACTGGCCTATCATACTGTTAATGGCTCGTGTAACAGTTGGGCCTAATTACAGCCCACGTTGAATCCGGCCTGCTTACAGCCCATCTGATAATGGCCCGTGACACTTTTGGCCTTACGGTCCACGTGGATACCGGCCTGCTTAAAGCCCATAATTTATTGGGCCAAACAGGGCCCGAGATATATTTTGGTCTGTTAACGACTCATCCTATTTGTGCCAAACATGGGCCTTAGGTAGTTTCGGCCTGTGTTGGCCCGTGTATTTTTTGACTCAACGCTAGCCCAATCTAGTTTTTAGCCAGTTAAAAGCCCATGGTATTCTCTGGCCCTGCTAGCCAGAACTTTACTCGTCCTGTTAAAGGTGGAAAACTAATAAACGTTTAGACCTGCTAATGGCCCAAGATGATTATAGGCCCACGTTTTGGCCCATATGAGTAACGGACCGGCTCGAAGACCGACAACACTAAGATCCATTGAACTTTACAGCCTAAATTACAGCATACCAACCAAGAATAAACCTAGACTATACAATAAAGAAATTATGGCATATTACATCCACTGGGAATCAAAGTTCACCAATGGTGATAATAAAGCACAACATGACCGTGGATTACATACATTGGGCATCAAAGGTTGCCACCAATGCATATAAACGCGCCGACAAAAGAATATACAAAACTAAGAGCACTTTAGAAGGCATTAGTCCTGGCCAGGACGAGAACCGCAAGCAGCCAAACAAGCTGATGAGACCTCAGTTGTGTCAATGGTAGATGCTCCATCCCTAGCTTTATAGCACCATAGCGCATAAGGCAGTCCTGTGAGATCTTCATTGTATCATTGACATCAAGTTGGAGCTGAGCTGAAGCAAGCCTTTCCGCTTTAAGTTGAGACTGCAGAAGTCGAACTGATTGAGGTAGCGACTGCACAAAGGTTGTCTCACAGCTGCTAGTGAGTAGATTCAACTCACTGTCTTCATCAAGACATGACCTTGGGGTCATCTCGCTCTCTTCAAGATGGTTTGGCTCACTATCTTCCCTAAAGTTCTACCTGGCATAAGAGATACGACTCTCAAAGAGAAACAAGGAGACACGTAACAAGTTTCGCAATTATATAAGCAAATAAATGGATCTATTCTGCATAAGGAACATGTTTTTACAACTACAATTTAAAACTGGTAGTTGTTGCAAACATCCAATCAGATGTAAACAACAAAGTAAACAACACTGGAGGAAATGATGCCAATCCAAATCTATACTAGAACAAAGTTTGAAGGCTTGATAAGGATGAACTTACATTGCATGTTAACACGGGCTAGACAAAGCCCTTCTCCATGTCGATGGAAGGATAATTCAATAAATTCCCCAAAGAAACTTCTTTATAAGCGTTGTCGTTATTCTACATTTTGCAAAGAGTAAATATAGATAAAATAATATTGGAACAAACAGAGGATAATGAAGCTCAGGTGCAGACTGATGATACATAATCAAATAGAAATTAATTAAGTACAGTGCTACAAGGCAAAAGGTACTGACAAGAGGAATGCAGACATCAACGTGTGAAGTGGCATTGGCTTTATTCAACATTTTGGTAAGAGTAAATGTAGATCTGATAATTTGGAGAAAGTGGAGGGTAGGGCATATAAGATGCAGAGTAATGCTAGACAATCAACTATCTCGCGATGCAAGTACAGTAATACCACCACTGTCCGTTATTACTTGTCGCTCAAATGGATGTATCTAGCACTATTAAGTTCTAAATACATCCAATTGATCAACAATTAATTCGATATAGAGGGAGTACATGACAACAAGTACTTACATGAGAAATCCAAAACTTCATAACCATTGTGTTAATTCTACATTTATCCAATAGTAAATATAGATCTTATAATTTCGAGCAAAGGGAGGATAAAGAAGCGAACATTTACAGTGATGCTACATAATCAGACAACAATGAGTGTAAGTACGCTGACAAAGGGCAAGAGGTACTGACAAGAGCAATGCACTGCCCAGTATTGTCGTGAGATCCTATGATCCTTTGAGCAAGGAGATTCATCTGAAATTAGTTTTCATACAAGAGAGAAGGTAAGGCACATGCAGAAATTTAGGAGTTCAAATTTTGAATTGATATCATAGATAGTACCTGACGCTGGGCTCTCGGCAGTTCTGATAGGGGTTTGGCCAGTGGAGTAGGGGCAAAGTGTAGTACAATTGGGCCTGTGTTTTTTGTGGCTACTGATCTATTTGATTTAACATGTATCACTACCTTTTCCAAATACCTAGTTTGTACTCCTTGAGGATCTGCACTCACCCTCTTCCTTTTGGACATCTATTACGAAAGAACAACATTTTACTGAAAAAACATAGTATGATGACATATGGAATAGGTACAGAAAATGGATAGGTGTGGCATATACTCATACATGATGCTTAAACTAAGCAGATGGTGGTGTAACAAAGTAGAAGTAATGCAAGAGGTCATATGCAAAATATGTGCGACCAATACAACCTTGCCAAGTTAGAGCAAGCACCTTGATGGGTGAATAAGATAGGTCATCCTCCACCATGCCAAGTTTGTTAGCCGGTGGATTGTTCCGCAATATTCCTCTCATGCACCCATTCTCATATTCATTTAGATCATTTTCAATACCTGACATGCATGAAAACATAAAAGCAAGTGAGATTATCTTTGTAATGCAGAAGTGATTCTAATCCAATACTGCCTCCCTGTAAACCCTTTGTGCTATCTCTGCAATTCTTTTGAGAGATGACATGCACGCTGTAATTTGGTGTGTGCATTAATATAATGTGGCCTACTACTCAAAATTTGAGAGCTCCAGAAGTGATGATACTTCGTAGATGATAGCTTCAACATATAGTAAAGAAGAACAAGTCGACCCGACCTGACAGATTCAAAATATACTAAGGGAGAACAACTCAACCTGACCAATCGACTGCAAATGTCTTTGCTACTCTTCCCAACAACGAACATACTTATTAAAGAAGAGAACAAGATCATGTTAAAGAAGAGCAGAAGAGCAAGCAGATTGAAGATATTACAAGTCTTTCTATACAATGTCTATTGCCTACCCATGATGAACCAGAGCGCACAGAGAAATACTATTCCTTCCGGTCTCTCCATATGTGGCTCACATGAATTTTGAAACTAAAGTAGGAACATTTAGCTGACCAATTAAACATGTCTCAGTTTTACTAATATCAGCATAATATCATATTTGAATTTGTACAACTAAGGTTGTTTAGTGATACGTCTCCAACGTATCTATAATTTTTTATTGTTCCATGCTATTATATTATCTATTTCGGATGTTAATGGGCTTTATTTTACACTTTTATATTATTTTTGGGACTAACCTATTAACCCAAGGCCCAGTGCAAATTGCTGTTTTTTTGCCTATTTCAGTGTTTCGCAGAAAAGGAATATCAAACGGAGTCCAAACGGAATGAGACCTTCGGGAGTGTGATTTTTGGAACAAACGTGATCCAGAGGACTTGGAGTGGACGTCAAGAAATGAACGAGGCATCCACGAGGCAGGGGGCGTGCCCTCCCCCCTCGTGGCTCAACCGACCTACTTCTTCCTCCTATATATTTCACATACCCCGAAAACATCCAGGAGCACCATGAAACCCTATTTCCACCGCCGCAACCTTCTGTACCCAAGAGATCCCATCTTGGGGCCTTTTCCGGAGCTCCGCCGGAGGGGGCATTGATCACGGAGGGCCTCTACATCAACTCCATGGCCCCTCCGATGATGTGTGAGTAGTTTACTTCAGACCTTCGGGTCCATAGTTATTAAATAGATGGCTTCTTCTCTCTCTTTGAATCTCAATACAAAATTCTCCTCAATCTTCTTGGAGATCTATTCGATGTAACTCTTTTTGTGGTGTGTTTGTCGAGATCAGATGAATTGTGGGTTTATGATCAAGTCTATCTATGAACAATATTTGATTCTTCTCTGAAATCTTTTATGCATGATTGGTTATCTTTGCAAGTCTCTTCGAATTATTAGTTTGGTTTGGCCTACTAGATTGATCTTTCTTGCATTGGGAGAAGTGCTTAGCTTTGGGTTCAATCTTGCGGTGCTCGATCCCAGTGACAGAAAGGGAAATGACACATATTGTATTGTTGCCATCGAGGATAAAAAGATGGGGTTTATATCATATTGCTTGAGTTTATCCCTCTACATCATGTCATCTTACCTAAGGCGTTACTCTGTTCTTATGAACTTAATACTCTAGATGCATGCTGGATAGCGGTCAATGTGTGGAGTAATAGTAGTAGATGCAGGCAGGAGTCAGTCTACTTGTCACGGACGTGATGCCTATATACATGATCATGCCTAGATATTCTCATAACTATTCGCTTTTCTATCAATTGCTTGACAGTAATAAGTTCACCCACCGTAATACTTATGCTATCTTGAGAGAAGCCACTAGTGAAACCTATGGCCCCCGGGTCTATTTTCCATCATATAAGTTTCCAATCTATTTTTACTTTGCAATCTTTACTTTCAAGCTATATCATAAAAATACCAAAAATATTATCTTATCATTATTATCTCTATCAGATCTCACTCTCGTAAGTGACCGTGAAGGGATTGACAACCCCTTTATCGCATTGGTTGCGAGGTTCTTATTTGTTTGTGTAGGTACGAGGGACTTGCATGTGGCCTCCTACTGGATTGATACCTTGGTTCTCAAAAACTGAGGGAAATACTTACGCTACTCTACTGCATCACCCTTTCCTCTTCAAGGGAAAACCAACGCAGTGCTCAAGAGGTAGCATTTAGCTCGATGGGCGGATCAGTGCTATTATGACAGAACCACATAGGCTGATCCTAGTCATCATAAAATGGGGAACCGTAAGCATGGTGAGTATAGTGTTGACCGTGGCAGTGGGATAGCAGATCTGAAGCTGCAAATCGTGCAAAGGGTAGTTAGCAACCGATGTTTGCTTTGAAATAACAACTAAGATTTGGTATGGATAAGAAAGTACAGTCAAGAAGTGACAAACAAATGCAATTCTTCTGTCTCTCTATATGTCGTGACATGCATTTGGAAACTCAAGTGGGACCTTTAGCTAACCAACTAAATGTGTATGTTAACTAATGTCAGTATCATATCACAATCATATTTGAACAACTAAGCTTTGGAATTGTGAGTGTTGTGCTAGTACGACAGAAAGCACCTACGTAGATCATAGTAGATTAGATAAAAGGGGAAAACCCTAAGCATCAAGAGTAAAATCAGGAAAGTGGAACTAGCTGGACCAGTGGGTGGCGCACATGCTTTTCGAAACGAATATGGGAGCATTAGGTGACCAACTAAACATTCTTTGTTTTATTAATATGAGCATCATATCATATCCGTATTTCGACAACTAAGCTTTGGAATTATGAGTGGCATGTTGTTCCGCTTGATGGGTTGAGGTCTTGAGGAGCAGTGCTAGCGTGACACGAAGCACCTACGATGATGGTAGTGAATATAAAGGGGGAAACCATAAGCTTTACAAGTATAGTGACCGTGCCATGGCGGATCTGAAGGTGCAAACTGGAAAAAGCTACTTCGCAACCAATGTTTGCTTTCAACTAGCCACTACGATTTGGTATGGACAAGAAAAGTACAGTAAACAAGTTACAACCTATTTTCCGGGTGAGATCAACAACTTAAGTAGATTTGAAAGAGTACCACCTCTCTTGTGACGCTATGTAGGCCCCTGCTGATACGTTGAGGGTGCTGCAGGTGCGATGGCTATCGACGGAGGGGAAGAAGACTTTAGACGGAAGACAGCTGGGTCGCGGGATAAGTCCTGTTGTCGTGGATGAGGTGGTCGTAGGAGCGGCAACGGTAAGGTGGATGATGGTGCCGATGAAGCGAGAGGACGCAATGAAAGGATCCTGGTCTAGCGTCGTGGATGAGAGTCATCCATCTCTTGCAGTGGACGACGGGGTAGTGGTAGCGGCTCCGGCAAGGTGGAGGATGGGGTGGCCGACGGAGGAGGCTGGCCGCAGCGGGAGGTTGTTGTGGCACCAACGGTGCATGAATGGAGAAATGGAGGGGAAGGGGGATCTCAAAATTTGGGACGCGCTTGTCTGAAATGTGGGAAAGTTACGAACTTATCCCCCACTTAAAATTCCGGACATCACGTTGATGTCTACTACACAACCTTCTTCTTGTAGACGTTGTTGGGCCTCCAAGTGCAGAGGTTTGTAGGACAGTAGCAAATTTCCCTCAAGTGGATGACCTAAGGTTTATCAATCCGTAGGAGGCGTAGGATGAAGATGGTCTCTCTCAAGAAACGCTGCAACCAAATAACAAAGAGTCCCTTGTGTCCCCAACACACCCAATACAATGGAAGATTGTGTAGGTGCACTAGTTCGGCAAAGAGATGGTGATACAAGTGGTATATGGATAGTAGATAAAGGTATTTGTAATCTGAAATTATAAAAACAGCAACGTAATTAATGGTAAAAGTGAGCGTAAATGGTATTGCAATGATAGGAAACAAGGCCTAGGGTTCATACTTTCGCTAGTGCAAGTTCCCTCAACAATACTAACATAATTGGATCACATAACTATCCCTCAACATGCAACAAAGAGTCACTCCAAAGTCACTAATAGCGTAGAACGAACGAAGAGATTATGGTAGGGTACGAAACCACCTCAAAGTTATTCTTTCCAATCAATCCGTTGGGCTATTCCTATAGGTGTCACAAACAGCCCTAGAGTTCGTACTAGAATAACACCTTAAGACACAAATCAACCAAAACCCTAATGTCACTTAGATACTCCAATGTCACCTCAAGTATCCGTGGGTATGATTATACGATATGCATCACACAATCTCAGATTCATCTATTCAACCAACACATAGAACCTCAAAGAGTGCCCCAATGTTTCTACCGGAGAATCACGACGAAAACGTGTGCCAACCCCTATGCATAGGTTCATGGGCGGAACCCACAAGTTGATCACCAAAACATACATCAAGTGAATCACGTGATATCCCATTGTCACCACAGATATCCACGGCAAGACATACATCAAGTGTTCTCAAATCTTTAAAGAATCAATCCAATAAGATAACTTCAAAGGGGAAACTCAATCCATTACAAGAGAGTAGAGGGGGGAATAAACATCATAGGATCCAAATATAATAGCAAAGCTCGCGATACATCAAGATTGTATCACCTCAAGAACACGAGAGAGAGAGAGAGATCAAACACATAGCTACTGGTACATACCCTCAGCCCCAAGGGAGAACTACTCCCTCCTTGTCATGGAGAGCACCGGGATGATGAAGATGGCCACCGAAGAGGGATTGCCCCCTCCGGCAGGGTGCCGGAACGGGTCTAGATTGGCTTTCGGTGGCTACGGAGGCTTCTGGCAACGGAACTCCCGATCTATTGTGCTCCCAGATGTTTTTAGGGTATATGGATATATATAGGCGGAAGAAGTACGCCAGGGGGGCCACGAGGGGCCCACGAGGGTGGAGGGCGCGCCCAGGGGGTGGGCGCGCCCCCCTACCTCGTGGCCTCCTCGAAGCTTCCCTTACGTGCACTTCAAGTCTTATGGGCTTCTTTCCTTCCAAAAATGAGTTCCGTGAAGTTTCAGGTCAATTGGACTCCGTTTGATTTTCCTTTTCTTCGAAACCCTAAAACAAGGTAAAAACAGAAACTGACACTGGGCTCTGGGTTAATAGGTTAGTCCCAAAAATCATATAAAATAGCATATAAATGCATATAAAACATCCAAGGTTGATAATATAATAGCATGGAACAATAAAAAATTATAGATACATTGGAGACGTATCAGCATCCCCAAGCTTAATTCCTGCTCGTCCTTGAGTAGGTGAATGATAAAAACGGAATTTTTGATATGGAATGCTACCTAACATATTTCTCTAAGTAATTCTCTTTATTGTAGGATGAATGTTCAGATCCATAAGATTCAAGACAAAAGTTTAATATTGACATAAAAATAATAATACTTCAAGCATACTAACAAAGCAATCATGTTTTTTAAAATAACATGGCCAAAGAAAGCTATCCCTACAAAATCATATAGTCTGGCTATGCTCCATCTTCACCACACAAAATATTTAAATCATGCACAACCCCGATTACAAGCCAAGCAATTGTTTCATACTTTTGATGTTCTCAAACTTTTTCAATCTTCACGCAATATACGTGCGTGAGCCATGGACATAGCACCATAGGTGGAATAGAATGGTGGTTGTGGAGAAGACAAAAAGGATAAGATAGTCTCACATCAACTAGGCGTATCAACGGGCTATGGAGATGCCCATCAATAGATATCAATGTGAGTGAGTAGGGATTGCCATGCAACGGATGCACTAGAGCTATAAGTGTATGAAAGCTCAAAAAGAAACTAAGTGGGTGTGCATCCAACTTGCTTGCTCATGAAGACCTAGGGCATTTTGAGGAAGCCCATCATTGGAATATACAAGCCAAGTTCTATAATGAAAGATTCCCACTAGTATATGAAAGTGACAACATAGGATTCTCTCAATCATGAAGATCATGGTGCTACTTTGAAGCACAAGTATGGTAAAAGGATAGTAGCATTGTCACTTCTCTCTTTTTCTCTCATTTTTTATTTATTTATTTGGGCCTTTCTCTTTTTTAAGGCCTCTTTTTTTATTTATTTTTATTTGGGCTTCTTTGGCCTCTTTTATTTATTTTTGTCCGGAGTCTCATCCTGACTTATGGGGGAATCATAGTCTCCATCATCCTTTCCTCACTTGGACAATGCTCTAATAATGATGATCATCACACTTTTATTTACTTACAACTCAAGAATTACAACTCGATACTTAGAACAAGATATGACTCTATATGAATGCCTCCGGCGGTGTACCGGGATGTGCAATGATGCATGAGTGACATGTATGGAAGAATTATGAATTGTGGCTTTGCCACAAATACAATGTCAACTACATGATCATGCAAAGCAATATGACAATGATGAAGCGTGTCATAATAACGGAACGGTGGAAAGTTGCATGGCAATATATCTCGGAATTTCTATGGAAATGCCATAATAGGTAGGTATGGTGGCTGTTTTGAGGAAGGTATATGGTGGGTTTATGATACCGGCAAAAGGTGCGCGGTATTAGAGAGGCTACCAATGTGGATGGGTGAGAGTGCGTATAATCCATGGACTCAACATTAGTCATAAAGAATTCACATACTTATTGCAAAAATATATTAGTTATCGAAACAAAGTACTATGCGCATGCTCCTAGGGGGATAGGTTGGTAGGAAAAGACCATCGCTCGTCCCCGACCGCCACTCATAAGGAAGACAATCAATAAATAAATCATGCTCCGACTTCATCACATAACGTTTCACCATACGTGCATGCTACGGGAATCACAAACTTCAACAAAAGTATTTCTCAAATTCACAACTACTCAACTAGCATGACTCTAATATTATCATCCTCATATCTCAAAACAATCATCAAGTATCAAACTTCTCATAGTATTCAATTCACTCTATATGAAAGTTTTTATTATATCCCTCTTGGATGCCCATCATATTTAGGACTAATTTCATAACCAAAGCAAATTACCATGCTGTTCTAAAGACTCTCAAAATAATATAAGTGAATCACGAGAGTTCATCTATTTCTTCAAAATAAAACTACCACCATGCTCTAAAAGGATATAAGTGAAGCACTAGAGCAACGACAAACTACTCCGAAAGATATAAGTGAAGATCAATGAGTAGTTGAATGATTATGCAACTATGTGAAGACTCTCTAACATTTAATAATTTCAGATCTTGATATTTTATTCAAACAGAAAGCAAAACTAAATAAAATAAAATGACGCTTCAAGCAAAACACATATCATGTGGTAAATAAAAATATAGCTCCAAGTAAAGTTACCGATGAACGAAGACGAAAGAGGGGATGCCATCCGGGGCATCCCCAAGCTTAGGATTTTGGTTTTCCTTGAATATTACCTTGTGGTGCCTTGGGCATCCCCAAGCTTAGGCTCTGGCCACTCCTTATTCCATAGTCCATCGAATCCTTACCCAAAACTTGAAAACTTCACAACACAAAACTTAACAGAAAACTCGTAAGCTCCGTTAGTATAAGAAAATAAATCACCACTTCAAGGTACTGTAATGAACTAATTATTTATTTACATTGGTGTTAAACCTACTGTATTCCAACTTCTCCATGGTTTATAAACTCTTTTACTAGCCAAAGCTTCATCAAAATAAGCAAACAACACATCAAAAACAGAATCTGTCAAAAACAGAACAGTCTGTAGTAATATGGATCAAACGTATACTTCTGGAACACATAAAATTCTCAAATAAATTTCTGGGCCTGAGGAATTTATCTATTAATCATCTTCAAAAAGAATTAACTAAATAGCGCTCTCCAAATAAAAATGGCAGCAATTCTCGTGAGCGCTAAAGTTTCTGTTTTTTACAGCATGATCAACAAGACTTTCCCCAAGTCTTCCCAACGCTTCTACTTGGCACAAACACTAATTAAAACATAAAAACTCAATAATAACAGAGGATAGATAAATTATTTATTACTAAACAGTAGCAAAAATCAAGGAACAAAAATAAAATTGGGTTGCCTCCCAGCAAGTGCTACCGTTTAACGCCCCTAGCTAGGCATGATGATTTCAATGATGCTCACATAAAGGATAAGAATTGAAACATAAAGAGAGCACCTTGAAGAATATGACTAGCACATTTAAGTCTAAATCACTTCTTATGCATAGGGATTTTGTGAGCAAACAACTTGTGGGAACAAGAATCAACTTGCATAGAAAGGTAAAACAAGCATAACTTCAAAATTTTAAGCACATAGAGAGGAAACTTGATATTATTGCAATTCCTACAAGCATATATTCCTCCATCATAATAATTTCAGTAGCATCATGAATGAATTCAACAATATAACCAGCACCTAAAGCATTCTTTTCATGATCTATAAGCATAGAAATTTTATTACTCTGCACACAAGCAAAATTCTTGTCATTCGGAATAGTGGGAGTAAACTCAACAAAATAACTATCATGGGATTGAAAATTGAAATCAAGATGACAAGTTTCATTGTTATCATTATTATTTAAAGCATACGTTTCATCACAATAATCATCATAGATAGGAGGCATGCTTTCATCATAATAAATTTGCTCATCAAAATTTCGGGGACAAAAAATATCATCTTCATCAAACATAGCTTCCCCAAGCTTGTGACTTTGTATATCATTAGCATCATGGATATTCAAGGAATTCATACTAACAACATTGCAATCATGCTCATCATTCAAATATTTAGTGCCAAACATTCTAATGCATTCTTCTTCTAGCACTTGAGCACAATTATCGAAATCCTTAATTTCATGATAGATATTAAAAAGACGAAGCATATGAGGTAACCTTAATTCCATTTTTTGTAATTTTCTTTTATAAACTAAACTAGTGATAAAACAAGAAACTAAAAGACTCGGTTGCAAGATCTAAAGATATACCTTCAAGCGCTAACCTCCCCAGCAACGGCGCCAGAAAAGAGCTTGATGTCTACTACACAACCTTCTTCTTGTAGACGTTGTTGGGCCTCCAAGTGCATAGGTTTGTAGGACAATAGCAAATTTCCCTCAAGTGGATGACCTAAGGTTTATCAATCCATAGGAGGCGTAGGATGAAGATGGTCTCTCTCAAGCAACCCTGCAACCAAATAACAAAGAGTCTCTTGTGTCCCCAACACACCCAATACAATGGAAGATTGTATAGGTGCACTAGTTCGGCGAAGAGATGGTGTACAAGTGGTATATGGATAGTAGATAAAGGTATTTGTAATCTGAAATTACAAAAACGGCAAGGTAACTAATGGTAAAAGTGAGCGTAAACGGTATTGCAAGGATAGGAAACAAGGCCTAGGGTTCATACTTTCGCTAGTGCAAGTTCCCTCAACAATACTAACATAATTGGATCACATAACTATCCCTCAACATGCAACAAAGAGTCACTCCAAAGTCACTAATAGCGGAGAACGAACGAAGAGATTATGGTAGGGTACGAAACCACCTCAAAGTTATTCTTTCCAATCAATCTGTTGGGCTATTCCTATAGGTGTCAGAAACAGCCCTAGAGTTCGTACTAGAATAACACCTTAAGACACAAATCAACCAAAACCCTAATGTCACCTAGATACTCCAATGTCACCTCAAGTATCCGTGGGTATGATTATATGATATGCATCACACAATCTCAGATTCATCTATTCAACCAACACATAGAACCTCAAAGAGTTCCCCAAAGTTTCTACCGGAGAATCACGACGAAAACATGTGCCAACCCCTATGCATAGGTTCATGGGCGGAACCCGCAAGTTGATCACCAAAACATACATCAAGTGAATCATGTGATATCCCATTGCCACCACAGATATCCACGACAAGACATACATCAAGTGTTCTCAAATCTTTAAAGACTCAATTCGATAAGATAACTTCAAAGGGGAAACTCAATCCATTACAAGAGACTAGAGGGGGGAAGAAACATCATAGGATCCAAATATAATAGCAAAGCTCGCGATACATCAAGATCGTATCACCTCAAGAACACGAGAGAGAGAGAGAGATCAAACACATAGCTACTGGTACATACCCTCAGCCCCAAGGGAGAACTACTCCCTCCTTGTCATGGAGAGCACCGGGATGATGAAGATGGCCACTGAAGAGGGATTGCCCCCTCCGGCAGGGTGCCGGAACAGGTCTAGATTGGCTTTCGGTGGCTACGGAGGCTTCTGGCGGTGGAACTACCGATCTATTGTGCTCCCGGATGTTTTTTTGGGTATATGGAGATATATAGGCGGAAGAAGTACATTAGGGGGGCCACGAGGGGCCCACGAGGGTGGAGGGCGCACCCTGGGGGGTGGGCGTGCCCCCCTACCTCGTGGCATCCTCGAAGCTTCCCTTACGTGCACTTCAAGTCTTCTGGGCTTCTTTCCTTCCAAAAATGAGTTCAGTGAAGTTTCAGGTCAATTGACTCCGTTTGATTTTCTGTTTCTTCGAAACCCTAAAACAAGGTAAAAACAGAAACTGGCACTGGGCTCTGGGTTAATAGGTTAGTCCCAAAAATCATATAAAATAGCATATAAATGCATATAAAACATCCAAGGTTGATAATATAATAGCATGGAACAATCAAAAATTATATATACGTTGGAGACGTGTCACACGACGGTTGGGGATAGGACGGTAATCTCGCATCTCCCCAATATTTGCCGGTAGCGATTTCGGGCGAGGAGAGGGTGTTTTGCCGCCCATGGTTGGCGCCCATGGTGTATGAACGAGGCTGACAGGTAGGGCGGTTTTTGTCATGTCTGAGGGAAGTTACACATCTGCCCCTATTTAAAATATTTGCCTACATCGATTTCGGATGAGGAGATTTTGTTTTGCTGCCAACCGTGTATTAACGGGGAAATGGATGGAGAGACACTTGTCTTTCGGACGAGCTTGAATCAAATGTGTTTTGCCGCCCACGTTTGGTGTCCACTGTGTCTGAATGGGCTCAAAGGCGGTCGTGTCACGTCTGATTGAAGTTACTAGTCTACCCCTGTCAACAAAAGTGTAAATTGGGTCGATTAGATTGTCAAGTGTGAGGGGTACACAGTAATTTCCATCTCGCAAACATTTGATTCGGGCAGCTGACAAATGATAGTGGGTGTTTTGCCACTTCGTTCAAAATTTGGGAGAATTAGCATTCAAGTTTACCCTGGGCCCTGGCAACTAAATTCAAATCCAATTTGTATTTGATTATGAATATCCATACATAATTCTACGTTGTGTTATTTATTTCTTCAAAACCACGACAAAGATTTATTCCACCTTTATATATGACTATGACTTAGAAATGTCATGATCTTCGAATTCAGTAGGTTGGATACACTTTGAGTGAAGCAGTTATGTCATCCAATACAATATGCTGAGGACTACCTCATATAAGTACTAAGGATTACCTCACCTAAAAAATTTAGATCATTACAACACATGGACAACATAGGGGGTCTTACAACATAATCCATTAAGAGACATGACACAACATGCAAGTATAATTATCTAATGAAAATTTCAACTAGTATCTAAAGAAGAACTAGGATTACCCTGGGCTTTAGATGGCAGAAGCAGCATGACCCCCTCCGTCTTCAAATGCAACATTCTTACTTCCTCCAATTCTTGGGTTGCTTGCATAATGCGTGCATCTAATTGCATAATTTCCAGCCTCAAGATCAAGATTACCTCACTCATGGCAGCCACACCATCGCTTTCTGCCTCTAGTAGAGCCTCAAGAACTATAATATCTGTGCCCAGGCTGCTCTCCGGCGGTGTTGCCTCTGAACTTCTACCATCTGGTAACATGGATGGCACACTGCTTCCACAAATAGATTCTGGGGTTGTACATTGTGTCCTAGTGTGAATGACATCCTGAAAGGTTTCCGCTGGACATAAGTAAGAGATAGTTATCGCATGATCCAGGCAGTAAGCTTACATGGTAAACGGCATACGAATTATTGCCGAGCATGGCAAGCTATATTTAAATGGTTCGAAGCAGCATCAGCTGGAAAGAAATTAAAATGGTAAGATGAAACTAGGGATGTAAGTGGCAAATAAACGACATCCACCAGTCCCATCTAGTTAGTTTTTGCTAGCTCCCTAGTTCATTTTCCTCAAAAAAAACTCTTTTGAACTATCATACCACTAGTGGACTTTAATCGGGATTAAACGGGACCCAGTTGACATCCCTAGTTGAAAGGGAGTGTACCACCAGTATATTTAAGTTGTCAAGGCATCTAAGCAGTTGAAATAATTTGAGAAAGAACTTAACGGTGTGGCCTCATATAAACTACAAAGACAGTCTTGTGATGAAGTTTGTAGGAAAAGTGAAGGACTCAAATGAACTAGGCATGCATTTATTTATGATAGTACAATAGGCACTGCTAACATATTGGCCAACTCAGGTATATCCTAACAAGTAACAAACAAGCATTTGAATCAAGCAATACAACAAAGCAGACAACTGAACTATTTGTAATTATGTAGGATTACAGGTTGAGGGCACAAGCTAAGAAAGTAGCCCACATGCATTACATTTCACATGTACTAAAACACATTGGCTTACCATATGTTGATGTGAAGCCTCACTGATGTTGCAATGTTCTTTGAAGATATTGTCAGCATCCCGTGGTTGCAAATCTAGTTGTTGTAGTTTATTTTGCACCCTCTATTTAAGTAAAATTAATTTTAATCACATGCACTAATTCGAATTGATCATCAATGGTTCATCTAAACTAATGAAAGAAGGGTGTGTGCTTACACGACAATATATGTGCTTCACTCTATTTTTATGCTTGTTTGAGGTGCCAGCCCCAAAAGAACAAATATTTTGCTTGATGGGGTTGGAAGCTCCATAATTAATAGAAGCATCAAATTAGTCATGCAACTTGGGAAGATCAAGTACGCACAAAAAAGTAATGAATAGAGGCTCGAAGCATTGATGTAATAGCTAGCATCAGAAAATGTAGGTTAAAACGAACAAAAAGCAACAACCACATGCTAGTTTGCTGATGTGTAATTAAGCATAAAGAACATGAAGCAGTCTGGTGGAACCAACAAGTGGCATCAGAACAACACCATTATCATAAATATAGCATGCAAGAAGTAAAATAGTAGGCAGTGATATCTAGGAAGTACAGTAATACTTAGGACAAAACTAAAGCATTGTAACTATATGTGCACTAGTTTGTAATTTAGCACATGTAACATGTTCACTGCCAGAAGTATGGCCCTACAGGTGAAAGCGGAATAACGCATCTCATGAAAAATTGAATGATGCCCTGAAGAAATTCAAAGGTGCGGTGCTTATGCTAAGAAAGTGAACGTAGGCGCCGGCCGTTGGATAATGGTACCTGATTCTCGGTGGCGTATGGGCATTGTTCTCATACTTGATAGCTAAGGATCATTGATGGTGCTCGTGTTGCGGTTGATTTTGGGCCGGTTGTTGCTGTTGCTGAAGCGGCTCCGGTGCTTGGGTTGCGGCGCCTGTTAACATACAAGAAAGCTCATCTGTGGGAAGTGAACAGTTCCACGATAAAGAAGAGAAAAACTGAAGGAGTACAAATCGAAATAACCTGATGAGGCTGCGACGTCAGTAAAGCAAGGCCGGTGGAGTTGAATATGGCATCCGTGGAGCGGGTCCGGTGTAGTGGATGAAGGCATTGGCCAAGCACATCTGGCACGGTGTACAATGCTTTCGGTGAGGCAGATCTGTTGCGGCGGACGAGGGCTTGTATGAAGGGCCAACGATGGGGCAGACGAGGGAGTCAGTGAAGGGCCTACACTGTGGTGGACGAGGGCGCCAGTGAAGCAGATGCAATGCGGTGGACCATGATGGATGTCAAGGAGATCTGGAGCGGTGGACAAGCCAGTCGCTGAAGCGGCTCCGGTGAAGTGGTGAGTTGACAGTTGGGGCTTCCAAGGTGCGAAAGGTAGATCCGGCGGGGTGTGAGGTCCACCGCTGCGGTGGAGGACTAGATTCGGTGGCTTGGCGTGGTTGGGGGGGTCGGGGATGGGAAGGGGAGGGGCTCCGGGAAGAATGTTGGGGGCAAAGAGGGGAAAACATTGGAGTTACCAAAGCAGCCCTTTTCCGTTCATGTGGTAGGGGTAAAACAGGAATATCGCAGGGCTAAACTTTCAGGCACGAGATATTTCGATGTGAGCGGGAAGTTTGAAAGCTTTTGGCACCTGAAATTAAGTGTTCTGATATTGTACGACCGACTATGATATCATGGCCGAGGATTTATTTGTTTTGCATGCAAAAAAGTGCAAGTTTTGAAAATCAATGTCTCCAACTCGAAACTTAGATTGTCCATTCAATTGAAATACGAATCATTGAGCTAGTGCAGGCAAATACCATCGTATGGTACAATTCAGATGAAATTCCAAATGTGTTGATCCTAAATATGATGACAAAAGCAAAAATGTGTATGTGTATGAATAAAATGGATGATTATAAAGTTTGAACATGCCCGTATGTGTATATCTCTAGGTTTGATATATGAATTTGAAATCACGAAATCCCGACTTAAAAAATGTACCTCCATTTAAATGAATTACAAAAGCTAATGATGGAGTCGAATTCCAAAATTCAAATCTTAGGTTTGTAATTCTGGTACTTCAAGGTATATCGCGCATGTTCAAAAGTATCGTTATCTCATTGTCCAAACTGTGAAACAAATTGATCAACCATGAGTGCACACACTATTGACCATATATATATCTCAATTATGCTAAAGTCGCTCAAATATAGACACCTCACTCTTTATCCGATGCCACCCTCGCCCCCCCTCCACACACACACAAGTCATTCTCTCCCCCGGAAAGAACACACGAGCACATTAACACACCCCTCTCTTCTAATGTCCGGACCCCAATATAGGTGTCTATCACTTTGTCTCTCGGGCATGCACACATATCTTCCCCCTACTCTCTAGGTCTCCCGACATCTCTCGTTCCCAAGCACATGCACTATATAGAGTGTATCTTTCCCATACACACAAAACATCGTCCCAAATGTCTATCTCCCTAGTTATGTGGTTCTCGCACACTCACCTCAAACACCACCCCCACTGCAAACAAGCACACTTTGTCTCCTTGTGCACCACTCTCCTCTTTCTATCTCTCCCACATGCGGACCCGCCCCAGCTCCTTCCCTATATACATAAATGTCGTGACTCTTTCCATAGCTACCTAATATATCTTCATGCTCAATCTCGCATGTTGTTCTCTCCACCATCTATTCTAGATCTCTCATGAGTCCCTATCAGACACACAATGACTCGCTTCCCTTGCATCTCCATACATAGGCCACTTTTGAACAACATCAACATTGTCTCCCTATCTATACGCCACTTCTGCACACAAATGACCCCTCTCTTACTGTCTCTCTCCCTTGCTCTCACACCCCTCTCCAACACACACTCGAGGTCTCTTCCAAATAGTCTGCTCCCTACCCGTACCGATGCCATCCCGCTAGTACACATGCCTTTGTCTCTCTTTGACACACATGTCACACCATTCCCCCTTAGTGGTCTCTCTTCTCCACATACACACACTCCTTCTCTAACACACACGCGCGCAAAAACACCCATCTATCCGGATCCTTCTTTTAAGACACACACACCCTTGCATATTCTCTCCAGCTCTAGGTATGTATATATCCCCCCTCTCTGTAGCTCAGATGCACACCAAAATTCTCCATCTCTCTAACTCACACATCTCTCCCCATGTCTGCATGTGTATCTCACACACTCACACTCTGATTATGTCTATGTGTCTCCACGTTACTAAACACAAAGGCCCATGCACATGTCTCTCTCTATCCTCCACGCACAGAGACACGAAGAATCTCTTATCATTGCCTCAGTCTCTACACATATCACACACGCACGCTGGCTCTCTCTCGCACACATGCTCAACAAAGTTTTCCCGTGAATAACTTACCGTCTATTCATGAACAGACGTGGCAGTACGGCAAACACGAGACATGAAAAAGAATAAATCTACACATGCGTAGACCACCTAGTATGACTACTAGGACTAGAGCAAGCCGAAAGCGCACCACTGTCACCCCCTCCTTATCGGCGACGGTAAAACCTTTGTTTACACAGTCAATAAGTCATCGTGCTAAGGCCCCACATGCTGAGCCATTGAATATAATGTAGATCCAAGTTTACGGAAACAAGTATCGATAATACGTTTGTATCTCCATACTTCTATCTCTTATAAACAAACCGAGTTGGTGATGATGGTTGATACATCTCCATCGTATCTACAATTTTTGATTGTTTCATGCCAATATTATACAACTTTTACATACTGTTGGCAACTTTTTATATGATTTATTGGACTAACCTATTGATCCAGTGCCTAGTGCCAGTTCCTATTTTCTGCATGTTTTTTGTATCACAGAGTATCCATATCAAATGAAGTCCAAATGCAATAATATTTTATGGAGATTTATTTTGGAATATATGTGATTTTTGGGAGTTGGAATCACCGCAAACGGAGGCCGACACAACCCACAAGACACCAGGGCACGCCAGAGGCCCCTGGCAGATGGTGGTGGGTTGTGCCCTCCTCTAATGTCGGTTGGAGTTGTACTTCGGGCGCAAGGAAGCTTATATCCGGAAAAAATCGTGTTAAAATCTCAGCGCAATCGGAGTTACGGATCTCCCAGAATATAAGAAACAGTTTTCGGCCAGATCTGGGGACGCGAAACGGAGGAGAACAGAGATGAAGATCCAATCTCGGAGGGGCTCATGCCCCTACACCACCAGGGAGACCATGGACCAGAGGGGGAACTCTCCTCCCATCTAGGGGAGGCCAAGAAAGAAGAATGAGGAGGGGGGCTCTCTCCCCCTCGCTTCTCGTGGCGTCGGAGTGCCACTGGGGCAACGATCGGGATGGCGATTTACATCAACAATCTTGCTACCGTCAACACCAACTTTCTCCCCCTCTATGCAGCGGTGTAACACCTCTTCTCCCCGCTGTAATCCCTACTTAAACATGGTGCTCAATTCCATATATTATTTTCCAATGATCTATGGTTACCCTATGATGTTTGAGTAGATCCCTTTTGTCCTGTGCGTTAATCGTGATCTTGGTTGGTATGATTGTATATTTTATTTATGGTGTTGTCATACGGTGCCCTCCGTTCTTGTGCAAACATGAGGGGCCCCGCTGTAGGGTGTTGCAATATGTGCATGGTTCGCTTATGGTGGGTTGCGGGAGTGACAGAAGCTTAAACCCGAGTAGGTGGGCTATGGCATATGGGATAAAGAGGACTTGATACTTAATGCTATGGTTGGGTTTCATGACCTTAATGATCTTTAGTAGTTGCGGATGCTTGGTAGAGTTCCAATCATAAGTGCATATGATCCAAGTAGATAAAGTATGTTAGCTCATGCCTCTCCCTCATATAGAATTGCAAGAATGAGACAGCAGTGCTCAGGACTTGGTGTTAGCTCATGCCTCTCCCTCATATAGATAAAAGTATGTTGCTCAAGGAGAATACGGTGAGGACTTGGTGTCCTGAGCTGCGTGCTCAGGACTAGGTGTCCGAGACTGTGTGTCCTCGAGTTTAAATACTCAGCCGCTCCAACCAGACGTACAACTGAGACAACAGTTGGAACTGGTCTACCAAATCATTGTCTTCACCAAGCTTACTAGTTCTATTTCCTCAACCCTTTCATTTCCTCATAACTGTGTTGTGTGCTTGTTTATATCTGTGTTTGAAGACTTTGACTGAAGACTTTCTCAATTTCCTCAGTTCAATTTCTTCAGTCTGTTTGTCTTCATCCTGTGTTATCCTGTGCTTACGCTACCTGTACTCTGTGTCTTTCTTCATTTCATCATGATGACCATGCTTGTATTCTGTTATGTTTACTTTTGAGTACTTATTCCGCTGCTAGTAGTTCTTCGCTAAGGAATTTCCTCACCAGAAAATTCCTCAGTGAAGAATTTCATAAAAATCGCCTATTCACCCTCCCTCTAGTCGATATAACGCACTTTCAATTGGTATCAGAGCAAGGTACTCCCTTGTTCTATGTGATTTTGGTTTAACCGCCTGGAGTTTTAGTTATGTCGACCGCAGGTATGACGAAAGTGACATGCCCCATCTTTGATGGTCACGAGTATCCCAAGTGGAAGGCCATGATGAAGAAACGCCTCATGGCAATGAATAGCGAGTTGTGGACCGTCACTGAGATTGGTCTGACCGATCTGTGCAAGATGGCGGAAGCTGATGACATTCGCAAGTACACTCTTCTCAACCTCACGGCGAATGATGTCATCTGCTCCAGTCTGTCACAAAATCAGTTCACGAATATCATGCATCTCGATCATGCGAAGCTCATCTGGGACCGTCTCTCTGAGGTCTATGAAGGTCATCGAACCTGTCATGATCCTTGGTTTGAGGACTTCAAGGAATCTCTCAAAGCTATGACATTTGAACCAGAATCATCATCTTCTGCATCATGCCTTATGGCAAAAGATGCTAAGGTAACTAAATGCTACATATCCGAGTCTAGTGATGATGAATCTAGTGATGAATTTGGACCCAGCTATGTCAAACTTGCTTCCCTTTCCACTAAACAACAAAGAGCTTTGGAAAAAGTTCACTACATGCTAAACAAGAGTGATGATATGTTGGGTGAAGAAATGGATCAGTCAAAAGCTTTGGCTGAAAGTCTTCAGAGACTTCATACTAAGCATGACACCCTTCAAGATCAACATAACACTCTCTTATCCGATCATGAGAAGCTTTCTTATGAATTTCTTCAAAGAAATCAAGACCTTGAGAAGCTAAGAGTGAGTTATGAAGATCTTCAGAAGGAGCAGATTCATTACTTGCTCAACAAATCTGCGCTTCTTAGGAAGAATTTGTTCCTCCATGTTTGAAATGCAATGAACGTGAATCTGCTAATTCCTCACCTGAATGTTCAAATGTTGCTAATGTTTCAAATTCTTCACATTCCTCTGCTATCACTAATTCCTCATCTGAGGACATTGCTAGTATCATTGACGATGCAGGGCTGAAGGAATTGTACATGACAGGCATGTACAAAAGCCTCAAAGGGCATCAGACTCTTTGTGATGTGCTTAAAAAGCACATCCTCAACAGGAACCCTAGGAAAGAGGGTATTGCCTTTGAGAGGAAACTCAATGCTGATGGAACATATTGGAAGCCTGAGCAGTACCCCAAAACTAGATGGGTTGCTGCAAAGGGACCTCCAGTTGATCCATATAACCTATCTGGATATGCATGTGAATCTCCTCATTCTGATGATGAGTCATTTGACTCCAACTACAAACTGTTCAAAAATCAGAATGGTGAAGTATTTGCTAGATATGTTGGCACTAACTGCAGGAACAGTCCCCCTATGAAGAAAATCTGGGTTCCCAAAATATGCCTTGAAAATCTTCAGGTGAATGTCATCATGACGCCACTTGTGAAGGATAGAAACCCCAGATCAAATTCTTCATATGGACCAATTCTTCATATGGATCCAAGTCCTCATACGGACCAAAATCCTCACATGGATCATATTCCTCAAAAGTATCAAAGTCCTCATATGAACATCATCGTGCTAACCCGTATGTTTCGCAGGGAAGATCTAAGGATTATGGATATGTGCATTATTCTTCAAATCATTATGTCCATAAGTCCTTGAAGAATTTCTCCGCTTACTCTTATGCTTATTCTAACCCCTCTTATGTGAAACGAAATGGACTGGCTTCTATGCCATCCTTCTCGTATGGAGCTCGCAGAATGATGAACTCTTTGCCACCCCTTCAGATGTGGGTGGTGAAGAAAAAGAACTAATCTCTTCTGCAGGGTCAGGTCTGCAAACGTACGTAATCGTCTGAAGAATTTGCTGGAGACCTGAGTATGCCTGATAGGACATAGGCTAATCATGAAGAATTGAACTTTCATTTCTCACGTCCTCACACTTCTTTATCTGTTCTGTTGCTTGATGAAATTGATCTGATGAATTGATGTCATATTCTTCACTGATGAAGTATATGAGTTTGTAAGCTGCACTAATTCATCTGCAGGATGATCAACCCAAAGCCACTGAGTGAGTCCTCGATAGTGGATGTACAAATCACATGACTAGTGACAAGAATATATTGATGGATGCTCCATTATCTCCGTCGCATCTGAAGCATATCATCTTTGCTGACAAAGGCAAAAGTCAGGTATTGGGTCTAGGTAAGGTTGCGATCACAAAGGATCGACACATGGACAATGTCATGCTTGTTGAGTCCCTAGGATACAACCTTATGTATGTCTCAATGCTTTGTGATCTTGATATGGTCATTGTCTTTGGCAAGTACCGTTGTGTTGTGGTTATGGAAGCGACAATTCCAAAGTCTTCGAAGGCTTTAGGAGAGGAGACCTGTATATTGTTGATTTCTCTACAGGACCACAACCAGCCGTGTGTCTACTTGCAAAAGCTTCAGAAGGCTGGCTTTGGCATCGACGACTCGGTCATGCAGGCATGAGGAATTTCCACGAGCTTGCGAAGAAGAATCATGTCATTGGCATCGAGAATGTCTGTAACATCCCAAATTTTCAATTTGGAATGTTATACACTAGATCATCATTGCATATCATATCTATTGCATTTTGGTTGATCCTAGAAATTTTTCGCAACTCAAGGACCCTCGGAGAGAGTTGGGGATTTCGTTATTTTCATAATTGAGTTGTCTCAAATTTTGAAAATAGGATCATTTGATTTTATTTATTTTATCTTCAATAATTTCTATTACAAAAATATGAGAGAGGGAATAAAATGACTTTCCCAAAATATATAAATATTGAGGGTTTAATAATAAAATCAAATAAGATTTTATCCCGGAATTTTTCACTATTTTATTTTAATTTAGGAAAAATGCGCGTTTTTCAAAATTGCATTTAGGCCCCAAATAAATGTTCACTTTGTCCGGCTTGATTTTAAAAGTCGGGGAAAATTTATTTCGGGATTTTTGGAGTCCGTTTAGTATCTCTGTTATTTTTTTTTCTGCGCGTTATTATTTAAAAAAATGCGAACCGACTCTGGGCCGTACCCGAGCGGGACTCCGCCCGGGGCAGCCCTTATAAGCCGCCGCCCGGGGCCCGAGCCAGCCCAGTCCGAGCCGCCCCAAACCCTAGCGCCCACGCGCGCCGCCGCCTCGCCGCGCCGCCGCCGCCGCCCCGCCCGCTCGCCGGAGCCGCCCCGCCGCCTCGCCGGACCCGCCGCCCGAGGTAGCCGCCGTCTCCGGTGGTTTTCTTTAGAAAACCGCCCGGTTTTTTTAAAGCCGTGGTTTTTTATCAGATCTGTTTTATTTCGGTTTATTCTATTTAGCGAGTGTTCACTCGATTCGTGCGTTTTAACGAACGTGTTCGTCATTTAGATCTAGTTAACGAACGTTCGTTTATTAAACTGTTCGTCGTTTTTCTTTTTCTCAGATTTAATCCGCGATTTTTCTGATCGCGATTTCTGATCCGATTTTCGTTTTAGTTTATCTTTTCGCTCATTTATCGGAATTAGGCGATTCAAGTGCCTGGAGTTTCGTCTCGAAACCCTCTTTCCGTTTAACCAAGATAAACAAGTTTTTGCTTCTGTAAAAAATTGCCTTAGATCCAAAATAGTAAACGAAGCCTCTTTCTTTTGCCGTTTGTTTTTTGTTGCTTCGTTCGATTTGATTTTTTTGCCAACCGGAGTTCTGAAGTTGAACTTTCTGGTTAGATCTCTTATTTGAGTTTTATCTGTGCATTAGTTGAGTAATTATTGTATGCTTGTGTGTTTGCGATAGAGTACCCGGAGTGCGCCGCTTGTTACTTCGAATCGTTAGGTTTCCTGGATCATCAGCAAGGCAAGTAACACTTTGATCATACCTTCTACTACCCAGTTTTATTGCATTAGATCAATCCTTACACATTGCATGATTAGGATCTAATTAAATTGTGGGTTTGGGAAGTAGTTGAGGTAGTACCTATTACCTGTTTATTATCAAACCTTTGGGAGTTACTTCTACGTTTGCTTATTATTGCTATGCTATGCTAGTAGACGTGGATTGGGTGAGTGATATCCATGACAGATGTGAGATTTTTAAATCAATGGTTTATCTAAGGTGGCAACTTAAATACACATCTGGGTGGATTGAGGCACCTGGGTATTCCAGGATTGCCTGTTTTCTTTTGGACCGCCACCCAGGTTCAAAGGGATCATGAAATTATTCATGCTAGAAACTTCCGTGTGCAGCCACAAGCTATTATGGGCTCTAGCATAGTTGACTAAGTCGTGCAGACTCTTACAGTGGTAGACTAGCAGATGTAGGGGATGTAGGTGGTACGGTCTACCCATCGTAAGGTGGTAGTGCTTCTGAAAGACTATGTCTCGGTCATCCGTTTCTCAAACACCGTGTAGTGCGAGAAACCAAACGGAGGCGATCGAGTCTTGTGGGGAAAAGTGCGCAAACCTCTGCATAGTGTATAAAGTAATCATGGTTAGCCGTGTCCCCGGTTATGGACATCTTGAGTATCTAGTACCTGGATTATCATGTGAATCTCATCATGTTACTATAATTAATGATGTTGGGATTTAATGATGATTATTTTAATTGGGATTGAGGATGCTGTCAACCATTCTCAATGTTTAACAACCACCATAATAGTTAAATAAATTTATTCCTTTGCAGTAGGGAAAAATTGGCTTTACGCAAAACTGTAACCATAGAGCTTTTCCACTAGCCAAATATGCATGTAGAATAGCTGTGTCTTTCCATTATTCTCTATGTGTTACCTTGCCAGCATATTCCATGTGCTAACCCGTTTTCGGGCTGCAACGTTAATGTTGCAGACTTTTCAGACGACGATTAAGGAGTTTTAGGTCGTGGTTCTATACTAAGTGATGCCGTTGGAGTTGATGGACTCACTTATCTTCCAAGCTTTCCGCTGTTATCGTTATTAGATGGCCTTAAGCCATATTTATTGTAATAAGTTCTCTATTGAGACACTCGATGTAATAAGTGTGTGATTGCTACTCTATTATAAACCCTTCAAGTACTGTGTGGTGTCAGCATTACTGATCCAGGGATGACACCAGAGCACAGAGATTGGACCGTTTGAGGTCTGGTCGCTACAAGATGGTATCAGAGCACACGCTGACTGTAGGACACGACCACTAAGCTAAAGACCTAGATCACTACTCACTCTCTTCTCTTCTGACCTCTCATCTTTTCTACTCTTTAGGATGGCGGATGCAAGGAACAAGTTCATGCAACCGGATGAAGATACAACCTTTGGACGTCACTTGAAAGAAGTCACTAGATATCTGAACATAGGAGTACCAAGCTTCACCGGAACCTACAACGCCACTTTACCTGAAGAAGAGCGCTGGATGATTCAAGTTCATGTTCCAGGAAGGACGTTCATGCCAGTCACCGAGCCCATAGAGTTTTCCTTTGATGCACCAACTTGGAGTCTAGGAGAGAGCATGGCAGCTCACATCGCCATGGGACGCATTGGATAAGTCTACCGCAATGATCTCAAGGATACTATCTACCAGATTTGTGGGCGCCAAGATGAGCACTGGGAGATGATCAGCACCAGAAAGGATAGATCAATTGCATCTTTTATCCAGGAGTTAAACCAGCACATTCGACGTCAGGAGAACCAGATGTGCGCCGACATGATAGACCTGAAGAATGCAAGGACAAGAATCAAGGAACTGGAGGAAGAACTCAAGGCTACACGTGAAGATTATGAAGAGGAAATCGCAGTATTAGTGGGGAAGAATGACGATATGATCAAGAAGATTGGAATATTTATGGGAGGCCCTACGCCAGTTGAGGGAGTCCGGGATTAGGGGTGTTCGGGTAGCCAGACTATACCTTCAGCCGGACTCCTGGACTATGAAAATACAAGATTGAAGACTTCGTCCCGTGTCCGGATGGGACTTTCCTTGGCGTGAAAGGCAAGCTTGGCGATGCGGATATTCAAGATCTCCTACCATTGTAACCGACTCTGTGTAACCCTAACCCTATCCGGTGTCTATATAAACTAGAGGGTTGTAGTCCGTAGGACAGAATCAACTCCATACACGACAATCATACCATAGGCTAGCTTCTAGGGTTTAGCCTCCTTGATCTCGTGGTAGATCTACTCTTTTACTACCCATATAATCAATATTAATCAAGCAGGAGTAGGGTATTACCTCCATCGAGAGGGCCCGAACCTGGGTAAAACAAAGTGTTCCCTGCCTCCTGTTACCATCTGGCCTAGACGCACAGTTCGGGACACCCTACCCGAGATCCGCCGGTTTTGACACTGACATTGGTGCTTTCATTGAGAGTTCCTCTGTGTCGTCGCCTTTAGGCCCGATGGCTCCTTCAATCATCAAGAATGATGCAGTCCAAGTTGAGACTTTTCTCCCCGGACAGATCTTCGTCTTCGGCGGCTTCGCACTGCGGGCCGATTCGCTTGGCCACCTTGAGCAGATCGAAAGCTACGCCCCTGGCCAACAGGTCAGGTTTGGAAGCCTAAACTACATGGCTGACATCCGCGGGGACTTGACCTTCGACGGATTCGAGCCACAGCCAAGCATGCCGCACTGTCTCGATGGGCATGATATAGCTCTGCCGCCGAACAGCGCTTTTGAGGCTGCACACGCACCGGTTCCGACCATTGATTCGGAGCCTACTGGGCCAATCGAGGATGAGCGGTTGGACGTCACCTCAGGGGCTGCAATCCCAAAAGCGTTCGAGACGAACGCTAGCCCTGCACTCTGCACAACCCGTGGCTCCAAGGATCCGAACTCCGAACCCCCCGCGCCCCTACCAATCGAATCTGATTGGGCGCCGATAATGGAGTTCACCGCCGCAGACATCTTTCAACATTCGCCTTTTGGCGACATCCTGAATTCTCTTAAGTCTCTCTCTTTATCAGGAGAGCCCTGGCCGGACTACGGTCAGCGAGGGTGGGATATGGACGGTGAGGAAATTCAGAGCCCACCCGCCACCCACTTTGTAGCCACTGTCGACGATTTAACCGACATGCTTGACTTCGGCTCCGAAGACATCGACGGCATAGACGACGATATAGGAGACGAACAGGAACTAGCACTTGTAGGGCGCTGGAAGGCCACCTCGTCATATGACATATATATGGTGGACACCCCAAAAGATGGAGATGGCGATGGAACAGTGGGGGATGACGCCCCCAAGAAACAGCCAAAGCGCCGGCGTCAGCGGCACCGCTCTAAATCCCGCCAAAGCAAAAACGGTGATTCCGGCACGGGTGGTAATACTACCCCGGATAGCGCCGAAGAACACCCACCTCAGCAAGATTCGGCACAGGAAGATGGAGAAGCCAGCCCTCATGAGAGAGCGGCAGACCGAGAGGTCGAGGATGATAACTATACGCCTCCCTCCGAAGACGAGGCAAGCCTCGATGACAGCGAATTCGTCATAGCATCAGACCCCGCTGAACAAGAGCGTTTTAAACGCAGGCTTTTAGCCACGGCAAGCAGCCTCAAGAAAAAGCAGCAACAGCTTAGAGCTGCCCAAGATTTGCTAGCTGACAGATGGACTGAAGTCCTTGCGGCCGAAGAGTATGAACTCGAACGCCCCTCCAAGAGTTACCCGAAGCGCAGGCCGCTACCCCGATCAGAGGAGGAAGCACCTACATCACCAGCGCATGACATGGCAGACCGGCCACCTCGCGGCCGCGACAGAGAGGCCTCTCGGCCCTCCACCCAAGCCATGCCCCGACGCCGCTCAACTAAGGCACGGGAAAATGCACCCGACCTGCGAGACATACTGGAGGATAAGGCAAGACAAACAAGATCGATCTACGGATCGCGCAGGCGCCCTACGACATGTGACAATGATCTTCACTCCGGATACAACAAATCCGGCCGGGCCGAACACAACAGACACAGCTCTTCTGAGCTGCGTCGTGATATAGCCCAATACAGAGGCGCCACACACCCACTATGCTTCACGAATGAAGTAATGGATCATAAAATCCTAGGGGGTTTCAAACCCGTAAACATCGAATCATATGATGGCACAAGAGATCCGGCGGTATGGATCGAGGATTATCTCCTTCACATCCACATGGCACGCGGCGACGATCTACACGCCATCAAATACCTCCCGCTCAAACTTAAAGGACCGGCCCGACATTGGCTTAACAACTTGCCAGTAGACTCAATCGGTTCTTGGGAGGACCTGGAAGCCACATTCCTCGACAACTTCCAGGGCACTTACGTGCGACCGCCGGATGCCGACGACTTAAGCCACATAATTCAGCAGCCAGAAGAATCGGCCAGACAATTCTGGACACAGTTCCTAACAAAGAAAAACCAGATAGTCGACTGTCCGGACGCAGAGGCCCTAGCAGCCTTCAAGCATAACATCCGCGACGGGTGGCTTGCCCGGCACCTGGGACAGGAAAAGCCGAAATCCATGGCAGCCCTCACGACACTCATGACCCGCTTTTGCACGGGAGAAGACAGCTGGCTAACTCGCAGTAACAACTTATCAAAGAACCCTGGTAATTCGGATACCAAGGAAAAAAGTGGCAGGACACGTCAGAATAAGCAAAAACGCTGCGTTAACAGCAACAACAATGAAGACACGGCAGTCAATGCCGGATTCAAAGGCTATAAATCCGGTCAGCGGAAAAAGCCATTCAAAAAGAATACTCAGGGCCCGTCCAGTTTGGACCGAATACTCGATCGCTTGTGCCAGATACATGGCACCCCCGTAAGGCCAGGCAATCACACTAACATGGATTGTTGGGTGTTCAAGCAGGTAGGCAAGTTAAGGGCCAAAAACAGAGACAAGGGGCTGCACAGCGACGACGAGGAGCCCAAACCACCGAACAACAATGGACAGAAGGGCTTTCCCCCACAAGTGCGGACGGTGAACATGATATACGCAACCCACATTCCCAAGCGGGAGCGGAAGCGTGCGCTACGGGACGTATACGCGATGGAGCCAGTCGCCCCAAAGTTCAACCCATGGTCCTCCTGCCCGATCACTTTTGATCGAAGGGACCATCCCAATAGCATCCGTCATGGAGGCTTCTCCGCATTGTATCTCGACCCAATCATCGACGGATTTCACCTCACAAGAGTCCTCATGGACGGAGGCAGTAGCCTGAACCTGCTCTATCAGGATACAGTGCGGAAAATGGGCATAGATCCCTCAAGGATTAAGCCCACAAGAACAACCTTTAAAGGCATCATACCAGGTGTAGAAGCCAACTGTACAGGCTCAGTAACACTTGACGTGGTCTTCAGATCCCCGGACTATTTCCGAAGCGAAGAGTTAATCTTCGATATAGTCCCGTTTCGCAGTGGCTATCACGCCCTGCTCGGACGAACCGCATTCGTAAAGTTCAATGCGGTGCCGCACTACGCATATCTCAAGTTCAAGATGCCAGGCCCTCGAGGAGTAATTACGGTCAACAGAAACACCGAACACTCCATCCGTACAGAGGAGCATACGGCGGCTCTCGCAGCGGAGGTACAAAGTAGCCTTCTCAGGCAATTCTCCAGTCCAGCCATTAAAAAGCCAGACACTGCCAAGCGCGCCCGGAGTAACCTACAGAAGGACCGCCTGGCACACTCTGAGCAAGCGTAGCAATGCGTCCCCAACCCCAGCTTTTGCAACATAGCGAAACTAGTACCTCGCGTACATAACTACGCCCTTGAAATACCATGGGCACAGGGGAAGGGGCACAATAACGGCACGCCCAAAATACGGCTTAAAACGTACTAGGGGCTGCCGGATTCTTTTTTTAATTTTTTCTTACTTTCAGGACTCCATACTTCGGACGACCTGTTCGGTAATCCGGTCAGCGGAAAAAGCCATTCAAAAAGAATACTCAGGGCCCGTCCAGTTTGGACCGAATACTCGATTGCTTGTGCCAGATACATGGCACCCCCGTAAGGCCAGACAATCACACTAACATGGACTGTTGGGTGTTCAAGCAGGCAGGCAAGTTAAGGGCCAAAAACAGAGACAAGGGGCTGCACAGCGACAACGAGGAGCCCAAACCGCCGAACAACAATGGACAGAAGGGCTTTCCCCCACAAGTGCGGACGGTGAACATGATATACGCAACCCACATTCCCAAGCGGGAGCGGAAGCATGCGCTACGGGACGTATACGCGATGGAGCTAGTCGCCCCAAAGTTCAACCCATGGTCCTCCTGCCCGATCACTTTTGATCGAAGGGACCATCTGTCGGTGTACTAGAGTAGGGGTACCCTAGTATCCCGAACTCGTGCACGGGCAGTTGCAGCACCCCGCGGCAAGGCTTGCCGGGTGACCGCCAAGACCCTCCGTGGTTCCCTTGAAGACCATTCAAGAACAAAGTACACAAACCAAGGCCCCGGCAAGAGGAGCTTGCCGGGAGGGCCAACCAAGGCCCCGGCAAGAGGAGCTTGCCGGGAAGGCCAACCAAGGCCCCGGCAAAAGGATCTTGCCGGGAAGAGCCAAGGCCCCGGCAAGAGGAGATTGCCGGGAAGGCCAACCAAGGCCCCGGCAAGAGGATCTTGCCGGGAAGAGACAAGACCCCGGCAAGAGGAGCTTGCCGGGAAGGCCACTCAAGGCATACCAAGAAAGCTTGCCGCGACGCGCCCTGCGTCCCTCAAGATCCGGCGAGCGACAAGCTTCCGGACGCAACAAGATGACGGCCGCAGCAAGGAGCTTGCCGCGGGAAACCCCCACTTCGTGCCCGCGCTCCAGCACACCTGCTAACGTGTCGCTCTAGGACTCTCCCAAGCACACGTGGCAGGAGGCCGTGCAGCTAGGGGTACGTGGTGGCAAGCGGAGATGAAGAGAAGCCCATGGTGGCAAACGGTGGCGCTCCTAACGGTCACCTCTTGCACTGTTTAGGAGACTCAGACAGGCATTTAATGCCCTTGTCCCCTGCCGTCAGAGTTAGGTAGGGTGCAATGTATCCACAGTAGCGGTAGCTGCACCTACCGCATCCTTTTCCATTTTTACCCTTCTAGTATACGTTGCCACCTGTGGGTGACCCCTTGAGAATATAAAAGGAGGCCCAAGCGCAACGTAGAAGTGGTTCGGCCGGTTCGGGTCATTCGAAACACCAGAAACACTCCCACGCTCAGTCTGATAGCGTCAATCGCTCCTGAGCAAAGATAGAATACACACAAACAAGCAGCAGTAGGGTTTTACGCATCCGTGCGGCCCGAAGCTGGGTAAAACCGCCCGCGTGTACTGCCTCGATCTGCTCTTTGTTCAACCTCCGCCCTCACCGAACCGAAAGGGGTTCGGTCCGCCGATCCCCATAGGTGTTCGTGGATCAGTTTCCCCGACATCTTTGGCGCGCCAGGTAGGGGGGATGCTTCGGCGGCAGCTATTCCGTCCACGTCACGGCTCAGCTG
Organism: Triticum dicoccoides; assembly: GCF_002162155.2. NCBI lineage: Eukaryota > Viridiplantae > Streptophyta > Magnoliopsida > Poales > Poaceae > Triticum > Triticum dicoccoides. Next base: position 140,918,924 of record NC_041388.1, on the reverse strand, counting down.
TTCTTCATCGTCATGGCTCCTAAGAAGCGGGCGAGCAAAAGAACGGCGCCAGTGCGACAACAGAAAAAGCTAAGTCGTGCGAAACTTTAGATATTTCCTTTCTATATAAAGTTATCCGCCTCGGAGATCTTGTTCTTTGTACGGAAAACCTGTGCGCGGAAGAATCAACTCATAGCTAGTTGCGCCCTTACTTTGTTTCGAGTCCGCTCAACAACTTAAGTGAGCTGCTAGCGCTCTTACTTTGCTTCGAGTCCGCTCAGCAACTTAAGTGAGCCGCTAGCGCCCTTACTTTGTTTCGAGCCCGCTCAACAACTTAAGTGAGCTACAACTAGTTGCGACAAGGTTGCTTGTCGGTAGCGACCCCGCCAGCAGGCTGCTGAAGTTCCGCACTCGGTGCTCGCGGCAAGGGTGCCTGCACCGGCAAGTTTCCCTAGAAAGCGTAGGGTGGACGTACAAAGAGAGGTTGAACAGGAAGATAGCTTGCACTATTTATTTGAGATTTCTGCATAGACCTGTATGCCAAGGAGCCTTCTCGGGGCTAGTTGCGCTCCATGTTGCCTCGAGTCCGCTCGGCAACTTGTGCGGTTGCGCTAGAACCAAGAAGGTAAACCTTTCCGGGAGGCGATGTTCCCGAATAGCCGCTAAGGGCCCGTTCCCTCAAGCGCTGCTGGCTGGATCGTACGCACCGGAAGCGAGTTAAGTGCACTTCAGATGTTAATCACTTGTCATGTTTGAACGCAGTTATGGCCCGGGGGCTGGCAACGCCCTTAGGACCAATCTTTTTGGTGTCAAGAACGACGAAGTTCTTCGCCATAAGCCTTTCTGGCAACGATCTTGCCGGGAGCCGGTGTCAAGAACGACGAAGTTCTTCGCCATAAGCCTTTCCGGCAACGATCTTGCCGGGAGCCGGTGTCAAGAACGACGAAGTTCTTCGCCATAAGCCTTTCCGGCAACGATCTTGCC
>NC_041388.1:140880600-140917673 GCF_002162155.2 Triticum dicoccoides | reverse complement strand
GCATCGAGAACGTCAAAGTTCTCTGCCAAAGATAAAAGCCTTCCTGGCAACAAGCTTGCCGGAAGCCGGCATCGAGAACGTCAAAGTTCTCTGCCGAAGATAAAAGCCTTCCTGGCAACAAGCTTGCCGGAAGCCGGCATCGAGAACGTCAAAGTTCTCTGCCAAAGATAAAAGCCTTCCTGGCAACAAGCTTGCCGGAAGCCGGCATCGAGAACGTCAAAGTTCTCTGCCGAAGATAAAAGCCTTCCTGGCAACAAGCTTGCTGGAAGCCGGCATCGAGAACGTCAAAGTTCTCTGCCCAAGATAAAAGCCTTCCTGGCAACAAGCTTGCCGGAAGCCGGCATCGAGAACGTCAAAGTTCTCTGCTGGAAGATAAAAGCCTTCCCGGCAAGCCAGTATCGCTGGGGGCTGTGAGTGCCAAGAGTCGTCCACGGCAAACCAGAGTTGCCGAGGGCTGCAATATCAGATAAGTCTTTTATCCCTCATCATGCATCCTCTGATGGACTGGGGAATGCGAAACCACGTTTCTTCCCGAAAACTGCTGTGCTCCCTCAACTCTAGGCCCTGGGGCTCGTTCTCGGGGCCAAGTTTGGTCGTAGTCGCGGCAGAAAAGGGATGAAACGAGGAGACCGCACCCACCTCGTTCCTGCCTCCGTCAAAAGCATGAGAAAGGTCGAGCGACGTGGGAAGGTGGCAGGGCCTGTTGCCGGGAGATGAAATGTCTGTCCGAGGGATACCAAGGATTTTCTCCTTGGCGTGGGTTCAACCCGCGAGACAAATAACCCGGCAAGCATCCCCTTTTCATTAAAAAAACATCCCACTCAGGTATAGTCCATAGAGGATGAAAAACATGAAAGAGAGGATTACAAGTTTTAGATACAGCTAAGGCCCGAAGGCTTACAAATTAATAAGATAAGATGCCCGTAATCCCTTTCCTGTCCCTCTCCTCAGGAGGCAGGTCAAGGAGGCAAAAAGGGCAAAAGGAGCGCCTAGGCGAGCTACGGGTGCCAGAAGACACCAAGAGAACATCCCAGGGGCCGTCCGAAGGCTGGACGGCGATGGCGGCGCTGGAAGCGGGGCTCGAAGACGGGGCGGCAGGACGTCAGCACGCTGTCGAGGGCACCACGCCCTCGTACTCCGACCTGACGGCCTTGTCACCAGCCCTCTTCCCCTTCCGCAGCCTCCCTACGCCAGCCGCCCAAGGAGACGACCCCGGGGAGTTCAAGAAGCCGGCGACGCGGATGATGGGGTCGCCGGTGCCGCGCAAAGCGGCGCCCGACGCCTAGTCGGACCCGCCACCCTGCCGCCCGCTACCCTCACCGTCGCTGTCGCTCTCCTCCTCGTCACTCTCGCTCGAGGAGGAGTCTTCGCTATCGGAGGAGCTGTCCACGCAGCACTTCGCCCGAGTGCCGAAGCACTCGAAGACCTTGACGGCGAGGAGATCGCCCTCCATCAACTTAAAATGGAGGGTAAACCCCTCCATCGGGCTGTGGATACGGGCGAACGTCTTCCACCCTTGGTCAAGATACATCACATTAGGGGCTGGGAATACAACGCGGACTCGCGTGCCGCTGATCCCACAGCCCCTCATGTGTAGTCTCCGCGTCTCGGGCGGGTCCAACTCCATCGCGCTCGCAAACGGATCTGGGAGCCGGAGGCGACGACGAGGAGCCCGGCGCAGCTTGACGAAGAACTCGCAAGGGTCATCCCCTATATGGACCGCCGTGGGGGGAGGAGCCGCCGGCGGAGGCGAAGCTGGCGCGCCGCCCCGCCCGCCTCTTCCCCGAGCGCCTCGACCTCGTCCTCGACCTCGTTCGCGACCTCGCCCCCTCCCTCTTCCCCTTATGGCTGGCTCTGCCACTACGGGCGCGGAAGAGGGAGAGATGCGCTGTCTAGCGGTGACCCTCGCCGCCACCGACGAAGGGCCTGGGTTCCCTTTCTCCATGGCGGATGGGAGAAAGGGGAGCAAAAGCTGAAGAAAGGAGGAGAAGAGAGAGTGCGAGTTTCTGTGCTCCCCTCCCGCTCTTTATAAAGGAGCGAGGTGGGGGCTCGGCCGCCCCGCTCAGCGAATCAAGGCACGGGAAGAGTAGGGAGTCGGGGCCAACCCGCTGCCTCTGCTCGCGACGGCCCAGTTCCCCACTTCCACCGTCCGTGACCCCAAGCGCATGGAAGCCGCGTGGCGGGGATGCAGAACCAAGGCGACAGATGAGGCGGCCTTGCTCCGCCCTGTGATCGCGGGGAGTGGGCGTCCCGAAAACCGCGCACCGGCCCCGTCCAGTAAATGCACCACGCCCCCACGCCTACCTCCGTTCAGGGAGGAGGGCGTGAACCGTCCTCATCATCGTGGCCTGCATGCTCGAGGAGCTTGGCCCCGCACACGCCGCCCGCGTCATCCACGACGTCGCGTTTGACGCGTGCCGTTCTGGGCGTGCGCAGTGGGAGCGGAGAGATATGCGGCGTGACCTAGGCCGCGCGTGCCCGTGCACTGTTTTGGGCCTGGCCCAACAGCGCTCGGCACCGTGTATGGCCCAGGCCCGGGGGCTCCTGTCGGTGTACTAGAGTAGGGGTACCCTAGTATCCCGAACTCGTGCACGGGCAGTTGCAGCACCCCACGGCAAGGCTTGCCGGGTGACCGCCAAGACCCTCCGTGGTTCCCTTGAAGACCATTCAAGAACAAAGTACACAAACCAAGGCCCCGGCAAGAGGAGCTTGCCGGGAGGGCCAACCAAGGCCCCGGCAAGAGGAGCTTGCCGGGAAGGCCAACCAAGGCCCCGGCAAAAGGATTTTGCTGGGAAGAGCCAAGGCCCCGGCAAGAGGAGCTTGCCGGGAAGGCCAACCAAGGCCCTGGCAAGAGGATCTTGCCGGGAAGAGACAAGACCCCGGCAAGAGGAGCTTGCCGGGAAGGCCACTCAAGGCATACCAAGAAAGCTTGCCGTGACGCGCCCTGCGTCCCGGCAAGATCCGGCGAGCGACAAGCTTCCGGACGCGACAAGACGACGGCCGCGGCAAGGAGCTTGCCGCGGGAAACCCCCACTTCGTGCCCGCGCTCCAGCACACCTGCTAACGTGTCACTCTAGGACTCTCCCAAGCACACGTGGCAGGAGGTCGTGCAGCTAGGGGTACGTGGTGGCAAGCGGAGATGAAGAGAAGCCCATCGTGGCAAACGGTGGCGCTCCTAACGGTCACCTCTTGCACTGTTTAGGAGACTCAGACAGGCATTTAATGCCCTTGTCCCCTGCCGTCAGAGTTAGGTAGGGTGCACTGTATCCACAGTAGCGGTAGCTGCACCTACCGCATCCTTTTCCATTTTTACCCTTCTAGTCTACATTGCCACCTGTGGGTGACCCCTTGAGAATATAAAAGGAGGCCCAAGCGCAACGTAGAAGAGGTTCGGCCGGTTCGGCTCATTTGAAACACCAGAAACACTCCCACGCTCAGTCTGATAGCGTCAATCGCTCCTGAGCAAAGATAGAATACACACAAACAAGCAGCAGTAGGGTTTTACGCATCCGTGCGGCCCGAAGCTGGGTCAAACTACCCGCGTGTACTGCCTCGATCTGCTCTTTGTTCAACCTCCGCCCTCACCGAACCGAAAGGGGTTCGGTCCGCCGATCCCCATAGGTGTTCGTGGATCAGTTTCCCCGACACCATCCCACTAGCATCCGTCATGGCGGCTTCGCCGCATTGGTTCTCGACCCAATCATCGACGGATTTCACCTCACAAGAGTCCTCATGGACGGAGGCAGTAGCCTGAACCTGCTCTATCAGGATACAGTGCGGAAAATGGGCATAGATCCCTCAAGGATTAAGCCCACAAGAACGACCTTTAAAGGCATCATACCAGGTGTAGAAGCCAACTGTACAGGCTCAGTAACACTTGACGTGGTCTTCGGATCCCCGGATAATTTCCGAAGCGAAGAGTTAATCTTCGATATAGTCCTGTTTCGTAGTGGCTATCACGCCCTGCTCGGACGAACCGCATTCGCAAAGTTCAATGCGGTGCCGCACTACGCATATCTCAAGTTCAAGATGCCAGGCCCTCAAGGAGTAATTACGGTCAACAGAAACACCGAACACTCCCTCCGTACAGAGGGGCATAGGGCGGCTCTCGCAGCGGAGGTACAAAGTAGCCTTCTCAGGCAATTCTCCAGTCCAGCCATTAAAAAGACAGACACTGCCAAGCGCGCCCGGAGTAACCTACAGCAGGACCGCCTGGCACACTCTGTGCAAGCGTAGCAATGCGTCCCCAACCCCAGCTTTCGCAACATAGAGAAACCAGTACCTCGCGTACATAACTACGCCCTTGAAATACCATGGTCACAGGGGAAGGGGCACAATAACGGCACGCCCAAAATACGGCTTAAAACGTACTAGGGGCTGCCGGATTCTTTTTTTTAATTTTATCTTACTTTCAGGACTCCATACTTCGGACGACCTGTTCGGCAATTCGACTGCCGCACAAACGATACAAGATCCAGGGAGGCAGACAAGCCATGCCGCATTATGGAACTCCCAGGTGGTCTCTGTTATGAGCGGTATACCTGCTTTAAATACAATTCCGCGACCTGCCCCTGGTCAGGACATACTGAATAGTCCAATATCTTTTGCTTACCGCACTATTTGTATCGTTCGGCTTTGATAAATAGCCTCTCTACAAACAATGCTTAGCTTTTTGTCAATTTTTTTGCATTACTCTCTTTTATATATGTTCATTAATGACATGTTGCACCCGTACACTACGGTACGACAACTACGCCAGGGGCTTCAGTACCCTTTAATATGGTGTGAGAAGTCCGTACACTTTCACAAGTGCGGCACCCTGAACTTATAGCACTATATGCATCGACTCCGAATCATGATTTGGGTCAATAGTTGGGTTTGCCCGGCTCCTATGTTCTGGTGCCTTACGTTCCTCTATATCGGCTAAGGTAGCACTAGGAGAACCACTGCGATTGTGCCCCGGTTGAGCTGGGTTAAGCACCTCAGTGGAGAAAGCTAAAACTGACTGTCATGATGAGGCAAGAGACCGGTCGCTGTTCGAGAGGTTTTTTCGAGTCCCTAAAGGCTTATGCCGCTTCGAGCGAGGAGTTGGATAACCCCGGCCAAGGCGTGGATAGCGCCCCGAACTCGGTCTTCCGAACTAGGGGCTTCGCCGAAATTTAAAATTATAAAGTTCTATGGCTAAGTGAGAGTGTTCAAGCATTATAGTCCGATTGCCTGGTTCATCGTGCTGAGCGCCTCCCTCGAAGGACCCAACCATGGGAAAAAGAGCGCCCAGGTTTATCACCGAACACCCTAGCACTAGTGGCATGGGGGCAGAAGCCAACGACTGGCCATCTCTCAATTTTTGATAAACGGCCGCACAGAAAATAATATTTTAAATTCAATAAGCATTGCTTAGCGCATATGAACAAGTTTTCAGCGCACAGGATAAACACGAGCGAGTTCATTCAAAAATTACATCCTTGGTGCATTCATCCGCCACAAGGCGGGCACCCGCAAGGACATCCTTATAGTAGTTCTCAGGCTTGCGATGCTCCTTCCCCGGCGGCGGCCCGTCCCTCACAAGCTTTTCACCGTCTAGTTTACCCCAGTGCACCTTTGCACGGGCAAGGGCCCTACGGGCACCTTCGATGCAGACGAAGCACTTGATGACCTCGAGCCTTGGACAGGCCTCCACCAGCCGCCGCACCAGCCCGAAGTAGCTCCCAAGCAGGGCCTCTCCGGGCCACAGCCGAACTATGAAGCCCTTCATGGCCTATTCGGCCGCCTTGTGGAGTTCGACCAGCTGTTTCAGCTGGTCGCTCAAGGGCACAGGGTGTCCGGCCTCAGCATACTGAGACCAGAACACCTTCTCCGTCGAGCTTCCCTCTTTAGCTCGGTAGAATGCGGCGGCACCGGATACGGTGCGGGGAAGATCTGCGAATGCCCCTGGAGAACTCCTGATTCGGGTAAGTAACAAGTAGTTTACTTTTATATTTCTGCTTTGCATAAATAATGCCTTACCCGCTGCTATCTTCTTCTTATCCTCCAACTCTCGGAGGGCCTTTTGGGCTTTGGCCTTGGCAGACTTGGCAGTCTCAAGGGCTGCCGTGAGCTCGGACACTTGGGTCTTTGACTCAAGCTCCAAACTGTCATGTTTTTTCATGAGAGCCTGAAGCTCTTGCTGCACCTCGCCGACCTGAGCCCCAAGTTTCTCTCGCTCGGTGCGCTCCGCGGCCGTTTTCCTTTCGGCCTCGGACAGCGCCTGCTTGAGGGTCGCCACCTCAGTCGTGGCCCCTACAATAAGCAGTACAATCCTATTATTTTTTTGCAATCACGCCTCTCTATAGGCACTTTTTTATTTAAGGTATTTCTTACCTTCTTTCTCCTCGAGCTGCCGCTTGGCAAGGCCGAGCTCTTGCTCGGACCACTCGACTCCCTGTTTTAGGGCACCCACCTCCGCAGTCAGTGCGGCGGTGGCTAGCAGCGAAGCCTGCATACGCATATTGACTCTTTGTTCTTAGACTCCTGCGAAATTTAATAGATCCTCTATTCGGCTTTTCTTTCCGAACGCCAAACAGAGCATCAGGGGCTACTGTCTATGCGGTAATATTTTTACATATTTTTACTTACCTCGAAGCCTGTTAGAAGGCTGGCGCAAGCTTCAGTCAGTCCGCTCTTGCCGGACTGAACCTTCTGGATCACCGTACTCATAATAGTACGGTGCTCCTCGTCGATGGAGGCGCCTTCAAGCACCTCCAGCAGATTGTCCAGCGTCTCCAGCAGGATGGAGGTCACCGGCTCAGCAGGCTTGCTCCTCTTGGAAGGAGTTCGCCTGCCGCGGTCCAGAATTGTTGAAGATTCCGGCACGGTGTCCGGCTCAAAGCCGGACTTGGAGCCCTGGGGGGTCTTGTCCCCTTTACTCCTGGAGTCCGGGAGGTTGCCTTGCGGCTCCTCCAGGACCACCTCCTCCTGCCCCAGAGCTTGTCGCGACGCCACTTCGGCGTCGTCCGCAGTGCGGGGGGAGATAGCGGGCAGAACAGAGTTCACGTCCGATGAATCCAGGGAGCCGCTCGACGACTCGTTGAGTTTGGCCCGGGGCGGGCTGCATGATTATATTCGACATTAGGGAAAGCTGTGCAACAAAAGGAATATCATGAGTTACTCCGGTATCTGAACACTTACGATCGCCGGACGCCTGGCCCTGTCCGGCCACTCCTCTTCGTCCTTGTCGGTGTCGGGGGCGTAGTCCGGCGGAGGGATTTTCCTCTTCTTGGACCCTTCGCCCGCCCCCACTGGGGCGGCCTTCCTTTTCTTTCCTCCCCCCGCTAGAGGGGGAGAGGTTTCTTCTTCCTCCTCCTCGCTTTCACGAGAGGAGGGCGTCTCGGACTCGTCAGATGACGAGTCCGACAACACCACATTGCGGGTACTCTTTCGAGTCCCCGTGGTCTTATTCTTCCTGGCCTTATTTTCCGGCACCACATAAGGCGCCGGAGCCAGCAGCTTCACTAGTAGAGCTGGGGCTAGGTCTTCGGGCAGCGGAGCCGGACAGTTAATCGGTTCGGCTATCGCCCGCCAAGCCTGTCAAAGGTAAGGGAGTTTAGATCCTGCATAAAGTTAAACTATAAAAGGTGAAGATAGCTTACCTCGCTAGCGTGACGCTACGAGCTGTATCCGCGGTCCTCGGAAGCGGATGCGGGAGCCTTGGCACCTTTGATTAGCACCTTCCAGACGTCTTAATACGTCGTGTCGAAGAGCCTGTTAAGGGTTCGGTGCTGTGCCGGGTCAAACTGTCACAGAGTAAAGTCCCGTTGTTGACACGGGAGGATTCGGTGAACGAGCATGACCTGGACTACATTTACAAGCCTGATTGGCTTGTTTACTAGGGACTGGATGCATGTCTTCAGTCTGGTCACCTCTTCCTCGTTACCCCATGATAGGCTCGTCTCTTTCCAGGACATGAGCCGCGTGGGGGGTCCGGATCGGAACTCGGGGGCTGCAATCCTTTTCGGATCGCGTGGCTCGATGATGTAAAACCACCCGGCTTGCCACCCCTTTAGGGTCTCTACGAAGGAGCCCTCGAACCACAGGACGTTGGCAATCTTGCCCGCCATGGCACCTCCACACTCCGCCTGGCTGCCGCTCACCACCTTGGGCTTGACGTTGAAGGTCTTGAGCCAGAGGCCGAAATGGGGGTGGACGCGGAGGAAGGCCTGGCACACGACGATAAACGCCGAGATGTTGAGGATGAAGTTCGGGGCCAGATCATGGAAATCCATGCCGTAGTAGAACATGAGCCCCCGGACGAATGGGTGAAGTGGAAAACCCAGTCCGCGGAGGAAGTGGGGAAGGAATACTACCCTCTCATGGGGCCCTGGGGTGGGGAGGAGTTGCCCCTTCTCGGGAAGCCGGTGCGCGATGTCTTTGGACAAGTATCCGGCCTTCCTAAGCTTTTTGACGTCGCCCTCCGTGAAGGAGGAGACCTTCCACTTGCCTCCCGCTCCGGACATCGCTGGAGAAGGTTGAGGTAGGAAGTGCGGGATTGGGCGCTGGAGCTCGAGTGCGCAGGAGATGGGTAGGCAAAGGAGGAAGAAGGCGTAGGTAAAAAGGGTGGATCCTTGTCCCCTTATATGGGCGGATGCGGTTGTGCGTCCCCGCCTGCCTAGTAAAACTCGCTTGCCTCCCAAGCGCCGTGATAAGTGGCGCGGTTGGGTTACCCACGTCCGTATTGATGAGAATCCCGTAAAAGGGGGGGTACACGATCTCTACTTTGACAAGATGTGCCAAGGAAACCGCCTCGCAAAACATGCTGAGGTGGAAAAGTGAAAGCGATTCGAGCAAAGGACTTGGCTATAGTGTGATGACACACTGCGGAATACGTCAGCAGATTTGATTTGTGTTAATATTATTCTCTCTAGGGCAATATGTGGAAGCTTATTTTGCAGAACCGGACTCTACTCTTGGTGATTACAATCTTCTATGAAGGACTTGGAGGAGGAACCCGCCTTGCAATGCCGAAGACAATTTGCACGCCGGACTCGTCGTCATTGAAGTCTGGTTCAGGGGCTACTGAGGGAGTCCTGGATTAGGGGGTGTTTGGGTAGCCGGACTATACCTTCAGCCGGACTCCTGGACTATGAAGATACAAGATTGAAGACTTCGTCCCGTGTCCGGATGGGACTTTCCTTGGCGTGGAAGGCAAGCTTGGCGATGCGGATATTCAAGATCTCCTACCATTGTAACCGACTCTGTGTAACCCTAACCCTATCCGGTGTCTATATAAACCGGAGGGTTGTAGTCCGTAGGACAGAATCAACTCCATACACGACAATCATACCATAGGCTAGCTTCTAGGGTTTAGCCTCCCTGATCTCGTGGTAGATCTACTCTTGTACTACCCATATCATCAATATTAATCAAGCAAGAGTAGGGTATTACCTCCATCGAGAGGGCCCGAACCTGGGTAAAACAAAGTGTTCCCTACCTCCTGTTACCATCCGGCCTAGACACACAGTTCGGGACCCCCTACCCGAGGTCCGCTGGTTTTGACACCGACGCCAGTAGATGAAGACGAAGAACCCAAGGAGATTCGCCCAGAAGACTACATCACCATCGATGACACCGACTCGGATCCAGATGATAGCGATGATGACTATGTTGATGAAGCTGGAGCAGATATCATGGAGTCTGCAACCGAAGAATATTTCTAGTAGACCACCTCATCAGTAGTAGTAGTCCACCATGTAAATATAGTAGTCCGAGCACTTTTGCGATAGTTAGATCGATTGTATGCCCTTGTTTGATTGAATGAAGTGAATTATTTGCTTTTGCCTCATGTGCATATGGGTAGTGTTTTCTCTTTAGACCCCCTCTATTCTTAAATATCATCTTTTCTAAACCCTCAGATGCCTTCGAGACGTAACCCTGGATTTACCTTTCCACCGGAGCTCACCCAGTTGATCCAGCAGCAGAACACATTGATGCAGTTGCTAGTCCAGAATCAGAATCAGGGGAACAACAACCCACCACCACCACCACCACCACCTGTTGATCACTTAGCCCGTTTTCTTAGGCTGAATCTGCCGGTGTTTTCCAGTAGCACCGAGCCGATAGTAGCAAATGATTGGCTCCGCAAGACAGCTAGAGAGTTGACCACAGTAGGATGCACTGATGCGGAGAAGGTGAAGTTTGCCGCACATCAACTTTAAGGACCCGCAGCATCATGGTGGGAGAATTTCACAGCCACTTTCCCTATTGATACTATCACATGGGACCAGTTTCAGCAGGCTTTTCGAACTGCCCATGTTTCAGCAGGATCTATGGCCATGAAGAAGCGAGAGTTTCGCAACTTGTGCCAAGGAGGACGGACAGTGGGCCAGTATGTGGAGGACTTTAGTAAATTAGCATGTTATGCCCCAGATGACGTTGCTACGGATGCAGCAAAGCAGGAGAAGTTTCTGGAAGGACTGAATGATGAGTTGAGCATGCAGTTGATGGTAGCAACCTTCAACAACTACCAGGAGTTGGTAGATCATGCTCTTATGATTGAAGGGAAGCAGCAGCAAATTGAAAATCGCAAGAGGAAGTATGCACAAGGAAAGTACAATTCAGGAGCTCAGCAGAAGCCACGTTTTACCCCTAGACCGGGAGGACATTTTCAATATACCCATGGAGGAGGTAGCTCGCACAATCACAATGGCCCCAAGAATGGTAATGGGAATGGAGGAAGCAACGGCCAGAACCGCACCAACACATCAACCCCAGCCAAGAAAGACCTGAGCCAAGTCACTTGCTTTAAGTGCCAGAAGACCGGACATTATGCCAATGAATGTCCTAAACCACAGAATGGAAATGGCAATGGAAGCTCTGGGAAGAAGCCGAACCATTTCAACAGGGGGCAGGTGAACCACGTTAATGTGGAGGAGGTTGAAGAGTAGTCGGATGCAGTAATCGGTAAGTTTTTGGTTAAGTCATTTACTTCACTTGTTCTTTTCGATACTGGTGCATCGCATTCATACATATCGAGGGGATTTGTGGATGAGTATAAATTGCCAACCCAAGCCCTTAGGTCACCCATGTTAGTAACCTCGCCTAGAGCAGAATATATGGCTAGTCTATGGTGTGATCAGTTACCATTAAGGATTGGTAACTATGTTTTTCCCTCGGACCTAATAGTATTGGAATCCCAAGGATTGGATGTGATATTAGGCATGGATTGGTTATCTAAGTATGAAGGGAATATTGAATGTGCTAGTAAGTCAATTTTGCTTACCACCCCAGAAGGGAGAAGGATCAAGTATATATCCCGACATGTGCCAAGGAGGACTCAAATAAATTGTTTAACCGGAGTTGTGCAGGAGGAAGTACCAGTAGTGAAGGATTTCCCCGAAGTATTTCCAGAAGAGTTGCCAGGCATGCCACCGGATAGAGATATTGAGTTTTTGATTGAGCTATTGCCAGGCACAGGGCCAATATCAAAGAGACCATATAGGATGCCTGCAAAGGATTTGTTGGAAATTAAGAAGCAAATTAAGGAGTTACTGGATAAAGGTTATATTCGCCCAAGTTCTTCACCTTGGGGATCGCCAGTACTTCTAGTAGAAAAGAAGGATGGATCGTTAAGGATGGTTGTCAATTATCGAGGATTGAATGAAGTAACCATCAAGAACAAGTACCCACTACCGATGATCAATGATCTGTTTGATCGATTGCAAGGAGCTAAGGTATTTTCCAAGATCGATCTGCGATCAGGATACCACCAGTTGAAGATTTGTGAACGGGATATACCCAAGACGGCTTTTACCACCAGGTATGGGTTGTACGAGTATAACATTATGTCATTTGGTCTGACTAACGCACCTGCATATTTTATGAACATGATGAACAAGGTGTTTATGGAGTTCTTGGATAAGTTCGTCGTAGTGTTCATTGATGATATCCTGGTTTCTCAAAGAATGAAGAGGAGCATAAGGAACATTTGTGTTTGGTTCTTGGAAAGCTCATAGAACATCAATTATATGCCAAATTTAGCAAATGTGAGTTTTGGTTGAAGGAAGTTGGATTTCTCGGACACGTTATATCCGGAGAAGGGATAGCAGTAGATCCCACTAAAGTTGATACCGTGACCAAGTGGGAAGCACCAACCACCGTGGGAGAGATCCGGAGTTTTCTTGGACTCGCAGGATACTACCGGAGGTTTATTGAGAATTTCTCAAAGATTGCGAAGCCTATGACTGAGTTGTTGAAGAAGGATACCAAGTTCATATGGACGGAGGAATGTGAGGCTAGTTTTCAGGAGTTGAAGAAACGTTTGGTTACTTCACCAGTGTTGATTTTGCCAGACTAGACCAAGGATTATGAGGTGTATTGCGACGCTTCACGACGAGGACTTGGAGCAGTGCTTATGCAGGAAGGGAGAGTTGTTTCATATGCCTCACGACAGCTTAAGCCTCATGAGTTGAATTATGCTACGCATGATTTGGAGTTAGCAGCCATAGTGCATGCACTGAAGACTTGGAGACATTTTCTGATTGGAAACCATTGCGAAGTGTATACGGATCATAAGAGTTTGAAGTATATTTTCACACAGAAGGAGTTGAACCTCAGACAAAGGAGATGGTTGGAGCTCATCAAGGATTATGATATGAAATTGCATTATCACCCTGGAAAGGCTAACGTAGTAGCTGATGCATTAAGCCGTAAGAGCCATGTCAACACCCTAATGACAGGAGAATTACCAAGGGAGTTAGCCAAAAATCTTCGAGAGTTATGTTTAGAAATAGTTTCAAGAGGCTATGTAGCAGCATTGGAAATTCAGTCTACATTGATGGATAAAATCAGAGAAGCCCAAAGGACTGACAAGGAGATTGCTCCTATTAAGGAGAAAATTAGCAAAGGAAAAGCCAAGGGATTTCGTGAGGATGAGCATGATACCTTATGGTTTGAAGACCGTGTCTATGTACCAAATGATCCGGAGATTAGAAAGCTAATTCTGCAAGAAGCCCATGATTCACCATATTCGATTCACCCAGGAAATACCAAGATGTATTTGGATTTGAAGGATATTTTCTGGTGGACCAGAATGAAGAAGGATATTGCGGAGTACGTAGCAGTTTGTGATGTATGTCAGAGAGTGAAGGCAGAGCATCAGAAGCCAGCAGGATTGCTACAACCATTGCCAATACCCGATTGGAAGTGGGATAAGCTAGGCATGGATTTTATTACAGGATTGCCCAGAACACGTTTAGGTTATGACTCGATATGGGTTGTAGTCGATCGTTTGACAAAAGTAGCTCATTTCATTCCAGTGAAGACTACCTATACCAGTGCAAAGTTGGCAAAGATATACATGACCAGGATCGTATGTCTGCATGGATTTCCAAGGAACATTGTATTAGATAGAGGAACCCAGTTAACTTCAAAGTTCTGGAATCAGTTGCATGAGACTTTGGGAACCAGACTAGAGTTTAGCACAACTTTCCACCCGCAGACAGATGGACAGACTGAGAGAGTCAACCAGATCTTGGAGGATATGCTAAGAGCATGTGCTCTAGATTACGGATCTAGTTGGGACGATAATTTGCCGTATGCAGAATTCTCTTACAACAATAGCTATCACTCCAGTTTGAAGATGGCCCCTTTCGAAGCCTTGTACGGAAGGAGGTGCAGGACACCGTTGTCGTGGGACGAAGTTGGAGACCGCCAGTTGTTTGGACATGATTGATTAAGGAGTATGAACATAAGGTGAAGTTGATTCGCGATAGGCTCAAGGTAGCCCAGTCCAGGCAGAAGAGCTACGCAGATTCTAAATGCAAGGAGACAGTTTACGAAGTCGGAGACCGCGTTTATCTTCGAGTATCTCCACTACAAGGAATTAAGCATTTTGGAGTTAAGGGAAAGTTAGCGCCACGTTTTGTAGGACCATATCGAGTTTTGGAACGTATGGGAGAAGTGGCCTACAAATTGGAATTGCCCGAAGGATTGTCAGGAATTCATGATGTATTCCACGTTTCCCAGTTGAAGAGGTGCCATGCGGAGATGGCTGATATACCACTAAGAGATACAGTGCCACTGGAAGCGATTCAGTTGGACAGTGATTTGACCTAGGAGGAGAAACCCGTCAAGATTCTTGAGTATGCCAGCCGAGTAACCCGCAGCAAGGTTATCAAGTTTTGCAAAGTTCAGTGGAGTCACCACAGGGAGGATGAAGCCACCTGGGAGCAAGAGGAAGATTTGTTGAAGGACCACCCTCACCTATTTTCTAGCCAAACCGAATCTCGAGGGCGAGATTCATCTTAAGGGGGGTAGGTTTGTAACATCCCAAATTTTCAATTTGGAATGTTATACACTAGATCATCATTACATATCATATTTATTGCATTTTGGTTGATCCTAGAAATTTTTCGCAACTCAAGGACCCTCGGAGAGAGTTGGGGATTTCGTTATTTTCATAATTGAGTTGTCTCAAATTTTGAAAATAGGATCATTTGATTTTATTTATTTTATCTTCAATAATTTCCATTACAAAAATATGAGAGAGGGAATAAAATGACTTCCCAAAATATAGAAATATTGAGGGTTTAATAATAAAATCAAATAAGATTTTATCCCAGAATTTTTCGCTATTTTATTTG
Source organism: Triticum dicoccoides (assembly GCF_002162155.2). NCBI lineage: Eukaryota > Viridiplantae > Streptophyta > Magnoliopsida > Poales > Poaceae > Triticum > Triticum dicoccoides. Next base: position 140,903,058 of record NC_041388.1, on the reverse strand, counting down.
AATTTAGGAAAAATGCGTGTTTTTCAAAATTGCATTTAGGCCCCAAATAAGTTCACTTTGTCCGGCTTGATTTTAGAAGTCGGGGAAAATTTATTTCGGGATTTGCGCGTCATTATTTAAAAAAACGCGAACCGACTCCGGGCCGTATCCGAGCGGGACTCCGCCCGGGGCAGCCCTTATAAGCCGCCGCCCGGGGCCCGAGCCAGCCTAGCCCAAGCCGCCCCAAACCTTAGCGCCCGCCCGCGACGCCGCCGCCCGCACCGCGCCGCCGCCTCGCCCCCGCCTCGCCGCGCCGCCCCGCCCGCTCGCTGGAGCCGCCCCGCCGCCCGAGGTAGCCGTCGTCGCCAGCGGTTTTCTTTAGAAAACCACCCGTTTTTTAAGTCACGTTTTTTTATCAGATCAGTTTTATTTCAGTTTATTCTATTTAGCGAGCGTTCGCTCGATTTGTGCATTTTAACGAACGTGTTCGTCGTTTAGATCCAGTTAATGAACATTCGTTCATTAAGCTGTTCGTCGTTTTTCTTTTTCTCGGATTTAATCCACGATTTTTCTGATCGCGATTTCTGATCCGATTATGTTTTTAGTTTATCTTTTCGCTCGTTTATCGGAATCAGGCGATTCAAGCGCCTGGAGTTTCATCTCGAAACCCTCTTTCCGTTTAACCAACTTAAACAAGTTTTTGCTTCTGTAAAAAATTGCCTTAGATCCAGAATAGTAAACGAAGCCTGTTTCTTTTACCGTTTGTTTTTCGTTGCTTCGTTCGATTTGATTTTTTTGCCAACCGGAGTTCTTAAGTTGAACTTTCTGGTTAGATCTCTTATTTGAGTTTTATCTGTGCATTAGTTGAGTACTTATTGTATGCTTGTGTGTTTGCGATAGAGTACCCGGAGTGCGCCGCTTGTTACTTCGAATTGTTAGGTTTCCCGGATCATCAGCAAGGCAAGTAACACTTTGATCATACCTTCTACTACCCAGTTTTATTGCATTAGATCAATCCTTACACATTGCATGATTAGGATCTAATTAAATTGTGGGTTTGGGAAGTAGTTGAGGTAGTACCTATTACCTGTTTATTATCAAACCTTTGGGAGTTACTTCTACGTTTGCTTATTATTGCTATGCTATGCTAGTAGACGTGGATTGGGTGAGTGATATCCATGACAGATGTGAGATTTTTAAATCAATGTTTTATCTAAGGTGGCAACTTAAATACACATCTGGGTGGATTGAGGCACCTGGGTATTCCAGGATTGCATGTTTTCTTTTGGACCGCCACCCAGGTTCAAAAGGATCATGAAATTATTCATGCTAGAAACTTCTGTGTGCAGCCACAAGCTATTATGGACTCTAGCATAGTTGACTAAGTCGTGCGAACTCTTACAGTGGTAGACTAGCAGATGTAGGGGATGTAGGTGGTACAGTCTACCCATCGTAAGGTGCTAATGCTTTTGAAAGACTATGTCTCGGTCATCCGTTTCTCAAACACCGTGTAGTGCGAGAAACCAAACGGAGGCGATCGAGTCTTGTGCGGAAAAGTGCGCAAACCTCTGCATAGTGTATACAGTAATCATGGTTAGCCGTGTCCCCGGTTATGGACATCTTGAGTATCTAGTACCTGGATTATCATGTGAATCTCATCATGTTACTATAATTAATGATGTTGGGATTTAATGATGATTATTTTAATTGGGATTGAGGATGCTGTCAACCATTCTCAATGTTTAACAACCACCATAATAGTTAAATAAATTTATTCCTTTGCAGTAGGGAAAAAATGTCTTTACGCAAAACTGTAACCATAGAGCTTTTCCACTAGCCAAATATGCATGTAGAATAGCTGTGTCTTTCCATTATTCTCTATGTGTTACCTTGCTAGCATATTCCATGTGCTGACCCGTTTTCGGGCTGCAACGTTAATGTTGCAAACTTTTCAGACGACGATTAAGGAGTTTTAGGTCATGGTTCTATACTCAGTGATGCTGTTGGAGTTAATGGACTCACTTATCTTCCAAGCTTTTCGCTGTTATCGTTATTAGATGGCCTTAAGCCATATTTATTGTAATAAATTCTCTATTGAGACACTCGATGTAATAAGTGTGTGATTGCTACTCTGTTATAAACCCTTCAAGTACTGTGTGGTGTCAGCATTACTAATCCAGGGATGACACCGGAGCACAGAGATTGGACCGTTTGAGGTCTGGTCGCTACAATGTCAAATTCCTCAAGGATAACCTATATGGAGCCTGTGAAGCTGGGAAGATGACAAAGGCCAGGCATCCACCAAAGGCTATCATGACCACCACTCGTCCATTTGAATTGCTTCACATGGATCTCTTTGGTCCTAATCATTATTCTGCTGCTTCAAATGAAGCATCTCAATATGGCTTTGTTATTGTTGATGATTACTCTTGTTACACATGGGTACACCATGTTACTTACAAACATGAAGTGCAGGAAGTCTTCAAACGATTTTCCTCGAGGGCTTCAACCAACTTTGGTGTGAAGATCAAGCACATCAGAAGTGACAATGGCACTGAGTTCAAGAATTCTGGTCTCGATGACTATCTTGATGAACTTGGTATTACTCATGAGTTATCTGCTCCTTATACTCCTCAGCAGAACGGTGTCGTGGAGCGCAAGAACAAGACTCTTGCTGAGATGGCTCGCACTATGCTTGATGAATACAAAATGCCTCGTCGTTTCTAGACTGAGGCAATTGATACTGCGTGCCACATCATCAACAGAGTATATCTTCACAAATTCTTCAAAAAGACTGCCTATGAACTCCTCACTGATAAGAAACCCAATGTAAGTTATTTCAAAGTCTTCGGTGCTAAATGTTGGACTAGAGATCCTCATCACAACTCAAAATTTGCACCGAAAGCACATTAAGGTTTTATGCTTGGTTATGGAAAGGAGTCACACACCTACAGAGTCTTCAACAACGTTCTTCACAAGGTTGTTGAAACTGTAGATGTGTGGTTCGATGAAACTAATGGCTCGCAAAGAGAGCACCTACCTACTATGATAGATGAACCAGCACCTGAGGAAACTATCAAGCTCAAGGCTACTGAGGATGTCATTCCTACTGAAGAATCTGCTAAAGAATTCATTCCAGAACATGAAGAACGTCGAGCTAATGCACCTGAAGAAAATACTGAAGAAAATGGTGTTGAAGAGAATACTGATCAAATTCTTCAACGACAACCAGCTCATCCTCGCATTGCAAAAGAAGTGCAAGTTGAAAAGATCATCAATGAGATCAAAGCGCCAGGTCCTCTCACACGCTCAAAAGCATCACATTTATCTAAATTTTGTGGGCACTATGCTTTTGTCTCTATTACAGAGCCCACTAAGGTAGATGAAGTATTTCTGGAGCTTGAGTGGACTCAGGCCATGCAAGAAGAAGTACATCAGTCCAAGATAAACAATGTCTGGGAACTAGTCAAACGTCCAGATCCTCGCAAGCACAATATCATTGGCACAAAGTGGATCTACCGCAACAAGCAAGATGAAAATGGCCTTGTGGTGAGGAATAAGGCACGGCTTGTAGCTCAAGGCTACACACAGGTTGAAGGAATTGATTTCGATGAAACTCTTGCATCTGTTGCTAGACTTGAGGTTATTCGCATATTACTTGCTTACGCTAACCATCATGATATCACTTTATATCAAATGGATGTGAAAAGTGCATTCCTCAATGGGAAGCTTGAGGAAGAAGTATATGTTGCTCAACCCCCAGGTTTTAAAGATCCAAAGAATCCTGACAAAGTCTTCAGACTCAACAAGGCCCTCTATGGCCTCAAGCAGGCCCCATGGGCGTGGTATGATACATTGAAAGAATTCTTCATGAAGATAGGCTTCAAACCCGGTTCACTCGACCCTACTCTTTTCACTAAATCTTATGATGGTGAATTGTTTGTGTGCCAAATATATGTTGATGATATTATCTTTGGCTGTACTAACCAACGTTATAGTGATGAATTTGCCTATATGATGAGTGAAGAATATCGAATGTCTATGGTGGGAGAGTTGAAATTCTTCTTAGATCTTCAAATTCGTCAACAACGCAATGTCATATTCATATTCTAGGAGAAATACCTCAAGGATGTACTGAGGAAATTCGGCATGCAAGATTGCAAAGGCATCAAAATTCCTATGCCCACAAATGGCCATCTGTGCACTGATGAAAATGGTATTGACTTCGATCATAAGGTATACCTCTCCATGATTGGCTCTTTATTGTACTTATGTGCATATAGGCCAGATATAATGCTTAGTGTTTGCATGTGTGTCCGATTTCAAGCTACACCGAAGGAATCATACCATAAGGATGTGAAGCATATTCTTCGATATCTAGCTCACACACCAACACTTGGATTATGGTACCCCCAAGGGCTCGACTTTTGATCTCGTTGGATATTCTGACTCTGACCATGCTGGTGATCGTGTGGACCGCAAGTCAACATTTGGTACATGTCATTTCCTCAGACGATCTTTGGTCTATTGGTTCTCGAAGAAACAGAACTGCGTATCACTATCTACTGCTGAAGCTAAGTACATTGCCGCTGGTTCTTGCTGTGCTCAATTGCTATGGATGAAGCAAACTCTCAAGGACTACGACGTCAACATGAAGAATGTGCCTCTCTTCTGTGACAATGACAGTGCCATCAAGATTGCTCACAACCGAGTTCAGCACTCGAAGACAAAGCACATTCAGATTCGTCATCATTTTCTTCGTGATCATGTGTTGATGGGCGACATTTCTATTGAGCATATGAAGACTGAAGAACAGCTAGCTGATATCTTCACAAAGCCCTTGGATGAGAAGAGATTTAGCAAGTTGCGGTGTGAGCTAAATATCCTAGAATCTTCGAATGTTCTTTGAGAAGGACACTCATCCTAACACTTATGCAAAATTGATGACTTAGATGTGCAACACATGAAGAAACATTTTTCTTCAACCAATGAAGAATAACACTCTTAGTGTGAAGAAATTAACAAAGAATTTGATTCTCACAACCCTACGATAATTGTACGCGGTGTCTGAAATCATCATTCTTATACGGTGGGTCACGCCACCACCAAAAGTTGAAATTCCTCAATTGATCATATTCTTCAACTTTGCATTGTCTTCACTGTTTCCGTCGTTTTTCTTCATTGGCTATACATATATATAAGTTTATGTCCTCTACAGCATTCAGTTATTGCTAATTCTTCAAGTTGGTTTTTCTGCTGAGTGAATGTGATCGGACCCTTCCCCTCTATGCTATACTCAAACCAATCTGTTCACAAATTCTTCATGTGTGTTCTATTTGAAACTCGTTCAAAATCTTCACTGTGTCCTTGTCAGCTGAAGAAATTGCGAACAGAACTTTAAAACCTATCTTATCTAAATTTTCGTCTTTGCCGCTCAAACAGTTCCGCATCCTACGATACACTTATCCATTCACCCACGATCGCACACAATCTCCACCTCTCAGTACATGGGTGACACATGTCAAGCAGATGAGAAGGGTCAGGGGCACGTTCATCCAATTTCTTCGGGCGAACAGTTTTTAACCATGGCTATAAATACCCCTCCTTCCCTTCCTCACTTCTTTTACTACACTCGATCTCTCTCCAGCTCGAGCTTCTCAAACCCTAGCGCCGCAGCTACTTCATCATCGCCGGTGAGGAAGAGCTGCACTGCCTCGACCTCGTCGTCGACATACTCGCGCCGACCGCGGAAATCTTCACTCCGCCGCCGCCGTAGTCGTCTTCCTCCGCCGAGTTAGGGCGTGGAAGATCTACACAGACGAACTTCACCTCTCCAGTTCACTATTCATCGTGTTCTTCATCCAGGGTAATTAAAAGTTACTTTTGCAGCCCTCGTTGATTCGAATGATTATCTAGAAAATCTTCAAAGGTGTTTTTCTTCATATCTTCACACACTAAACACCTCACAAGTCATCTGTTCTTGATTCGTTTCTATAAGCATCATTTTTCTTCAAGATTCCTCAATTGTGTGGATCATCGATCTATACAACTCTGGAACCTAAGAAAAGAACGCTTACTGAAATTCTTCAAGACTCATCTGGTCAAATTCCTCAAACTTGTTCTTTTTGAAAAACCTTCAGAGAACGCATATGACCTCTCCAAATTCCTTGCAACTATACTCTATTCACAGGTACTCATGTCAGCTGCTGAATCACTAGGTTCTCATCAACTTAACTCATTTGCAGCGTTCCTCGAAGAAAATTTGCATACTTCTCCAGAGAATTCAATTGTCCAAATTCCTCAACTGAAGAAAATGGCTGACGGTAAGAAGCCACAGAAAGGAGGAAAGAGGCCTGAGGTCAATACAGCATTTGAGATCCCTGATGAAATATATTCTGGGTACTACACACCTACTGAGGAAACTAAGAATGAGCGCAAGGTGCGCATTCATAAGATAGAGAGGAGATGGGCTAGAGAGTGGAGGGAGTACAGATATGTCACTCCCAAGTACATGAAGAAATTCGCACTCAATCCTCCATGCCCAAGACCTCCATTGGCACCTGGCCAAATAGCTGATCCCACCAGCCTCAAGCGCGGTGAGGACTATCCTGACGAATGGGCCAAGCGCCAAGCCAAGTTAGCTAAGCAAGCCAGAGAAGCAGTGAGGAAATTCAATGAAGACTCTACTGCTGCTGCTACCTCTGTTGAGGCCTCTGTTGTCAAGCCAAAGAAGGCTATGTCAAAGAAGCCTGCGCGCAAGCCAAGTGCTTCACCAACAATGCCCTTAAGGCCAAGCTCCTCAGCAATGCCCTCACGGCTAGAATCCTCAAAGCCCTCATAGCCAATTCCTCATGCTGCTCATGCTCCCTCAAAATCCTCAGCTCCTGCAAAGTCCTCAGCTGTTCGAACAAAGTCCTCAGCACCTGTGCATCTTGCCTCGTGCCAAAGGACTGCAGGCATGTCCATTGCCTCAAAAGCTTCAGCTAGTTCCTCAGCTGCACCAACTTCCTCAACGGGACCCTCTCTACTGAAGACAAAGGCCACTGCTAGTCGAGGTCCTCGCCCTATTCCTCAGAAGAAGCAAGTTGCCTTCCAAGTGCCGTCTGATGAAGACAAAGCTAATGATGATGAACTTGCAGAAATCATCAGAGATAGGCAAGTCAGGGACGCTAGAGCCAAGGGAACAGATGTGCCACTGCTTTTGGATCCCAAGTTGATCCTCGAATACATTGATGTTTGGCACAAGGACCCCAACACTCCCATGCCTGATTTCAAGCTGACTCCTGGCCAAAGTCACTTGCTGACTCACTTCATACAAGAAGAGAAATGGAAATTTGAACAGGGGAGGAGGGTGAAGAAAGCGCAGTACAAGAAAAAGCGCTTTCTGAAGCAAAATGTTCGGAAGCTTTCACCTGAAGAACTTGTTGCTCTCCAATCAGAAATCAAGAAACTGAGTGATGAATTTGGTTGCTATTATGCTGACTGGCTGGGAGCCAAAGTCAGATTTGTAAAGATAACAGAACAGTTCACCTCCAATGTTGCAGCCCCAATGCAACAGGAAATTCCTCAGGCTGAAGCGTCTGCTCAGCCTACTGAAGAAAATGCCAGCACCGCTGATGACAATCAGGCTGCTAAAGAAAACGTGAGTTCCAGGGTTGATGACTGCATTCCAGCCACTGAAGAAATTGCCAGGGCACCCACTAGAGGTGCACCTGAAGAAAATGAAGAAAATCAGCCAGATTCCTCTGCTCCTCCTACACCTACACCAGCTCCAATCCTTCCATCTGCATCAGATGTGAAGAAGACCAAGGCTGCGGAGCATGCAGCAGTGAAGAAAAGGAAAGCATCAGCTGCTTCAGATTCTTCAGCTCCGAAGAAGATGAAGCCTATGGCAAGCTCATTTGCTACTCCCATTGATGTTGTTCCCATCTCAACCAGGCCATCAAAGGACCTTGTTCCTTTTGGTGAAGAATATGAGATCCCTAGAGGATCTGATGAAGAAAATCATTCTGCTGCTTCGTCAGAGCAGATCGATGAAGAAATTGAAGTGGATATGATCCCTTCAACACCAGTCATCTCCTCGCCCATGCCTCAGTTCATAGCTGAAGAGGCTGGCGTTGAAGAAATGGAAGATGAAGATGTGGACGTTGGCTGCTCCACACCCGTAATAAGTGATGAATTCTGGGAAAGTCAGCATCCAAACTCTCCAATGTTCACACCGTTGCAGCAAATACCTCAGTCGCCTGCACCAACTGTTCAAATGGGCTCTGAAGAAACTCACCCCACTTCATCTGTATATGAGGAAATTCCAGCCACTAGTGCTGAAGAAACTGCTGCTGCTGAACATCTGAAGACGCAGACTGCCACTGAAGAGGAACAAGAAATTCCTCAGCCTGAAGAACCTAAGATTGCGATTCCTGAGGTCGTGATGCAACTCACTAACACTCCTCTGCCCAAGCCCAAGGATCCATTCTCACGCAAGCAAAAGTTCAAGGCTGATGATTTCTTCGGCGAGCATGTATTCTTCGAAGACTACAACCCTTATAATTCTACTCGCATTAGGAAGAGGCGTTTCTGGACTGCTAGTCAAGCCAATTTCTATTCCTCAGTATTGTTCAACAAAGAGAAAATCTTCTACCATGAGCATATTCCTCACGTGGATATGGAATCTCTGTCGTGCTTCGCACCAGTCCTCAGTGTTCTTCACGACGCTGTACTGTTAAACTTTTGCTCTGACATCTGCGATTGGAATGAAGAACTAATTCTTCAATTTTATGCAACGCTACACATCACAGGAGATTCTGAAGATGTGAATTCATGGGTGCTGGACTGGATGTCTGAAAACACTCACTACACTTCACCAGTTTCTGAATTGCTTCATGCCTTACCACTCAGTACTCCACTTGAAGAAGCTCGTTGCATCTACAGTGAACCTGAGCTTACAAATCACTACATGCAGGTTCTGATGAAACCGTTGAAGCCAGGTCAGGCACCAAGAACCAAATTCCTCGTGAAGGAATTGCTTTATGTGCCCAGAACTGTCTATCGTATTCTTACGAGGACAATGAGTCCTATCAAAGGCCACGACTCATCTGATGAGGAAATTGTTGGCATCATGAAGAATCTGGTATTCAACATCGTTCATGGCATTCCTGTCAATTATCATGATTTGTTCATGAGGATTCTGGCAAATGTTGCACTGTCTCCGTTTGAGCTGAAGCCTTATGCACCTTGCATTATGAGATTCCTCAGGACAAGGTCTTCACTCAACTACAAAGCTGATTTTCAGAATCACCTCAGCTACTTGCCCCCGATTGAAGTTCTCAAGCAGACCTATTCCTCGGTTGATGGAAAGGGCAAGGCACCAGCTATTATAGATGAAGGCATTCGTCCATTGGATGGTAAATTTCGCAAAGCTGCCTCTTATTCCACCAATGATGACTCTGCTACACATGACTCTGCCAATGCACACAAGTCTACTCCTCAAGACACTGCTCCTCGTGTGATGACTGATCGTGAGCTTCTGCTTAGTCTTCACCAGAAGGTGGATCAAAATCACAAATGGGTTAAGCGTCAGTTTGGTTCATTTCTTCACAACATGACTGCTACACACAATGCAGTGAAGAAAAACCATTACTACCTCCATGAAGTCTTCGGTCGCACCTGGGCAATCCTGTCACATCTGTATGGTGAAGATGATCTGAAGAAAATGGGTCTCAAGGAAGATTTTGACTGGTCTGCACCTCCACCGAAGAAATTCAAGAAGGTCAAGGTTCCTTCTCTGGTGGCCAGCTCATATTCTTCATTGCGCGACACTGATGAAAATGAAGACTTGGACGACACTGCAGCAGGCCCTACTACAACAAACGACCCCAATAACACTGGCGCTCCTTCATCAACTTGATATTCTTCAGGGGCGTTAGTCCTCATATTCGATCCTTTTGGTCATTTGATGACAAAGGGGGGGAATTTTGAGTTAGTCTTCAAGCGGGTCTTTCTATATGGGCATTTTTTTCAAGTTACAACTCTCGTTATTCTGAGACTTTATTGGATCGAGTTGTAAACTTAAACCCGATGGTGCTCTGATACATTTTTCTGCATGCTTATTCCTCGTTAATATTATTGCACACATGCTGAATTACATCAGTTACCATATTTCATCATGCATTTCAAATTCTTCACTTTTATATGTCAAATGCGTGTATGAATTACAACATATAGGTGGAGATCTCCATGTTTCAACTCTTCAAGTGTGCATTGCTTCAAAAGAAAATTCCTCACTATGCACATCTTCAGGGGGGGGGGGGGGTTCCTCTATATCTTGCAATCAAATTCCTCAATATCAGTATTTACACTTCATATGTTTATCCCCATTGAAAACTTAACCTATATTGTCATCAATCACCAAAAGGGGGAGATTGTAGGTGCATCTAGTGCCCCTTAGTGATTTTTGTGTATTGAAGACTTATAGGTTAAGGGACTAATGTGATTATGAGTGTACACAGGTCTATAAGTCTATGAGGAGTTTGATATTTACAGAGAAAGTCGACCCCTAAAAATGAAGTTCTTCCTCTGAAGACTTTGGTATTATGAAGACTTTCTGAAGACTTTGAAAGTGAAGAAATTGGTGTGACCTTGCAGACTTGGTATTCATTCGAGGAACATGAAGCGTGAAGAATTTTGTTTTCATAGTTTCTTTTTCTCTTTCTTGTGTCATAGGAAACACCGTGCTATTAAAGGGGGTCGAGGAAATACTAAGGAAAATTTTCCAAGTGATGCTCAACTCAAAATCCTACACCTACCAATCCCTTCGAGTGAAGCCATTGGAAATCTCATACAGTCCAGTCATATTCTTCAGTGACAGAGACAAAGTTCTTCTGGTCTCTGAGGAATTTGTTCTGACTAGGGAGTTAGGAATTCGCCAGTGCGGATTTCCTACACAGTGAGGAACATGATAGCCATGAGGATTTTGCTACTCAAAATTCCGACCGTTGCTGTGCTATGCGCCAGCTGTCCCAAAATATCTATCCATCTAACGGTCATATCATTGAAGGGCATTTGTGTCTTATCATGTTGGGCTGCTCCCTAGGCTATAAATAGCCGCCCCCTACAACCACTAGTTGGTTGGCTGCTCCGAGAGAAACTGACACTTGTCATTTGAGAGCAACCCATCCTCTGAGAACTTTGAGCGAAAATCATCAAGTGAGGAAAAACCCAAAACCCAAACGCCTACAAACCCCAAGTGATTGAGCATCACTAAAGAGATTGATCCTGCGTTGATCCGACGCTTGTTAACTTTGAAGACTGTGCTTCTTCCAGACGGTTAGGCGTCATGGTCTAGAGCATCCAAGAGGAATTGTGGATCACCGAGTGACCAAGTTTGTGAAGGTTTTGAAGTCGCATGAATACTTACCATGAGTGATTGGGTGAGGTCTGTGTGACCTTAGCTCAAGGAGAATACGGTGATGACTTGGTGTCCTGAGCTACGTGCTCAGGACTGGGTGTCCGGGACTGTGTGTCCTTGAGTTTAAATACTCAGCCGCTCCAACCAGACGTACAACTGAGACAGCAGTTGGAACTGGTCTACCAAATCATTGTCTTCACCAAGCTTACTGGTTCTATTTCCTCAACTCTTTCATTTCCTCATAACTGTGTTATGTGCTTGTTTATATCTGTGTTTGAAGACTTTGACTGAAGACTTTCTCAATTTCCTCAGTTCAATTTCTTCAGTCTGTTTGTCTTCATCCTGTGTTATCATGTGCTTACGCTAGCTGTACTCTGTGCTTGTCTTCATTTCATCATGATGACCATGCTTGTATTCTGTTATGTTTACTTTTGAGTACTTATTCCACTGCTAGTAGTTCTTCGCTAAGGAATTTCCTCACCAGCAAATTCCTCAGTGAAGAATTTCATAAAAATCGCCTATTCACCCCCCCTCTAGTTGATATAACACATTTTCAGTTTTATTCTTGCAAAGTAGTTCTAGCATCACACCTACAAAATAGTTTCATACTTGTTTCCAATAAAGCAAACAACAAGTGTGCATAGAGTTGTACCGGTGGTCGATAGAACTTGAGGGAATATTTGTTCCGCCTTTAGCTCCTCATTGGGTTCGGCACTGTTATTTATCGAAGAAGGCTACAAACAATCCCCTATACTTGTGGGTTATCAATGGTACGCCTGCCATCTTGCAATAGAGACCGTCCGTTCTATATCTGACGAGTAGAAATTAAACTAAAAGATACCCGCACCTCTCTCCATATTTGCAGAGAAGGCCTTCCCTCATTCATCCTTATCTCCAACAACCTCATTCTTGAGCAATTAAAAAAGGAAGCCTCTGGAACAAACTAGCATGGTGGTCGCTACCTGCGTCGTCCATCCCCATGCCTCCGCTCAGTTCAACCACCAATCACCACCACACCCCACTCGTCCTCACCTTATCTCTCCTCTTTCTCGAGATATCATTAGTTTTTACACATGGGATTACTCCCACATGGGTCAATCACAATAGGTGTTTTACAAAAATATGCATCTTGATGTTCCGTGCAATGCATGGACATCTTGCTAGTACTCCTACAGAAGACTTAGTTGGTGATGATGATGTGTCTGCCATCCGTCATTTCTGACCATTAGATCTACATCTAACGACTGTGAGGTAAGTTGTTGCCTTTTCTCAACAACATCCCACTTCTCTACCAATTTACAGAAAAATCCTTAATTACTATCTTAAAACCAACCACATTCCTCCCCCACCTCACCAAAATAGCCCAAGGAATATATTCTGATTGAAACATAATATATCTCTAGTGATATATGTATAACCAAATTAGAGTGTTTTCTATCAAGTTTGTATACAAGTATTATTCTATGTATGATCCGTTGCAACGCACATGAACATTGCTAGTATTTCCAACCATGCAAAAAATGCTAGTATTCCCATAGTTTCGAGTTTTCCATCAAGATATTAGTCACTCATGGTTGATATTTAGTTTGAATTACGTACACATAGGCACTATGTAACTAGCCATGCTTATTGGCTTCCAAAGCTTAACTTTCCCTCCTACTTATAGTATGTAGAATACTTAACAAGAAACTACCACTTTCAACCAGCCCTAGGAAGAAACTATTTTACAAAAAATAGCAAAAACATACCCAGATTTTTTAATCCGCGCCCAAAAACTACTACCTAGTGTCGATTAGGCTCGTTTAGACCCGTTTATGACAGGGTTGGCCCACATGTCCGTGCTGGCGAGGCAGCTTAAACCAGCATTTTGTTTGATCGTTGACATAAGGGACCCACATCTGACCTTCTATCCTGTTCTTCCTCCTCCAATCATTATTTTTCCTGAACATTACTTCAAACGGTACTGATGCGTGTTCGTCGGTGGCGTCGGTGATGAGCGAGTTGGCCACTGCTCCGCCGGACGGGCCGAATGCCGTGCTGGCCTCCACACGGGTTGGCTGGCTGGCCCGAGCGTGACTCACAGGCGAGCAATCCGTCGCGCTGGCCTTTGCTCGAGCCAGATAGTTGGCCTTTGTGGGGTGCGCACGAGCAAGTCGCCGCACCGCTGTGCCAACCTAGCTAGCAAACCTTGCAGACAAGCAGCTGGATGCATCTAGCAGGGTGTGTGCTATCTTGGCTAGCTAGCGGCCGCGAGCATCGGGCGGAGCTGGCATCCGGGCTGCCGCAAGATGGGCTCCGCACCGCCGGCGGTTTTGACCTCGCCTTCTATCGGTGGCGGTAGCTACGTCCCATGGCCGAGGATGACTAGGTGGATGGGCCGGAGGTAGGAGGTCACTTGGGGATTTTTGTCCGGACTGACATGTAGGTCCCACAAGTCATAACGCCTAAGTTGCCGGTCGAAAAGAAGGCGTTGACTTAGATGCGACATGGGTTCAAACATGCATATAACGACATTTTGTAGAGTAGTCATTTCTTGGTAGGGTTGGTTGGTAAGTGGTAGTAGTTCTTGGCATTATTAGTGGTTTCTTGTAAGGAACAATGTACTAGCGACAAAAGGCGATTCTAGGTTGCGTTGTACTCCAATGAGTACTACTATCTCATTTTGTGGGTTCAATTTCGGCCGAAGGCACGAAGGCGGCCTTCTTTTAAATAGTAACCTTGCTGCGAGCCAATATTGTACACTGGTAGTTTGACTTTTGAAGTCGAACAGACGTGTCGCACCACAATCTGGGTGCACTGAATAGCCCAGCCACGTGAATGTGTTTTCCCTCCCATCATCTCGTGGCTCGCATACTAGAGTAGTACTCCCATATATCAATTCACACCATGCAAAGTTTCTCGCCTGTGTGCTCGCCCTAGCCGCACCTCGCTTGCAGCTTCCACATCATCTAGCATATTTAAACTAGCGCCTCCCAATTAAGCCCGAGGAGCCGTAAAATTCTGATGCACCATTGAGAACTGTGCAATATGGCTCTATACGTAAAGTGCTAGTACTCTACTACTCTGTAGCTTGTGGCGTTGCACGCACGGACTTCACTCCTTTATCGCTCTATAAAAGAAATTCCTCTTGACGTGATTTTTTTGTTTTGAAACGGAGGTAAAAGCTTTGCCTTATCTCATCATAAAGAAGGAACTACTAACAAAGTTCGATGAGATCCGTTACACCTCCACAAATGGAAGCGAAGAGCCTAGTCTCGTTGTATCAAAGAACTCAAATGTTCTGCCCCCGCAGTAACTATCGCTAATAAACAGGCTTCTAGTGTGTGCGTGACAGGAGCAGCTGAGTAGGCCAGCTATGCGCTTGAATAGAGCATGGAGAGTATGCACTACGCAGGTGTACTTTCCCTGCATTGATAGTACAACGATGGTTCTAGAGAACAGTAGTACCCTCCACTTGCAACTGTAGCTCCCTGGCCTTGAGATTCAAGAGTTCAAAATGGGTGCACTATAGAAGTACTACAGTACATCGCACTAGTTGAGAAAGTAGTAGTACTACTGCTACAGTATGAGTACGTAGTAAATAATCGCCTCAACATCGTGGGGCACGAGGCACTACCACTATGGGTGCCCGCATAATTTCCTTAGTGAAGGGACGAGCCCCTGCGGTTACTACGCTCTTATCTCCTCCTCGCTAGTTCCCCTGCCCCGAAGAGAAGGGAGTTCGTCGCTACTCCCATGGATTCGCCAGGTGGTTCTCCTCCTCGTCGAGGCTGGGAGAACTTGGACGACGATCCTCTGGGAGAAATCGCATGCTGCTCTGATGTCCTCACCGCCGCAAGATGCTACCTCTTGAGCACTGTGTTGGTTTTCCCTTGAAGAGGAAAGGGTGATGCTACAAAGTAGCTTAAGTATTTCCTTAGTTTTTGAGAACCAAGGTATCAATCCAGTAGGAGGCCACGCTCAAGTCCCTTGCACCTACACAAACAAATAAGAACCTTGCAACCAACGTGATAAAGGGGTTGTCAATCCCTTAAAGGCCACTTGCAAAAGTGAGATCTGATAGAGAAGACAAGATAATATTTTTGGTATTTTATGATAAATACTGGAAGTAAAGAAAGCAAAATAAACAGCGAAAGAAATAGCTTGTTGACAGGAGATTAATATGATAGAAAATAGACCCGGGGGCCATAGGTTTCACTAGTGGCTTCTCTCAAGATAGCATAAGTATTACGGTGGGTAAACAAATTACTGTCGAGCAATTCATAGAATTGAGCATAGGTATGAGAATATCTAGGTATGATCATGTATATAGGCATCACGTCCGTGACAAGTAGACTGACTCCTGCATACATCTACTACTATTACTCCACACATCGACCGCTATCCAGCATGCATCTAGAATATTAAGTTCATAAGAACAGAGTAACGCTTTAAGCAAGATGACATGATGTAGAGGGATAAACTCATGAAATATGATATAAACCCCATCTTTTTATCCTCGATGGCAACAATACAATACGTGTCGTGTCCCCTACTGTCACTGGGATCGAGCACCGCAAGATTGAACCCAAAGCTAAGCACTTCTCCCATTGCAAGCAAGATCAATCTAGTAGGCCAAATCAAACTGATAATTCGAAGAGACTTGCAAAGATAACCAATCATACATAAAAGAGAAGATTCAAATATTGTTCATACATAATCTTGATCATAAACCCAAAAATCATCAGATCTCGACAAACACACCGCAAAAGAAGATTACATCGAGTTGATCTCCAACAAAATCGAGGAGAACTTTGTATTGAGATCCAAAGAGAGAGAAGAAGCCATCTAGCTAATAACTATGGACCCGAAGGTCTGAGGTAAACTACTCACACATCATCGGAGAGGCTATGTTGTTGATGCAGAAGCCCTTCATGATCAATCCCCCCCGGCAGAGCGCCAGAAAAGGCCCCAAGATGGGATCTCACGGGTACCGAAGGTTGCGGTGGTGGAATTAGGTTTTCGTGGTGCTCCTGGATGGTTTGGGGGTACGTAGGTATATATAGGATGAAGAAGTAGGTCGGTGGAGCCATGAGGGCCCCACGAGGGTGGAGGGCGCGCCCAGGGGGGTAGGCTCGCCCCCTGCCTCGTGGCCTCCTCGTTGATTGCTTGTCTTCCACTCCAAGTCCTCTAGATCATGTTTGTTCCAAAAATCACGCTCCCGAAGGTTTCATTCCGTTTGGACTCCATTTGATATTCTTTTTTTGCGAAACACTAAAATAGGCAAAAAAACAGCAATTTGGGCTGGGCCTCCGGTTAATAGGTTAGTCCCAAAAATAATATAAAGTGTATAAATAATCCCATTAAATATCCAAAACAGAATATATAATAGGATGGAACAATCAAAAATTATAGATACGTTGGAGACGTATCAAGCATCCCCAAGCTTAATTCCTGCTCGTCCTCGAGTAGGTAAATGATAAAAAACAGAATTTTTAATGTGGAATGCTTCTTAGCATAATTTTCAATGTAATTATTTTTATTGTGGCATGAATATTTAGATCCGAAAGATTCAAGATAAAAGTTTAATGTTGACATAAAAACAATAATACTTCAAACATGCTAACCAAGCAATTATGTCTTATCAAAATAACATAGCCAAAGGAAGCTTATCCCTACAAAATCATATAGTTAGACTATGTTTCAATTTTGTCACACAAAACGTTCTCATCATGCATAACCTCGATTACAAGCCGAGCAATTGGTTCATACTTATTAACGCGCTTCAACTTTTCAACCCTTACGCAATACATGAGCGCAAGCCATCGATATAGCACTATGGGTGGAATAAAGTATAATGATGGGGGTTATGCAAGGTTGGAAAAGTGGTAGGCGTAACCGAGGCGGTTGGCCTTCGCCTAGTGCCTAGGCAGCGCTTAAGCGCCCTAGGCGCAGCCTAGGCTGCTATATAACTTTTACTATCAGGGTTTATATGTGTCAGAGTATGACGATCTATGGGACCATCGAGCCACCTTTTTAGTCCAGCTGGGGTGATCGACGAACATAGAGAGCAAATCTAGAAGTTGATGAACGTGGTTTTCCCAGGTTTGGGCGCCGTGGGGGCGTAAAACCCTACTCTTGTTCTTTGGGTGGAGTGACTTGGGGCACAAGTTACAAACGCAACTTGCTAGAAAGATGCGTGCAAGGTGCATCTACTGTGTAGGCATG
This sequence comes from Triticum dicoccoides, assembly GCF_002162155.2. Classification (NCBI taxonomy): domain Eukaryota; kingdom Viridiplantae; phylum Streptophyta; class Magnoliopsida; order Poales; family Poaceae; genus Triticum; species Triticum dicoccoides. Next base: position 140,885,468 of record NC_041388.1, on the reverse strand, counting down.
TGCAAACCGTCGACCTGTGCCAAGGTAGCCATTGACTTCCTTTTATAAACAAAAAGGGGTCACCACAGGGCATCATGGTCATTTACATGTATGAATAGTGGTTTCAATGTTATCTAACCCAATCCTGCCGGACTAGGACAAGGGCATTCAATGCACCATGAGTTGCTAACGATCATTTGGCCAAAGGCGTCTCTCCTTCTGTGTCATCGGGTTGGCCACCTCTATCTTCTTGACACGTCCACTAGATGGGTGTCGATAAAGTCAACATTTATGCAATGTGCTGACACGTGCCCTGTTGATCCTCCCCAAGCCGCCTGCCTGCTCGACACCTAATCTTGACAAGCCATATATTGGTCGATGAGGTGGAGTCGCTGAAGAGCAAGAGGGGGAATTTCCCAGCGAGGAGTTTACCGGGTATGTGGCTTGCCGGTGCTGAGCTTGCCGACAACTGGAGTCTTGACCTTCAGTACTAAATTACTATTTCTCGATGACTTGTCGGGATGTCTTTTTCATGGTCTTGGTTGCCCATGTCTTGAGTCTTGGGTAGAGTTGTCCTCCGGCAAACCCTTGCCGTCTAAAGGGATACAACTACCTATGCACAAGTCTGGGGGTACTAAAGGACCCCTGATTTAGTACACCAACAATATCTGGTTATTATATGTATATTCTACTAGTACAAATGCCCGTGCGTTGCATCGAGCGAAATATTAAGTATAAATTGTTCCACGTGCTATTATGCAACATTTTTTAATATAATTTTTGCAAATGTTAGCAATAAGGTCAATGTAACCTTTGAGTGTAGCAATTATGATCTCGACGCACCGCGATCTAGCAGTGTCCTTGCAACAGGACTGTAATGAACGAAATTGCTATCTTTCCTCTAAAAAACAGAAATAAGGCAACCTGCAAAAAGTAAGGCTCGACAATGTTTTTATCTGTGGTGACGACCGACCCTGTTTGTACTTCCTAGGTTGTGACACCAAGACAGCCCGATACAAATTATGGAATGCTGCTAGTAATTACGGATATTTTTTTAACAGAGATTCTGTCGATTGTCATCACTGACCACACGTAGCTGAGTGCCTGAGTCAAAGAATAAAAGCGTCTGAAACCATGCAATATCAAAATGTCCGTTCATGCCCATGTAGCCACATCACACAACAACAAAAGTTCATCCGAATAAAGCTCAGCAAGAAAGGGGAAAACATGGAAACATGAAACAGAAGTACATGACTATAGAATCGATCAAAGAAAAGAAAATACAACCCTGATGGGGAAACTAGTTCATACTGTTGCACTCCAAAAAACTATTGAAGAAAACACAGAAGGTCATCTATAGCCTCTAGCAAACTTTTGAAGACAAATCAGACTAAAGACTTATCGCTTAGACTCTATCCAAACTGGAGATAAAAAGATGTAGTGAACAGTAAGGAAATTATGTGGTGTGTGAGATTAGACATGCCTAACTTTAAGCTTAAATTAGAATTCATGCATGCGAAATAACATCTCTGTGCAACATGCACGTACTATTTCTGATACCGTGCTCTAACGTGTACATTATTAAGTTAGCAATGGACAATGCCTACACATGTATTGGTTAGGGGGCATCACGGATTGGATGGAAGTCTACAATAGTACCTTGCTCTGAAGTGTATTTGCTAGGATTTGAATTTGGATAGCTACAAGATCAAGGAGGTCCTTACAGGGGTAGTGGAAAGGCGGGTGAATACCTGCGCAGGGCCGCAGGGCCGAGCTGGGTAGCCAGCATGGTGAGTGGAGTGGGGCCAGAGCAGCGCGCCCTCCGGGGTCCGGGTCCTCTCCTCCGACTTAACCTCTTCATGAAAAAAAGAAAGAAAGAAAATACCTTGGAACCAAAGAAGTTGAGTATGCACGGCAAGATAGCAACCCCTGAGAAGATGCAAAACCTCACCTAATCTCCTGCCAATCAGACGTACAAACAGAGTACACGGGACCAGCATAGACATACACTCTTCATAGCATAATAAATCGGAAGTACCAAACCATTCCAAGAAAATCTTGTAGTACAGTCTATCAAGACACAACATATACACGCATGTACACCATGATCCATGATCGTCACTGAACACAGGCCACTCCTGCTGGCAAAGAAGTGGCAGCAAAGCGCACACTTGTCCACGTCAGGTTTCTATACTTAACATGTAGACCTCATAGTCATTCACTTATCCTCAAGATACGGTCTCTTGCGATCATCCTCTGCGCCTCCAGAGTAGCTATTTTGCCGATAGGGGATCCCCTATCATTTAGGGTAGGACGCAAGAAGACATCTACCTCTGTCATGATATCTTTTTCTTCGTCGTCATTCACCAGAGCTTGGCCGAAAGACTGCAGTGCAGCGATGAGGACAGAGGAAGCTTCGTCTGTGTCCAAGGGATCATCATCTTCAGTTTCTGACTCATCCTGTGACAAAGAGGGATTTCAGTGCAAGCAAGAAATTGAAGTGTATGTATAGACAAAAAAACTGTGTAGGGCTACAGATTCTGATGATACAACATCAATTTACTTAAGCTCTTACACGGGCAGTGAAGGTCATGGTGAACCTAAGGAAATATCATAGTCAGCAAAAAAAAGTTGAAAGAAGACGATCAAATTAAAACCATGTAACTAAATACATAGAAGAATCTTCTTATAAATAAATCAAGCAACCAATATTTTGTTTGATATTGAAAGAGCTATGTTTGATTGACTCTTCTATATTATACAATGCTCTATGGCAACAGATAAATGAGAGCCAAAAGAGTATTATTAAAATTGAATGCATGCCTTATATATACCAAGGGTCATTCTTGAGAAAATTTGTGGCTCATGCCTCTTGACATTTAGAAGAAAATGTTGGATAATATGTAGGTGCTAGCACTTTGCAGAAGGTACAAACCTTACAGGTTCAGTCAAGAAAATACCACAAATCATATTTTTGCATAGTAATGGTTCATAGAATTACAGAGAAATTGAGAGAGAGAGAGTGGTTAACAGAATTACAGAAAAATTGAGAGAGAGAGAGAGGCAACAAGTTGGAGTTCAGAGGAGAACTGCAGCAACGGGTTTGAGAAGAGCTTCAGAAGAAGTGCAGCAGCAACATCGCTAAGAGAGATGGGACAACCACGGGCAACAAGGAGCAGAGAGGAGAGGCAGCGGCAAGGCAAGACTACTACAAAACCTATGACTAAGTCGAACTATATATTTTTACGATTGATGGGCATACTCGCGACTTCACCCATAATATTTCAAAAAAAGTTGAATCCTTCATTTTTCAAATTTGAGCATTGGCACATATCCACTGTATGGATTAGTCATATTATCAGGCTTGGTCAGTATATTTGTAAATTTGTCACATAAATAGTTTGTCGAACCAATTCCAGTAATAATCAATAGACATGCATATCTCTGGAAAAAAAGGAACACACATGCATACAGTGGAAGTGTCTCAAGGGCCAAACTATTCTGGAAACTATCATAGCAGAAATCATATTTTTCTAAATCTGGACTAAAAGGGGATGTACGCACACTTATCTTGGCCCGTGCACTTCCTCGAGTCCACTCGCAACATCATGGTATTCTTTCCACTCGCAACGCACGGCCAAAGTGTTCTTTCCACTCGCAATCCCACCTTGAGTCCTCGACCTACACTTCCAAACACATGACTATTGCAATTTGGTTATATTTCAAACCTATCTTCTGTTTGCACCATCGCTAGTGTTTTTTCCTGCAATTAACATTGTAGAGCATAACACATAATTAATTTAGGTGAACAGATGCAAGATATTCAATATTATTCGAATGTGATGTGTTATTTGCTCATGCACTTCTATAGGCTTCTCCCAAAATATATGTGCAGATATTATATCAGTGTGCTCTATATAAGTGCAACAGTCGGTAATTGGATTTTTTGTCCAAAAAAACCACTTGCCCAATAAAATTGCCAGAAAAGACCCCATTCGAATAAAATTGACAAAAAAGACCACCTGGACCATGGCGGCAGGCGCGCCAGGCGACACGTGGCTCCTGCTGTGTAACATCCCGGATGTAAATTTCCCAATTTGTACTCCAACTCTTGCCGTTTCGGTGTTAAGTTATTTTATTTTTTCGGGTTCGGGTCTTTGTCTCCATGTGTTGTTATCGTTGTCATGCATTTCATATCATGTCATCATGTGCATTGCATTTGCATACGTGTTCATCTCCTGCATCCGAGCATTTTCCCCATTGTCCGTTTTGCATTCCGGCGCTTCGTTCTCCTCCGGTGGTCATTTCTAGCTTTCTTTCGTGTGTGGGGATTAAACATTTCCGGATTGGACCGAGACTTACCAAGCGGCCTTGGTTTACTACTGGTAGACCGCCTGTCAAGTTTCGTACCATTTGGACTTTGTTTGATACTCCAACGGTTAACCGAGGGACCGAAAAGGCCTCGTGTGTGTTACAGCCCAACACCCCTCCAATTTGGCCCAAAACCCACCTAAACCTTCTCTATCATCTAGAGCGTTCGATCACGATCGCGTGGCCGAAAACCGCACCTCATTTGGACTCTCCTAGATCCCTCTATGCCTATATATATCTCCCCCCATTCAATCACAGACGAAACCCTAGTTCCCCTCCTCCTCCAGCCGCCGGACAAAATCCGGACGGCCGGACGTGTCCGGATCCGCCGTCGCCGCCACGTGTCACGCCTCCATTGGATCCGCGCCGCTGCCCCACTTCGTCACGCGCCGCCGGCCCGGGAGGCCCAGGTCGGGCCCCCGAGGCCCACGACCATCCGCCACCGCGCAGCCCGCTCGCGCGCCGCCCATCGCGCTGCCGTCCGCTCACTGTCCCCGCCGCCTTTTGCCCGCGCCGCC
>NC_041388.1:140874413-140880062 GCF_002162155.2 Triticum dicoccoides | reverse complement strand
ATCGCCGGCCGCCGCACCGCCGCTAGTGCCTCGCCACGCCGCCGCAAGCACCTCGTCGCACCACCGCCTCCCGCGGGCACCCGCTCCCGCGCGTGCTCCGGCCACCACCCGGCGCCTCCGTGCAGCCCTCCCCGCCGACGTCGCCGCCGGCCACCGGCGTCGCCTCCCCTCCGGTGAGATTCGAGCCAAAGCTGGATCAGATCCACCAAGACGGTGAACCAAACGCCCTTGCCCCGCTCGGATCCCTCCGTCCCGGGTCGAGCCCGTCCCACGTTGACTTTTCCCGGAGGTTGTTTTTCTTCTAAGTCCTCGAAATCCCAGATCCAAGTGCCCATGTTCATAGCATCGTATCTTTGCATGCGTAACACCAATTTGGGCATATAGCATATCAAAATTTTCATCTCAGAGAGTACATCATTTCATTCCATTGCATCGTTTTCATTTGAGTTCATCTTGATGCCCGAAATGCTGTTAGAAGAGGGCTACTTGAGATAATTGTCAGATCTGCTGCTCCATTTAGCTTTTTGTCATTTTTGCCATGATTATTGTGCGCATGCTATGCCCTGATGCTCTACATATGTTTTGTTAAGGGTTTTGTCATCTTTCCAGAGGTGCAACCCATGTATTTTTGTGTTGTGTGTGGTAACTTGCACAAGCTTGCAAAGTGGTGCACTTGTTAATTCTGATTTCAGGGACTTAGCAATTCCACTAAGTCCTTGATCTGTTTATCTCATATGGCCATATGTTCATGTTGTTTCCTAGTGATCCGTGCCTCTTTTGAGGATGATCAGTAAGGATGTTTTGTTAATCTTGTAGTGCTCTATCCATCCATGTCTTTGTTTGCAATTATCGAGCACCCTAGCTTGAGTTAATCGAGCTCTACTTTTGCTACTTTGTGAATCTGGGCAGATTGTCAACTTGTTTGCAATTTTACCGATGATGTTGTAGTTGATCCGTGCATGCTATGCTATTGTTCTTGTCATGTCTAGCTTGCATTTTGTGTATTCTTGATGGGTGTTTGCTTAGATTGCCATGACTTGCACCGTAGTGAGTGCATCGAGCTCGTAAACATGCCTACTTGATATCTGTTTTCAGCATGCTCCAGTTTTCACTAAGTCTGAAAAACTGATTATGTTTTTGCTATGTTCACATGCTTGCAATTGTATTTTTTAATCCCTTTTGGCTCAAGGTCACTAAGGGACTTTTGTTAAGCTCTTTGAGTAGCTCCATGCCATGCTTTACTTTGACATGTTCAGGTCCTATAGCATATAGTTTTGTTGCTCCGAAGAGTGCTACCTGATCTGAAATTCCAGACAAGTGTTAATTTCACTAAGTCTGAAACCTGTTTGCCATATGCATTTTTTCCAGGCTTGCATGAACCTATTAATGGATGAATTGGCCGTAGCTCAATGCTAGACTTTTGTTAAGCATCTTGTATGCATCCCTGCCATGTATTTTGTTGTCATGTTTGGGTGTTGTAGCTTGTTCATTTCGTTGCATTTAGATGGCTACTTGCTGTAAATCGCAGACCGGTGTCATATTTGATTTGCTATTATCATATCAAGTGTTGTCGAAACCGTTGGCTATTGTCTCTCCGGCCCGTCAAATGACATCTCGAGTATGCGTTCCGGATGTTACAATCACTTTGGGTGACTATAAGTTCTTATCCTCTCCAAATGTTCTTGGTGACTCATATATTGATCTTATTCTCGGAATGGATTGGCTTACTAAGCACAAGGCTCAGCTTGATTGTGCAGCCAGGCAGATTCAATTGACTCATTCGTCTGAGGATGTAATTGTCTTTGCCGCACGTGATGATACTATACGTCTGTTTTTTCTCAATGAGAAGGGTGAATTGGATGCTATCTCGCAAATTCCAGTCGTTTGCGAATATCAAGACATCTTTCCAGAAGAGCTTCGAGGAATGCCTCCGCATCGGCCAGTTGAATTCGTTATTGATCATGAGCCCGGCACGGAACCTATGTGCAAACGTCCTTACAAGCTCGGACCTGAAGAGTTGAAGGAGCTGAAGAAGCAACTCGATATTCAAGAGAAAATGGGTCTCATCCGGCCTAGTTCTTCTCCGCGGGGTTGTGGTGTTCTTTTTGTGAAGAAGAAGGATGGAACGGACCGACTTTGTGTTGATTACCGTCCATTGAACAAGAAGACCATCAAGAACAAATACCCACTTCCCAATATCAACGAGCTGTTCGAACAACTCAAAGGTGCCCAAGTATTCTCCAAGCTAGATCTCCGTATGGGTTATCATCAGATTCGAATCCGTGAGCAAGATATTCCCAAGACGGCTTTCAGGACAAGCTATGGTTCATATGAATACACTGTCATGTCTTTTGGCCTCGTCAACGCTCCTCCGATGTTCTCTCGCATGATGAACTTCATCTTCAACGCCTACACCAATGACTTCGTTTTGGTCTATCTCGACGACATTCTGGTTTTCTCCAAGAACAAGGAAGATCATGCAAAGCACTTGCGTTTGGTTCTTGATGAGCTTAGAGAACACAAGTTCTATGCCAAGTTCTCCAAGTGTGAATTTTTGCTCGATGAGGTTCTTTATCTTGTTCATATCATCTCTGCCAAGGGCATTGCCGTGAATCCTGAGAAGGTGTCTGCAATTGTGAATTGGGAACCTCCTCAGAACGTGAAGCAACTCCGTAGCTTCCTCGGTCTCGCAAGCTATTGCCGAAGATTTGTTGAAAACTTTTCTAAGATCGCGAAGCCTCTCTCAAATCTTCTCCAGAAGCACGTCAAGTGCGTTTGGTCTCCGGAGTGTGACATTGCTTTCAACACTTTGAAAGAGAAATTGATCACTGCTCCAGTTCTGACTCCGCCTGATGAATCCAAGCCGTACGAGGTCTTTTGTGATGCCTCTCTCCAAGGTCTTGGCGTAGTGTTGATGCAAGAGAATAAAGTTGTTGCTTATACCTCTCGCCAGTTGAAGCCTAATGAGAAGAACTACCCCACTCATGATCTCGAGTTGGCGGCAGTTATGCATGCTCTTTTGACTTGGAGACATCTTCTATTGGGAAGAAAAGTGGACATTTTCACTGATCACAAGAGTCTCAAGTACATCTTCACTCAGCCTAATCTCAACCTTAGGCAAACTCGATGGGTCGAAATGATTCAAGAGTATAATCCAAGTATCGAGTATACTCCAGGCAAGGCCAATGTGATTGCTGACGCATTGAGCAGAAAGGCTTACTGCAACAGTCTGATTCTTAAGCCTTATCAACCCGAGCTTTGTGAAGCTTTTCGCAAACTTAATCTGCAAGTTGTTCCTCAAGGTTTCCTCGCCAACCTTCTAGTCTCTCCTACCTTGGAAGAACAGATTCGCCAAGCCCAGCTTCTTGATGCTATGGTGAAAAAGGTGAAGATTGGGATTGCCAAGAGTCAACCCAAGTACAAGTTCTACCGCCTTGATGACAAGGACACTCTCTTCTTCGAGGATCGTATTGTTGTGCCCAAAGGTGACCTCCGTAAAGTGATCATGAACGAGGCTCACAATTCTCTCCTCTCCATCCACCCTGGGAGCACGAAGATGTATCAGGACCTTAAGCAGGCTTATTGGTGGACTCGAATGAAGCGCGAGATTGCTAAATTCGTGAATGAATGTGATGTCTGCAGAAGAGTGAAGGCAGAACACCAAAGGCCAGCGGGTCTCCTCCAACCTCTTGCCATTCCAGAATGGAAGTTTGACCACATTGAGATGGACTTCGTGACTGGGTTTCCAAAGTCCAAGCGTGGCAATGATGCTATATTCGTTGTCATCGAAAAACTCACGAAAGTGGCTCACTTTCTGCCTATCAAAGAGTCAATCACTGCAGCTCAATTGGCGGAACTCTATACCTCTCAGATTGTCTCTCTGCACGGTATTCCACAAGTGATCTCTTCAGACCGTGGCAGCATCTTTACATCCAAGTTTTGGGATTCTTTTCAGAAGGCCATGGGCACCAACATCCGCTTCAGCACAGCTTTCCATCCTCAAACTAGCGGTCAAGTCAAGCGTGTCAACCAGATTCTTGAAGATATGCTCAGGGCTTGTGTGATCTCTTTCCGCATGAAGTGGGAGGATTGTCTTCCTTATGCTGAATTCTCCTACAACAACAGTTTCCATGCAAGTTCGGGCAAGGCCCCATTTGAAATTCTGTATGGAAGGAAGTGTCGTACCCCTCTCAACTGGTCTGAAACCGGTGAACGTCAACTTTTGGGTAATGACTTAATCACAGAGGCAGAAGAAATGTGCAAAGTCATTTGAGATAACCTCAAAGCAGCCCAATCCCGTCAGAAGAGCTACTATGATAGTAAGCACTGTGATTTGGCTTTCGATATCGGAGATCATGTTTACCTCCGCGTCTCTCCTATGAAAGGTACTCGTCGCTTCGGTATCAAAGGGAAGCTTGCCCCCAGATACATGGGACCTTTCAAGATTGTCAGCAAGATAGGCGACCTCGCCTATCAACTCGAGCTTCCTGCAAACTTTGCAAATGTTCATGACGTGTTCCATGTCTCTCAGCTCCTAAAGTGCTTCAAGACGCCTGACCGCACCGTCAACTTCGAGGACATTGAGCTCCAAGAAGATCTCTATTATCGTGAGCACCCAGTTGCTATTCTTGAAGAGACTGAACGCAAGACTCGCAACAAGTCAATCAAATTTCTCAAAGTCAAGTGGTCACACCATTCCGACCGTGAAGCTACCTGGGAACACGAGGATCACCTCCGTTCTGAGTACCCGGCGTTCTTTCAGTCCTAGATCTCGGGACGAGATCCTTTCGTAGTGGTGGAGTGTTGTAACACCCCGGATGTAACTTTCCCAATTTGTACTCCAACTCTTGCCGTTTCGGTGTTAAGTAATTTTATTTTTTCGGGTTTGGGTCTTTGTCTCCGTGTGTTGTTATCGTTGTCATGAATTTCATATCATGTCATCATGTGCATTGCATTTGCATACGTGTTCATCTCATGCAACCGAGCATTTTCCCCGTTGTCCGTTTTGCATTCCGGCGCTTCGTTCTCCTCCGGTGGTCATTTCTAGCTTTCTTTCGTGTGTGGGGATTAAACATTTCTAGATTGGACCGAGACTTGCCAAGCGGCCTTGGTTTACTACCGGTAGACCGCCTGTCAAGTTTCGTACAATTTGGACTTCGTTTGATACTCCAACGGTTAACCGAGGGACTAAAAAGGCCTCGTGTGTGTTGCAGCCCAACACCCCTCCAATTTGGCCCAAAACCCACCTAAACCTTCTCCATCATCTAGAGTGTTCGATCACGATCGCGTGGCCGAAAACCGCACCTCATTTGGACTCTCCTAGCTCCCTCTATGCCTATATATCTCTCCCCCCATTCGAATCACGGACGAAACCCTAGCTCCCCTCCTCCTCCAGCCGCCGGACAAAATCCGGACGGCTGGACATGTCCGGATCCGCCGCTGCTGCCACGTGTCACGCCTCCATTGGATCCGCGCTGCCGCCCCACTTCGTCGCGCGCCGCCGGCCCGGGAGGCCCAGGTCGGGCCCCCGAGGCCCACGACCATCCGCCGCCGCGCAGCCCACTCGCGCGCCGCCCATCGCGCTGCCGCCCGCTCACCGTCCCCGCCGCCTTTTGCCCGCGCCGCCGTTCGCCGCCATCGCCGGTGCCG
>NC_041388.1:140854091-140873954 GCF_002162155.2 Triticum dicoccoides | reverse complement strand
GTGCCGCACCGCCGCTAGTGCCTCGCCACGCTGCCGCAAGTGCCTCGTCGCACCACCGCCTCCCGCGGGCACCCGCTCCCGCGCGTGCTCCGGCCGCCGCCCGGCGCCTCCGTGCCGCCCTCCCCGCCGACGTCGCCGCCGGCCACCGGCGTCGCCTCCCCTCTGGTGAGATTCGGGCCGAAGCTGGATCAGATCCACCAAGACGGTGAACCAAACGCCCTTGCCCGCTCGGATCCCTCCGTCCCGGGTCGAGCCCGTCCCGCGATGACTTTTCCCGGAGGTTATTTTTCTTCTAAGTCCTCGAAATCCCAGATCCAAGTGCCCATGTTCATAGCATCGTATCTTTGCGTCAGTGACTCCGATTTGGGCATATAGCATATCAAAATGTTCATCTCAGAGAGTACATCATTTCATTCCATTGCATCATTTTCATTTGAGTTCATCTTGATGCCCGAAATGCTGTTAGAAGAGGGCTACTTGAGATAATTGTTAGATCTGCTGCTCCATTTAGCTTTTTGTCATTTCTGCCATGATTATTGTGCGCATGCTATGCCCTGATGCTCTACATATGTTTTGTTAAGGGTTTTGTCATCTTTTCAGATGTGCAACCCATGTATTTTTGTGATGTGTGTGGTGACTTGCACAAGCTTGCAAAGTGCACTTGTTAATTCTGATTTCAGGAACTTAGCAATTCCACTAAGTCCTTGATCTGTTTATCTCATATGGCCATATGTTCATGTTGTTTCCTAGTGATCCGTGCCTCTTTTGATCCTTTGCTAGTTTGCACGCTCTTTTGCCATGCCAATGCTACGATGCCTACCACTTGCTTTCAAGCCTCCCAAATTGCCATGTTAAACCTCTAACCCACCATGTCCTAGAAAACCGTTGATTGGCTATGTTACCGCTTTGCTCAGCCCCTTTTATAGCGTTGCTAGCTGCAGGTGAAGATCGAAGGCCGTTCCTTGTTGGAACATTTATTTACTTGTTGGGATATCATCATATTATCTTGTTATCTTAATGCATCTATATACTTGGTAAAGGGTGGAAGGCTCGGCCTCTCGCCTAGTGTTTTGTTCCACTCTTGCCGCCCTAGTTTCCATCATATCGGTGTTATGTTCCCGGATTTTGCGTTCTTTACGCGGTTGGGTTATAATGGGAACCCCTTGATAGTTCTCCTTGATTAAAGCTTTTCCAGCAATGCCCAACCTTGGTTTTGCCATTTGCCACCTAGCCTCTTTCCCTTGGGTTTCCGGGGCCCGAGGGTCATCTTATTTTAAACCCCCCCCCCGGGGCCAGTGCTCCTCTGAGTGTTGGTCCAATCTAGAGCCCCTTGCAGCGCCACCTCGGGGAAACTTGAGGGCTGGTTTTAGTTGTACGGATTGCTTATCCGATTGTGCCCTGAGAAAGAGATATGTGCAGCTCCTATCGGGATTTGTCGGCACATTCGGGAGGTGTTGCTGGTCTTGTTTTAACCTGTCGAAGTGTCTTGAAGAACCGAGATACCGAGTCTGATCGGAACGTCTTGGGAGGAGGTCTATTCCTTCGTTGACCGTGAGAGGTTGTCATGGGCTAAGTTGGGACTCCCCTGCAGGGATTTGAACTTTCGAAAGCCGTGCCCACGGTTATGGGAAGATGGGAATTTGTTAATGTCCGGTTGTAGATAACTTTAACCCTAACTTAATTAAAATGAGTCAACTGAGTGTATTACTGCGATGGCCTCTTCTCGGCGGAGTCCGGGGAGTGGACACGGTGTTGGAGTAATGTTTGCACAGGTTGCTCTCTAGTTTCTCGCTCGCGCTTTGCCTCCTCTTCTCGCTCTCTTTTGCGAATAAGATAGCCACCATATTTTCTAGTCGCTTGCTGCAGCTCCACTTATATTTACCTTACCTTACCTATAAGCTTAAATAGTATTGATCGCGAGGGTGCGAGATTGCTGAGTCCCTGTGGCTCACAGATTACTATCACACCAGATGTAGGGCCTGATGATTCCGCTCCACGAGACGCGCTCGAGCTCAAGTGGGAGTTCGACGAAGACTCTCAATGTTACTATGTTTCCTTTCCTGATGATCAGTAGTGGTGCCCTGTTGGGGGTGATCGGGACCATTGTCGCTTGTTGGGTTATCTTTTATTTTGGCGCCGTAGTCGGGCCATGAGTGTTTGGATGATGTAATGTTATTTATGTACTTGATTGACGTGGCAAGTGTAAGCCAACTATGTTCTCTCCCCTTTTATTATCATATTACATGGGATGTTGTGAAGATTGCCTAACTTGCGACATATGCCTTCAATGCGATTATGCCTCTAAGTCGTGCCTCGACACGTGGGAGATATAGTCGCATCGAGGGTGTGACATGCCGCCACGATGCGAGGCGGCAGCCCCTGCCGTCACCGGGCCAGGCGGCAGGCTACCCATAACTGAAATCAGCAATCGCAACGGAACGGAGCTGCCGTGGTGGGCCCTGCCGCCTCAGTGGCTGGCGGCAACACTGTAGCTGCTGGGGCTCGCCGCCTCACGGGCTGGCGGCTACACTCAATTTTCAGTCTAGCTGTACGTTTTAAATTTGAAATATATTGTATTATAATTAGTACGTTTAAGCTAGCTAGCAACTAGCACAGCAGAACGTGCGTGCATGCATGTAACAACTGGTCTTGCACTGCATCTCACATGCATGAGATTGCACGAGGTGGAAGGCGGCAGTTTGTTTATGGGTGGAAACTAGAAAGTAGTAAAACCAAGGCAAAAAGGTGATATTGCACTACATCTCACAGTGTTGTCGCCTGCTCCTGAGGCGGCAGGGCCCATCACGTCAGCCCCGTTCTGTTGTTACATTTGATTCTGGTTACGAGCAGCCTGCCGCCTCGCACCGTGGAGGCAGGTGCCAGGTGTCGCCTGGCGCGCCCGCCGCCACGATTAGGGGGTCTTTTTTGCTAAAAAATTTAGAGAGAGTCTTTTCTGTCAATTCCATTGGATAGATGGTCTCTTTCAACAAAAAATTCAGTAATTGACCATCGACATGAGCTTTGACTCCATGGTCACTACGTAATACAGGAAAAAGAAAAGGCCAATATTGCATTATTGCTTGACTATTACTGAAATTTGACAGGAAATCAAGTAGCGCTACCTCATCTTCTTTTAGACTCCTAGAGCATATACAACAGAATCAGAACAAAAACTAACCAAGGATATACATATCCATGTGCACCACTTTCAAAATATGACATATTGACTCTGAGATATCTAACTTTTTTTGTTCCATGCATTCAAGAAGCGCTCTATTACTTTCAGGATCTTATTCCAAGTTTAACTTGTTTACAAAGATTAAAAATTATGTTGTAGCATGATTTTTCTATGACATCCAAAAAAATATGGTTATTCATATCAAAGAGGCAATGCAAGTAATTCTTGGTCCAATTCTAAAATGGACAGGTTTGGATCTGCTAAAGAACACTTTGTTTCTCTTGTTCCATAACCTAATGACCACACTGAAGCATAGATATGTTTGTATATATGGTAAAAGAACAGCAGGCTCGAAGTAATAAATCACAGGCAGGGAGGAAGCAATGTAGATGATGGGGGCTTAGCTTACTTGTCAGCGTAGTGGAGGAGGTAGAGGTAGGTGATGGAGCTTCTGCACCTCGGGTGACTGCACCTCCATGTTCATACAACCTACGGCGCACGCAAATAAGTCTGAATATACACGGCGCGAGAGGACATGAGGATTCGACTATGACCACATGGATGTTGTCGGAGTCGAAAGCGCTGGCCGTGATGGCAGGTCGTCCTACAGGTGCTCGTCCGTAGCCTCCCTTCTCTAGGCTCTCTCAGGCCATGGTGGCAGAGATCCATCGGGGACGAACGGCCACGTCTCCAATCACTGAACCCAATGATGCCCATGCCCGACCGCCGTTGCGTTCATGCTCCCGAGACGTCCTGAGCAGCCCTTGGATTCTCCTGGAAATCAATCAACACCTGCAAACAACAAACACCTCAATGTTATCGCACCGTTCGCCAAACCAACCTCTGGCTCAAGAAAGAGGAGTAAACAAACATCTGATGATGAACTTACCTGCCGCATCACATGGTCCGTCAGGATGTTCTGGATTTCAGGGTCCTGCATAGATTTGCCCTGTCTCTCTTTCAGTTCCTCTGGGGTAAAGTTTGCCTCTGTTCGCCTTGTTGATCTGCTGAATATATCTAAGAACGGACGGCAACGGTTAGGAGCTGCTTGGTGGAATCTAAGATGAGAAATCAGTGACTGATTGACGATCTCTTTCAGTGCTATTTACCTCTTTACACCATCAAGCAGCTCCTGGTTACTCAGGTCATGCTTTAGGCCTTCCTGATAAGTTTCCATTGCTTTCTCATACTCTTTCATGAAAAACTGGTTTGTGCCTTTCCTGATGTATCCCTTGGAGAATGTAGGATCTAGCTCGATGCACTTCTCGGCATCCCTTCAGGCTATGGCACCCAGCTTGTGCATATACTTAAACGCCTTGTCTGCGTCCCTGGCCTTCGCGCTGACCACAAGGAGCGGCGCGAGCTCGGGATCTTATGGTAATGCAGCGGAGGCCGCCATGTGGTCCTCGACCGCGTATGCCTTGCCAGCCTCCCTGGCGCGCCGGAACGTGGCAAGCACATGGCTGTAGGACCGGAGGCACAGCGCGAGGCCGTACTTCTGCCGCATGGAGGAGAGGAGCCTGAAGGCAACGTAGGCGCTCTCGACGTCTGCAGCGACGATGCAGGCGAGTGAGGTGATGGTGGCCTCGGACGGGGGCGCCCTGGCCTCTAGCATGCCAGCGAACACGCGGCGCGCGGCGGCGGCCGGGTGGATGGGGAAGACGGCGCCGTTCGCGGAGGCGAGCAGGTGGAGGAGCTGGTTGTACTGGTGCGCGGCGAGGCAGAGGTCGGGCGCCGCGTCCGGGCCGGGGACGGCCGAGTCGAAGGTTCCCATGGCGGTCGCGGCGTCCCCGCGGCGGCTGTAGTCGGTGAGCATGCGCCCCTTCCAGTGGTCGATAAGATGAAGAACACAACGCAAAATACAGGGGTTAATTTGCAAAATCGAAACATTTTTGCAGATCCACTTACATAGGGACTACGGGTTGAATACAGAAAACATTAGGGGCTTTTTTGAAAAACTACCACGACGGTGAACCCGGAGACTCAATCCGTGCTTTATTATTAGGGAGAGATTAATTCAGGGCATATAAGTATGTTAACTACCAGCTACTACAATTGGAATACGGTCCTTTTGGCATATCAGTGCAATATGGCATGATTTCTCACTTGGGTAGACAATTTCTTACTTGCTCTGCCTAGACTTTTGTTTATACCCTAGGCGAGGCGTTTGGCCATTGCCTAGCGCCTAGGCGTGCCTAAGCACCTCCTAGGCACTACCTTTTCCAACAGAGGGGTTATGAGAAGACAAAAAGGTAGAAAGTCTCACATTGACGCGGCTAATCAATAGGCTATGGAGATGCTCATCAATTGATGTCAATGAGAGGAGTAGGGATTGCCATGCAACGGATGCACTAGAGCTATAAATATATGAAAGCTCAACAAAAGAAACTAAGTGGGTGTGCATCCAACTTGCTTTCTCATGAAGACCTAGGGAATTTTGAGGAAGCCCATCATTGGAATATACAAGCCAAGTTCTGTAATGAAAAATTCCCACTAGTATATGGAAGTGACAACATAGGAGACTCTCTATCATGAAGATCATGGTGCTACATTGAAGCACAAGTGTGGAAAAAGGATAGTAACATTGTCCCTTCTCTCTTTTTCTCTCATTTTTTCTTGGGCCTTCTCTTTTTTCAGCCTCTTTTTATTTATTTATTTAGTCCAGAGTCTCATCCCGACTCGTGGGGGAATTATAGTCTCCATCATCCTTTCCTAACATGGGACAATCCTCTAATAATGATGATCATGCCACTTTTATTACTTACAACTCAAGAATTACAACTCAATAGTTAAAACAAAATATGAATCTATGTGAATGCCTCCGGCGGTGTACCGGGGTATGCAATGAATCAAGAGTGATATGTATGAAAAATTATGAATGGTGGCTTTATCACAAATACAATGTCAACTACATCATTATGCAAAGCAATATGACAATGATGGAGCGTGTCATAATAAACGGAATGGTGGAAAGTTGCATCGCAATATATCTCAGAATGGCTATGGAAATGCCATGATAGGTAGGTATGGTGGTTGTTTTGAGGAAGATATAAGGAGGTTTATGTGTGATAGAGCGTATAATATCACGGGGTTTGGATGCACCAGCGAAGTTTGCACCAACTCTCAAGGCGAGAAAGGGCAATGCATGGTACCGTAGAGGCTACAAAATTGTGGAAGGTTGAGAGTGCGTAGAATCCATGGACTCACATTAGTCATAAAGAACTCATATACTTATTGCAAAAGCTTATTAGCCCACAAAGCGAAGTACTACTACGCATGCCCCTAGAGGGATAGATTGGTACGAAAAGACCATCGCTCGTCCCCGACCGCCACTCATTAGGAAAGCAACAAAAGAACACCTTATGTGTCAAAATTGTCACACAACTTTTACCATACGTGCATGCTATGGGACTTGCCAATCTTAACACAAGTATTTCTCAATTTCACAATTACTCAACTAGCACACTCTAATATTACCACATTTATATCTCAAAACACTTATCAAGTATCAAACTTCTCATGATATTCAATGAACTCAATACGGAAGTTTTTATTATGCTCATCTTAGATACCTATCACATTCGGATTAATTTCTCAATTAAAGCAAATTACCATGCTGTTTAAGACTCTAAAACCAATATGAGTGAAGCATGAGAGATCAATAATTTCTATAAAATAAAACCACCACCGTGCTCTAAAAGATATAAGTGAAGCACTAGAGCAAAAACTATATAGCTCAAAAGATATAAGTGAAGCACATAGAGCATTCTAACAAATTTCGAATCATGTGTCTCTCTCTAAAAAGGTGTTACAACGAGGATGATAGTGATAAACTAAAAATCAAAGACTCAAATCATACAAGACGCTCCAAGAAAAACACATATCATGTGGTGAATAAAAATATAGCCCCAAGTAAAGTTACCGATAGACAAAGACGAAAGAGGGGATGCCTTCCGGGGCATCCCCAAGCTTAAGCTTTTGGTTGTCCTTGGATTTTACCTTGGGGTGCCTTGGGCATCCCCAAGCTTAGGATCTTGCCAATCCTTGTTCCATTATCCATCAAATCTTTACCCAAAACTTGAAAACTTCACAACACAAAACTCAAAAGAAAATCTCGTGAGCTCAGTTAGTAAAAGGAAACAAACCACCACTTCAAGGTACTGTAATGAACTCATTCTTTATTTATATTGGTGTTAAACCTACTTTATTCCAACTTCTATATGGCTCATAAACTCTATTACTAGCCATAGATTCATCAAAATAAGCAAACAACACACGAAATATAGAATCTGTCAAAAATAGAACAGTCTGTAGTAATCTGTAGGTTTCGAATACTTCTGGAACCCCAAAAATTCTTAAATATATTTATGGATGTGAGGAATTTATCTATTAATCATATGCAAAAATAGTTAACTAAATAACACTCTCCAATAAAACATGGCAGCAATTCTCCCTAGCGCTAAAGTTTCTGCTTTTTACAGCAAGATCGCAAAGACTTTCCCCAAGTCTCCCCAAAGGTTCTACTTGGCACAAACACTAATTAAAAGAAAAAAACCACATCTAAACAGAGGCTAGATGAATTATTTATTACTAAACAGAATCAAAAAGCAAGAAACAAAAGTAAAATTGGGTTGCCTCCCAACAAGCGCTATCATTTAACTCCCCTAGCTAGGCATAAAAGTGAAGAAAGATCTAGGTGTTGCCATAATAATGGTAAGGTAAATATTGAAAACTCCTTTTGTATTCTCTACGTTCAGCAGCAAGTTTCCTTTGTGGCAAGAAAAAGTAATCAAAGGGGTTAAATTTAATAGGACAAAAGTCCCCAAGATCAAGCTCGGGAGGTATGGGTTCCTCCCTTGGCCCCTTATATTGCACAACCAATTCATCATTACAAGCGTTCTTTTGAAAAAAAGTCATGAGTCTTTGCCCAAGAGAAAAACCTAACCCATTATTCTGAATAGCAAAATCATCATTAACTTCAGAAATTCTATCAACTAGAACATCGGTAGGAACCTTTTTCCTAAGGTTTTCATTATAAGAAACATGATCCAAAGATTGTAAACGCATTAAGTCTTCTTGATTAAAAAGGATAACTTCTATGGGAGGATGACCAACATCCACCCTATAATGCGCAAAAATTTCTTTAGCTTCTTTCATTATAAATCTGAACTCATGAGCCAAAAAGATAGTAGTGGCACGCTTAACAGAAGAGTACTCAATATTAGAAAATTCTAGGGAAGTTCTTTGTATGCAAGGATGCATATGAAGAAATTGCCTTTCAAGTTTAACTATGAGCAAGGATATTGCATCCACAAGACTACTAGTTCTATGAAGAATAGAACCACCCATAATGGGAAAAGTACTGGCACAAGTAAAGAAATCTTGAATAACTTCATTCCCAATAATATTACCACTACCGACTCGAAACTTTTTTGTATGCAAGATAGTAGGTTCCTCAGGAGGATCATTGAAAGCATCAAAATTTTCCATGTTATTATTAACGCTCTTATCAACGATAACCTCCTCAGATTCAGACATAACTGCAGCAAACTCAAGAAACACGAGAAAAGAGGGAAAGGAAAGAGGGCGAATAAAACGGCAAGGGTGAAGTGGGGGAGAGGAAAACGAGAGGCAAATGGAAAATAATGTAATGCGAGGGATAATAGTTTGTGATGGGTACTTGGTATGTCTTGACTTGTGCATAGACTCCCCGGCAACGACGCGAGAAATCCTTCTTGCTACCTCTTGAGCATTGCATTGGTTTTCCCTTGAAGAGGAAAGGGTGATGCAGCAAAGTAGCGTAAGTATTTCCCTCAGTTTTGGAGAACCAATATATCAATCCAGTAGGAGGCCACGCTGAAGTCCCTTGCACCTACACAAAGAAATAAGAACCTTGCAACCAACGCGATAAAGGGGTTGTCAATCCCTTCACGGCCACTTGCAAAAGTGAGATCTGATAGAGAAGATAAGATAATATTTTTATTATTTTTATGATAAAGACTAAAAGTAAAGAAAGCAAAATAAACGACTCAAGAAATAGCTTGTTGACGGGAGATTAATATGATGGAAAATAGACCTGGGGGCCATAGGTTTCACTAGTGGCTTCTCTCAAGAGAGCATAAGTATTACGGTGGGTAAACAAATTACTGTCGAGCAATTGATAGAATTGAGCATAGTTATGAGAATATCTAGGTATGATCATGTATATAGGCACCACGTCCGTGACAAGTAGACCAACTCCTGCCTACATCTACTACTATTACTCCACACATTGACCGCTATCCAGCATGCATCTAGAGTATTAAGTTCATAAGAATGGAGTAACGCTTTGAGCAAGATGACATGATCTAGAGGGATAAACTCATGCAATATGATATAAACCCCATCTTCTTATCCTCGATGGCAATGCTACAATACGTGTCGTTTGCCTACTGTCACTGGGATCAAGCACCGCAAGATTGAACCCAAAGCTAAGCACTTCTCCCATTGCAAGAAAGATCAACCTAGTAGGCCAAACCAAACTGATAATTCGAAGAGACTTGCAAAGATAACCAATAATACATAAAATAATTCAGAGAAGATTCAAATATTGTTTATAGATAATCTTGATCATAAACCCACAATTCATCGGATCACGACAAACACACTGCAAAAGAAGATTACATCGAATAGATCTCCAAGATAATCG
This sequence comes from Triticum dicoccoides, assembly GCF_002162155.2. Lineage (NCBI taxonomy): Eukaryota > Viridiplantae > Streptophyta > Magnoliopsida > Poales > Poaceae > Triticum > Triticum dicoccoides. Next base: position 140,864,088 of record NC_041388.1, on the reverse strand, counting down.
AGGAGAACTTTGTATTGAGATCCAAAGAGAGAAGAAGCCATCTAGCTAATAACTATGGACCCGAAGGTCTCAGGTAAACTACTCACACATCATCGGAGAGGCTATGGTGTTAATGTAGAAGCCCTCCGTGATCAATGCCCCTCTAGCGGAGCACCAGAAAAGGCCCCAAGATGGGATCTCACGGGTACAAAAGGTTGCAGTGGTGGAATTAGGTTTTCGTGGTGCTCCTCGATGGTTTGGGGGTACGTAGGTATATATAGGAGGAAGAAGTAGGTCGGTGGAGCCACGAGGGGCCCACGAGGGTGGAGGGCGCACCCAGGGGGGTAGGCGTGCCCCCTGCCTCGTGTCCTCCTCGTTGATTGCTTGACGTCCACTCCAAGTCCTCTGGATCAAGTTTGTTCCAAAAACCACGCTCCCAAAGGTTTCATTCCGTTTGGACTCCGTTTGATATTCTTTTTCTGCGAAACACTAAAATAGGCAAAAAAACAGCAATTTGGGCTGGGTCTCCGGTTAATAGGTTAGTCCCAAAAAATATAGAAGTGTATAAATAAGCCCATTAAATATCCAAAACAGAATATATAATAGCATGGAACAATCAAAAATTATAGATACATTGGAGATGATACACAATACTCAGTGCTTCCTGCACCAACATTTTTAAGATGGTGCTTAAACATGCTTAGGAAAAGTCCATGCTTGTTGGTCTTCCATCCGTCCTCAAGGAGAAGGTTATTCTATGGGACAATCCTTCGAACAGTCCACCGCTCCCTGGCCATGGTTGCACCTTGACTGCGCTAGAGTTGCCGACATTGAGAGGTAGTCGGATTTTGTCCGATGAGCATGTCAGACATGGAGTTTGATCATGTAGTACTTAGTTATTCCATCCTTTTAATTTCTCCATTGACCACTGATACGTCTCCAACGTATCTATAATTTTTGATTGTTCCATAATATTATATTATCCATCTTGGACGTTTTATATGCTATTTTATATGATTTTTGGGACTAACCTATTAACCTAGAGCCAAGTGCCAGTTTCTGTTTTGTCCTTGTGTTGAGTTTTACAGAAAAGGAATACTAAACGTAGTCCAATTGACGTGCCAATTTTTGATGTTTTTATGGACCAAAAGAAGCCCCCGAAGTAAAAGAGTTGGGCCAGAAGAGTCCCGAGCCATCCACGAGGGTGGAGGGCCCGCCCTACCCCATGAGCTCGCCCCCTATCTCGTGGATGACTTGGAGACCCCCCCGACGTGAGACCGACGCAAAAAATTCCTATAAATACAAAAACCCCGAAAAGAAACCTAGATCGAGATTTCCGCCGCCGCAAGCCTCTGTAGCCACCAAAAACCAATCGGGGCCCTGTTCCGGCACCCTGCCGGAGGGGGGATCCATCATCGGTGGCCATCTTCATCATCCCGGCGCTCTCCATGAAGAGAAGGGAGTAGTACACCCTCAGGGCTGAGGGTATGTACAAGTAGCTATGTGTTTGATCTCTCTCTCTCTCTCTCTCTCTCTCTCTCTCTCTCTCTCTCTCTCTCTTTCTTGTTCTTGATATGGCACGATCTTGATGTACCGCGAGCTTTGCTATTATAGTTGGATCTTATGATGTTTCTCCCCCTCTATCTCCTTGTGATGAATTGAGTTTTCCCTTTGAAGTTATCTTATCGGATTGAGTCTTTAGGGATTTGAGAACACTTGATGTACGTGTTGCATGTGCTTATCTGTGGTGACAATGGGATAGTCACGTGATCCACTTGATGTATCTTTTGGTGATCATCTTGCGAGTTATGTAACCTTGTGAACTTATGCATAGGGGTTGGCACACATTTTCGTCTTGACTCTGCGGTGGAAACTTTGGGGCCCTCTTTGAAGTTCTTTGTGTTGGTTGAATAGATGAATCTGAGATTGTGTGATGCATATCATATAATCATACTCACAGATACTTGAGGTGACATTGGAGCATCTAGGTGACATTAGGGTTTTGGTTGATTTGTGTCTTAAGGTGTTATTTTACTACGAACACTAGGGCTGTTTGTGACACTTATAGGAATAGCCCAACGGATTGATCGGAAAGAATAACTTTGAGGTGGTTTCGTACCCTACACTAATCTCTTTGTTTGTTCTTCGCTATTAGTGACTTTGGAGTGACTCTTGGTTGCATTTTGAGGGATTGTTATATGATCTAATTATGTTGTTATTGTTGAGAGAACTCGCACTAGTGAAAGTATGAACCCTAGGCCTTGTTTCGAAGCATTGCAATACCGTTTGTGCTCATTTTTATCATTAGTTACCTTGTTGTTTTTTTTATTTTTCATATTACAAAAACCTATATCTACCATCCATATTGCACTTGTATCACCATCTCTTCGCCGAACTAGTGCACCTATACAATTTACCATTGTATTGGGTGTGTTGGGGACACAAGAGACTATTTGTTATTTGGTTGCAGGGTTGTTTGAGAGAGACCATCTTCATCCTACGCCTCCCACGGATTGATACACCTTTGGTCATCCACTTGAGGGAAATTTGCTACTGTCCTACAAACCTCTGCATTTGGAGGCCCAACAACGTCTACAAGAAGAAGGTTGTGTAGTAGACATCAAGCTCTTTTCTGGCGCCGTTGCCGGGGAGGTGAGTTCTTGAAGGTATATCTTTAGATCTTGCAATCGAATCTTTTTTTTCTTGTTTTATCACTAGTTTAGTCTATAAAAGAAGACTGCAAAAAGTGGAATTTTGGTAGCCTCATATGCTTCATCTTTTGAATATCTTTCGTGAAAATAAGGATTCTGATAATTGTGCCAAAGTGTTAGAAGAAGAATGCATTAAAATGTTTGGCACTAAATCTTTGAATGATGAGCATGATTGCAATGTTGTTCGTATGAACTCTTTGAATATCCGTAGTATTAATGATGATTACACTAGTCATGATGAAAATGTCTCTTATAAGCATGTCAATTTTTGTCGAGTGCATAGAGTTTGCAAGTACACACCAAATAGGGAAGATAGATTTTGCAAGAGGCATAAGTATTTAAAAACTAAATGGTTGCAAGAAAGGCTAGATGTTTGTGCTGAAAATCTAAAATTTCTTTTCCATCCTTGTGAACTTTGCAATGAACGTGATCATTTAAATCTCCAATGCAAATTGTTTCATGATCGAATCATGTCCAAAAATTGTGACGACTTGATTTCCCTTACACATCATAATAAATTTAGTTTGCTTTTGGGTTATGAATAAATGAAACATATAACTAACGATCTTCCATAATTTTTCCTTGATAAAGTTCTTGATTTTGATCTAGAGGCAGTTATATGTATTGTGCGGTGAATTGCATTGAAAATCCTTATATTGCCAATTACATAAAGACAAGAAAACAAATAGAAGATGAAGGGAATACTAATGAAAGGGAAGAGGTTTCCCCGTATCCTCCTATTCTTTCTTGTGATGAATCAGGTAACGAGGAGGAGCTTTCTATTCAACCAATCTAATTAATAAGGAGCTCCAAAAAGAGGATTAAACCCACACATAATGTGAAGAAGAAAAAGAAAATATGGAGAAGCAAAGGTAAAATGGTGTCCCTCCCAAATGATGTTGCTCCTATTACTGATTGTGATGATGATAATTTCTATACTATTGGTGCTATCCATACTATTAATGATGAGAGTGATTATGCTTATGATATGAAAAGGCCCAAGCTTGGGGGTGCTATGTTTGATGAGAATGAGATGTTTGAGAATTTGTTTGCTGCAATTAATGTTTGTCCCAAGCTTGGGGATGCTATGTTTAATGAAGATGATATTTTTAGTCTCCCAAGTTTTGATGAGCAAATTTATTATGATGATAGCATGCCTCCTATTTATGATGATTATATTGATGAAAGTGGGTTTGGAAGAATATCAACTTTAGGAAGTAATGATCCCACTATTTTGGAGGATGTTGAATCTTATTGTGATAATTATAAAAGTTGATTTGGAGATGTCATGACTTTATTTAGTAATGATTCCACTATCTTGGAAGAGGTTTCAATTGATTATGATGAGAACAAAGTAGCTACTTATGAGATTATTGTGATGATAAATAATGCTTTATGTGATGGTTATATTGTTGAATTCATTCATGATGCTACTGAAATTTTTTAGGAGGGAGGAATATATGCTTGTAGGAATTGCAATAATATCAAGTTTCCTCTCTATGTGTTCAAAATCTTGAAGCTATGCTTGTTTTGCTTTCCTATGCCAGTTGATTCTTGTTCCCATAAGTTGTTTGCTCACAAAATCCCTATGCATAGGAAGTGGGTTAGACTTAACTGTGCTAGTCATATTCTTCCTGATGCTCTCTTTATGTTTCAATTCTTATCTTTTATGTGAGCATCATTGAAATCGTCATGCCTAGCTAAAAAGGCATTAAAGAAAAGCGCTTGTTGGCAGATAACCCAATTTTACCTCTACTGTTTTTGTGTGTTCACATGATTAATATACTGTAGTAATCATGTTTTATAGCTTTTGTTTGAATAAAGTGCCAAGTAAGACCTTTGGGAGGGCTTACGATGATACTTGATTTGATATTGCTGAAAAACAGAAATGTTTGTGCTCAGGTAAACAATTCTCATTTTTAAACGAAGCGTGATAAAATACTGATTCTTTTTGCATAAGATTAATAAAAAAATTAGGACTTCCTAATTTCTCAGGATTTTTGGAGTTATAGAAGTATTCGAGAGTTACAGATTACTAGAGACTGTTCTGTTTTTGATAGATTCTGTTTTTGATGCATAGTTTGCTTGTTTTCTAGTTTCTATGGCTTATATTGCTTAATATAAATTGTAGAAATGGTATGGTACAGTAGGCATCATATGAGAAAAATTATCAATCTTGTCTTGACAGTACCTAAGTGGTGATTTTCTTTCTTATACTAACGGAGCTTACGAGTTTTCTGTTAAGTTTTGTGTTGTGAACTTTTCAAGTTTTGGGTAAAGATTCGATGGACTACGGAATAACGAGTGGAAAGAGCCTAAGATTGGGGATGCCCAAGGCACCCCAAGGTAATATTCAAGGACAACCAAGCATCTAAGCTTGGGGATGCCCTAGATGGCATCCCCTCTTTCGTCTTCGTCTATTGGTAACCTTATTTGAGGCTATATTTTTATTCACCACATGATACGAGTTTTGCTTGGAGCGTCATTTTGTTTTATTAGGATTTTCTTGCTGTTATTTATACTAATATTTTTCATCTTTTATTTCAATAAAAAGGTCAAGTATAGCCTTTACCATGCTTATTTTTCAAGTCTATATGTTGTTGTTTTAAAAACAGAAAGTTTGCTGTTATGTTTTGAATATTTGTGAATAGTCAGAACATGATAAATCTTGAATTTTTTACACAATGAGTAAAATAAATTATATACTGTGTGGTAATTTTTCATAATTTTTGGATATAAAGAAGTATGATTCCTCTTTCATTCTTTACAGACTATCCTGTTTAGACAGATTGTTGTTATGTTTGCATATGTTTGCTTGTTTAATGATTCTATTTGAGGATAGGACTATTAAATATGCAGAGGCATTTAGTATTCAATGTCAAATTATAATCTTAGTGATTTCTACAATAGATAATGATAAGGTTTATCATGGATTTATACTAACTTATCTCACGAGTTCTTCTTGAGTTTTGTGTGCATGAAGTTTTTAAGATTCTAGGAAACTATGATATGAGAGGAATTAAGGAGACACAAAAGCTCAATCTTGGGGATTCCCAAGGCATCCCTAATTAATATTTCAAGAAGTCTCAAGCATCTAAGCTTGGGGATGCCCCGGTAGGCATCCCACCTTTCTTCATCAACAATTATCGGTTAGCCTTGGTTGAGCCTAAGTTTTGCTTCTTCACATGATATGTGCTATCCTTGCAATGTCATTTTATTTTATTTTGTTTTGCTTGCTGTTTGAATAATATCCCAAGATCTTAAATTCTTAAATGTTAAGGAGTCTTCACATAGTTACATAATTATTCAACTACTCATTGTGCTTCGCTTATATCTTTTGGAGTAGTTTGTCATTTGCTCTAGTGCTTCACTTATATCTTTTTAGAGCATGGCGGTAGTTTTATTTTGAAGAAATTGATGAACTCTCATGCTTCACTTATATTATTTTGAGAGTCTTAAACAACATGGTAGTTTGCTTTGGTTATGAATTTAGTCCTAATATGATGGGCATCCAACAGGGATATAATAAAAAAATTCATATAAAGTGCATTGAATACTATGGGAAGTTTGATTCTTTATGATTGTTTTGAGATATGAAGATGGTGATATTAGAGTCATGATAGTGGAGTAATTGTGAATTTGAGAGATACTTGTGTTAAGGTTTGTGAGTCTCGTAGCATGCACGTATGGTGAACCGTTATGTAACGAAGTTGGAGCATGAGATTTTTTTATTGTCTTCCTTATGAGTGGCAGTCGGGGACGAGCGATGGTCTTTTCCTACCAATCTATCCCCCTAGGAGCATGCAGGTAGTACTTTGTTCCGATAGGTAATAGACTTTTGCAATAAGTATGTGAGTTCTTTATGACTAATGTTGAGTCCATGGATTATACGCACTCTCATCCTTCCACCATTGCTAGCCTCTCTAGTACCGTGCAACTTTCGGTGGTACCATAAACCCACCATATACCTTCCTCAAAACAGCCACCATACCTACCTATTATGGCATTTCCATAGCCATTCTGAGATATATTGCCATGCAACTTTCCACCGTTCCGTTTATTATGACACGCTTCATGATTGTCATATTGCTTTGCATGATCATGTAGTTGACATCGTATTTGTGGTAAAGCCACCGATCATAATTCTTTCACACATGTCACTCTTGATCACTACAAGAAATATGTCAACTTGTGACCACCACTATTGGTCACTGAATGGTCAAAAATTTCCATTTGTGACCTTTTTGTGACCAAAAACATAAGGTCAAAAGCTGGCCGTCATAAACTGACTATAACGACCTCTCTTCTGGAATGGTCGAAGACATTTACGACCAAAATAAGCCTATTGTTCTGTTTTGGTCACTAGCAACCTCCCCAGGCCACGTAGGCATCCAGCGTGGCAAGCTGATGTGGCACAAGATTCAGCCCGGTCCGATTCGGCGTTTTACATGGGTCGAGCCCATTAATTCAGCCCATTTATTATTTGGCCAAACCCAATAAATCAGCCTATTTTTTATTTGCTTTCCTGGTAATTTTGGTCAGCCACATGGGCCAAGCCCAACAATTCAGTCTTTTATTTTGCTACGACGTGGGCTTTTGGGCTCTAGAGTTTTAGAATTTATCTTTTTCAAGAGAAGGTCCACTAGTCTAATGGGTCCCAATTGTTAGGTTCTAATAAGTAGGTCCCGGTTGTTAGGATTATATTCCTCATATTTCAGCGCTCCGTTAAATAAATAACCAATATTTACACAATGCTTCAAATAGAGCACAACAAAATATCATGAAAACATAGTTCACGTCATGAATATAATCAAACAGAGCCAAACTTGGCACATTACAGTCAAACATGGTTCACATCAGAACTAGTTCACATCAGGTAACACAGCTAAAAAGTCAGAAAAAAACTAGCTATCTAAGTATAACTAGCTCCAATAAGCTAGAACTCTATGTTTCTCCCAACTTCTTCGTCCTGGAGCTCACGACGAAACATGAATGAAGGACAGCATCTGCAAGTTATCAAACAAAATTGTTAGGAACAAAATAAAGGCAAATCTAATAGCACATTAACTTGTAGGCAGTCTGTGTGCATAAATAAGAGTAAAACAAGAAAAATGAGGCAAAATCAGTGAATACTAGTAACTAACAGCAGCGAGTAAAAACTACTCCAATCACATCAGGTTTACAATCCTATTAAATGCGGCATTTTTATCATTTAAGCATGGAATGATTTGATTCAAGAGTACAGACTTTCTACACTATACAGGGGTAATTCAAGAAAAGTTAACATAAGAAGTTGACAAAATAAACATAAACAGGTGCAAATCAGTTAATTGAACATTCTGAACATCCAGTAAAAGAAGTAATTCAAGACAAGTTAATTTGTTGTCACAGTAGAATTTTCCTACACGCTCTGCATCCGCAAGGAAAGTTCAATATCCTTCCCTTGGTAGTACTCAAATCAGCCCAAGACCAAGATAATTTTTTACAAAACTATAGAAGTTACTCCATGCTTTAACAAAAATACATAAGCTGCACATTCAGGTTGTGATACTCCCAACTTATGCAATTTGACTCACAGAACAAGAAACCACAACATAACTGATATTGAACATTCCACGCAAGCATAGTTGCACATGCAAATTCAACTGTCTAGTTAAATGCTCTACAGGTCTTCTAAATGCAATTTACAGACATCATCCATTATCTTGAATTACTATTCCATTACCAACATATTTTTCATGATAAGGTGGCAACGACAACCATAGGTGGCATCACAAAGCATGTGTAACATGAAATTTCCAGTTAATAGGTGGTATTAACGCTCACAAGTAGCTTGTTTCAGCTATATGCATTTGATCTAGATAGCGACGGAACTATCCATGTCAAATATAACAAGTTTATGAATCAATAGTCTAACTAGAGACAGATGCGATAAAAATGTCATATATATTGCAGAAATATCATTTGGCATGCTCAATCAGCTGACTTTAAGTAACTTGGTCAACTACAATAGCTAGTTCTAAGCAATCAATAGTAACCAGGTGCAAGGGACAAATGAATATGAGCTTGGTTAGGACTGAACAAATAACACAGGGGCATAATACCAATCCTACACACTTCACTTCTATGCTGGTAGGAATAGGATAGCAGTACAAGGTAACCCTGCAAACTTTGCTTCAGAGAAGCAGCTACTCACTTTGGACTGACAGAAACAATGCGTCAAACCCACTAAACAAATGGTGAGACGCAATGTCCCAAGCAGCAGCTCCATTCACCTGCAGCAAAACATAACAAAAAGAAGTTCAGAATATCATCTACCAGAACCGTACATCATGCAAGGACGGGCGATCTCCTATCAGCAACAGTTTATTTTCTGAGATCGTAACTAGAAGCTTCAACTTACAGCAAAACAGAGACATGGGATGGATACACACTCATAAAGCTACTATACTCTTGGGTTCATGGGGCACCATGAAATTACATAGAATAAAGTGAGTCCTAGGCATTCAGGTTGCACTAACAAAATCTGATGGGCTATCAACACCCAGATACATCTACCAGTGGCAGTTGATCCCCAGGCATACATCTACATGTGAACATCTTGCACAAACTATCATCATTCTACCAGTGGCAGTTGATCCCTAGGCATACATCTACATGGAGTATTTGATGGTCAATCACTATACCAGAGTGAAGTAAACAGTAACAGAAATCAACTTTGCTGCCTGGCGCGAGAGGTGAGGAGTACAAATGGAAGTGGGGAGTGAATCTGAGCGTATGCATGCAGACTCAAAAGTCTGGATCTGAAAATGGGTATGCAGATTAACCAAGCCTGGATTTTAACGTATGCATACTCATCAAATTCCTAACCAAAGTAGCATAGCACAACATGGACATGGACATGGCCATGGCAAGAAGGCCGGCACCCGGAGCAAAGGGGAGGAAGAAGAGAAGATGGGGATCTCACCTCACCTGTGTTGGTTGCCGACGAGTCCGAAGCACACTGTCGCCGCCACGCGGTGAGGGAAGACCAGCAGTCAAGGCCGGGAGCGCCAGTGGTCGAGCCGCGTGCGGCCGCGACGATGTCGACCGACGAGAGCTGCGGAGAGGCTCTTCTCCCGGTGCGTGACGGTGGGGAAGGAGTGGACCTCGAGTGCCTCCATCGTGGCCCAGATCGAAGCCCTTGACGACGGCGGATCTGGTAGCACTGCGGCCGTGGCGGATCTGGGAGCACCATGGCCGCCGCTCGGTCCGGGACCTAGGTTAGGGGGAGAAGGTGAGGGGATGGGGTGGGGTGGGTGGAAGGG
>NC_041388.1:140843235-140853503 GCF_002162155.2 Triticum dicoccoides | reverse complement strand
ACGCCGGGGACAGGGAGGAAAGGAGGCCGGGGACAGGGAGGAGGTGGCGGCAGCGACAAGACGAGGACGAGGATGAGGGAGGAGGAGTACGATGGGAGGAGACAGGCGGCGGCGGGGGAAAAGGGAGCGGGAGTGGCAGCGGCGATGGGGATAAGTGAGCTAGGGTTTTCTTTGGTGGATGAGGATGAGAGGGAGGGGGAGAGCGACGAGGGGGGGGGTGTGGGCTGCCGTTGGATCCGGGCGCATCCGACGGTGCTAATCCATGATCCGCGTGAGATGGTTTTGGACCAATCAAAATGCAGTACCCCTTTGATGATTTTAAGACCATTTAAATTGGTCATAATCGATTGAAAATAAGATGTTAAAACATGTCTGCTATTTGACGGCCTAGAAAATTTATAAAAACAAATAGAAATCAAAAAACTTTGCATTGTGTCACCAAGTGTGACCTACTTTTCAGTAAGAATAACAAACTTTGAATAATGCAAATATCATAAAAAAGTGTTCTCAGAAATAAGTTTTCTGTAAGAGAATTATTTTTCGAGTGCCCAAAATAATTTTTTATGAAGAACCTAGCAAATATTTGTTGCAAATTTGGGCCACATCAATTTTATAAAATCTTAGGTCATATTTAATATTTAGTTGACCAAATGTTGCCTAAGGAAGTTTTCATTTTCTTTGGACGAAAAATTTATTTTCCATTTTTCGAGTGCCCAAAATGAGTTTTTTTGTGAAGGACCTACCATATATTTGTTACAAAATTGTACCTAATCAATTTCCTAAAATACTAGGACATATTTAATGCACAATTGACCAAATGGTTGGGTGTAAAAAGTTTTGACCCACCTCTCGTGAAAAACACAAATTTCCACCAATTCAGCTAGAAGCGGGTCAAATTTGAACTATAGCTACATCGTAGTTTGCTCTTTATTTTTTCCATAAATCATTTCTAGGTACATAAGTATCTATTTAATCATAGAAACACCAAAAAAATTCCAGGATTCAACCACTAGCTAGGAACGGTCAAGCCCGCCGTTTTGACCACATTTTGAAACGGGCATAGAAAATTCAAAAGAAAATCAAAAAATTGGAAAGCATTCACATTGCGTCATCATATGTGACCATGTTACCAGGAAAAATAATAAACTTGTAATACGGCAATTATTTTAAAAAAGTGTTCTCGGAAACGAGCTATCAAGTGTGAAGATTCATGGCTTTCAAGCCAAATGATCAATCTTATGGCCACATTCATGACATAGTTTGTTCAAATGATCTCATATTGTGCACAAGGGTGCATATTGGAATGGAAAACAATGTTGCCTAAGGAAGTTTTCATTTTCTTTGGACAAAAAAACCATTTTCCATTTTTCGAGTGCCTAAAAGGAGGTTTTTTTGTGAAGGACCTCCCAAATAATTGTTGCAAAATTGGACCAAATCATTTTTCTAAAATACTAGGCCATATTTAATGCACAATTGAAAAAATGGTTGGGGTGTAAAAAGTTTTGATCCACCTCTCATGAAAAAGACAAATTTCTGCCGATTCAGTTTGCTATTTATTTTTTCCAAAAAATCATTTCTAGGTACATAAGTATCTATTTAATCAGAGAAACGCCAAAAAAATTCCAAGATTCAACCACTAGCTAGGAACGGTCATTTCCCGCCGTTTTGCCCGCATTTTGAAACGGGCATAAAAAATTCAAAAAAAATCAAAAAATTGGGAAACCTTCGCATTGTGTCATTATATGGGGCCAAGTTCCCAGGAAAAATAACAAACTTGTAATATGGCAATTATTTTAAAAAAGTGTTCTGAGAAACGAGCTATCACGTGTGGAGATCAATGGCTTTCAAGCCAAATGATCAATCTTATGGCCACATTCATGGCATAGTTTGTTCAAATGATCTCATATTGTGCACAAGGGTGCATATTGGAATGGCAAACAATGTTGCCTAAGGAAGTTTTCATTTTCGTTGGACGAAAAAACCATTTTCCATTTTTCGAGTGCCTGAAAGGAGGTTTTTTTGTGAAGGAACTACCAAATAATTGTTGCAAAATTGGACCAAATCATTTTTATAAAATACTTGGCCATATTTAATGCATAATTGACAAAATGGTTGGGTGTAAATTGTTTTGATCCACCTCTCGTGAAAAAGACAAATTTCCGCCGATTCAGTTGGAAGCGGGTCAAATTTGAACTGCAGCTGCCTCATAGTTTGCTATTTATTTTTTCCAAAAATCATTTCTAGTTACATAAGGACCTATTTAATCAGAGAGACGCCAACAAAATTCCAAGATTCAACCACTAGCTAGGAACGGTCATTCCCGCCGTTTTGACCGCATTTTGAAATGGGCATAAAAAATTCAAAAAAAATTCAAAAAATTGGGAAACCTTCACATTGTGTCATCATATGTGGCCAAGTTCCTAGGAAAAATAACAAACTTGTAATACGGCAATTATTATAAAAAAGTGTTCTCAGAAATGAGCTATCATGTGTGGAGATCAATGGCTTTCAAGCCAAATGATCAATCTTATGGCCACATTCATGGCATAGTTTGTTCAAATGATCTCATATTGTGCACAAGAGTGCATATTGGAATGGCGAACAATGTTGTCTAAGGAAGTTTTCATTTTCGTTGGACGAAAAAACCATTTTCCATTTTTCGAATGCCCGAAAGGAGGTTTTTTTGTGAAGGAACAACCAAATAATTGTTGCAAAATTGGACCAAATCATTTTTATAAAATACTAGTCCATATTTAATGCACAATTGACAAAATGGTTGTGTGTAAATTTTTTTGATCCACCTCTCGTGAAAAGGACAAATTTCCGCCGATTCAGTTGGAAGCGGGTCAAATTTGAACTGCATCTGCCTCATAGTTTGCTATTTATTTTTTCCAAAAATCATTTCTAGTTACATAAGGACCTATTTAATCATAAATACATGGTTTGGTGGCGATACGTCTAGGTTTGGGCGGCGGCCGAGGGCCCCAACTCTAGAGCGCGTAAACTCGCATGCCCGCCGCGTGGTCACCGCGCGACCGTGACGTTGCCATGTGTTCTGCGCGGCCTAGGAATGTCTAGTGGGTTGGGCACTCCCCAGGTTGGTGCTAGGAAGAAAATTACAACATAAGATTCTCACGAGGAGACCGATCGATGCCCAAACATGAATTAACAGCCAAGTGTTTGATTAGCACTACAGGAAATGTACATGGCTAATGGGCATGAGTTTTGGCTGAGGATGATCAGTTACTAAGAAGACCATCTTCACAATTTTTCAGCTCAAAAGGAGGAGCCTAGGTGGTACTTGCTTTGCGAACTACCACACTGGACATAACTACGAATGTTGAAGCTCGGCTCAAAATAATGAACGGATTGAGCTGGCATTAGGTGGAGGATGGTTATTTGGGCATAGGAAACCACTGTAGAAAATGGATAGTATTTGGAAATGCCAAAGTGGTACTTCCTTCACAATTCTCTTCTATGGACAGAAACTTGGGAAAACTAGTGAGAGAGATTGGATGAATGAAATGAGCTAAAAAATGGTGTAGGTAAGTTACATAGGTATGGTCATGCGCTGGTAAATTTTCAGATCATTTGGGTAAGCCTAGCTAGTACTTACTTCACAAAGCTTCTCTCGAGGTAGAAACTTTGAAAATTTCCTGAGAAAAATTTACTAGGAAAATTCAGCTGAATATTATCATGTGGCAATGATTTGGGTATGGAAGAGTGCCTAAAAAGTTTGAGGGTAATAGGAGGGGTCTAGATAACACTTGCTTTGCAACGTGCCAATTTGGTCATAAAATATAAATTGAACCTGGGCTCACATAGATGATTTGACTGAGCTGCAATTTGCAGGAGGGTGATAATTTGGGCATATGAAGGAACTGTATAAATATCTTGTCATTTCGATATATAAAAAAGGTACTTCCTTCACAATGCTTCTAGGTGGACAAAAACTTTGGAAATTTGCCGAGGAAGATTTTCTAGGCAAGTGGAGCTGAATTTTTTCATGCGGTAATGATTTGGATAGGAAAGAGTGCCCAAAAATTCCGAGGGCAATCAAGAATATATAAATAGCACTTCCTTCATAAAGTGTTGTCGTGAACAGAATAGGAAAATGAATATTGTTCAATTAGTTTTGAACTAGGCAAGGAAGGATTTTTACATATTTGATGAAGATATGACCCAAAGAATTTATGAGATTTTTTTGGGAATTTTGGGAATGACAGAAATATAGGTTGCTTCACAACCTAGGGCAAAAACTGCCACATGGACATGATACATAGGCAAAACTGATGAGGTGGCGCCTAGTCATAGCAACCCACCACAATTTACAAGGTTATGACCATCTATATTGGTCATGATCAGCTAGAAATAAGGCAGCAGACCAGTGCTATCTGCTTTATGACCATTTCGTGTAAGGAAATTACGACATTTCTGACCAAAATGGTCGTTATAGTTTAGGTTTTGGAGCCCCCGAACAACTTTTGACCAATTGGTCTGAAATGGTCATAGATCTATGACCAATTCTTCCAGGGTCACTAACAGAAGGTCACAAGTTGACATATTTCTTGTAGTGGATTCATTGCACATCCCGGTACACCGCCAGAGGCATTCATATAGAGTCATATTTTGTTCTAAGTATCAAGTTGTAATTCTTGAGTTGTAAGTAAATAAAAGTGTGATGATCTTCATTATTAGAGCATTGTCCCATGTGAGCAAAAAAAAGAGAAAGGCCAAAAAAGAGAAGGCCCCAAAAAACAAAAAAATTGAGAGAAAAAGGGAGAAGGGGAAATGCTACTATCCTTTTACCACATGTGTGCTTCAAAGTAGCACCACGATCTTCATGATAGAGAGAGTCTCCTATGTTGTTTCTTTCATATACTAGTGGGAATTTTTCATTATAGAACTTGGCTTGTATACTCCAGCGATGGGATTCCTCAAATGCCCTAGGTCTTCATGAGCAAGAAAGTTGGATGCACACCCATTTAGTGTTTTTGTGAGCTTTCATACACTTATAGCTCTAGTGCATCCGTTGCGTGGCAATCCCTACTCACTCACATTGATATCTATTGATGGGCATCTCCATAGCCCATTAATACGCCTAGTTGATGTGATACCATATTCCTCCTTTTTGTTTTCTCCACAACCACCACTCTATTCCACCTATAGTGCTTTGTCCATGGCTCACGCTCATGTATTACGTGAAAGTTGAAAAGGTTTGAGAACATTAAAAGTATGAAACAATTGCTTGCCTTGCCATCGGGGTCGTGCATGATTTGAGTATTTTGTGTGATGAAGATGGAGCATAGCCAGACTATATGATTTTGTAGGGATGAACTTTCTTTGGCCATGTTATTTTGAGAAGACATGATTAGTTTGTTAGTATGTTTGAAGTATTATTATTTTTATGTCAATATTAAACTTTTGTTTTGAATCTTATGGATCTGAATATTCTTGCCACAGTAGAGAAGATTACATTGATAAATATGTTAGGTAGCATTCCACATCAAAAATTATCTTTTTATCATTTACCTCCTCGAGGACGAGCAGGAATTAAGCTTGGGGATGCTTGGTACGTCTCCAACGTATCTATAATTTTTGATTGTTCCATGATGTTATATTATCCATCTTGGATGTTTTATATGCATTTATATGCTATTTTATATGATTTTCGGGACTAACCTATTAACCTAGAGCCTAGTGCCAGTTTATGTTTTTTCCTTGTTTTTTGAGTTCTACAGAAAAGGAATACCAAATGGAGTCCAATTGACGTGCCAATTTTTGATTTTTTTTATGGACCAAAAGAAGACCCCGAAGTAAAAGAGTTGGGCCAGAAGAGTCGCGAGCCATCCACGAGGGTGGAGGGCGCGCCCTACCCCCTAGGCTCGCCCCCTTATCTCGTGGATGACTCGGAGACCCCCCACCTGATGTGAGACCGATGCCAAAAATTCCTATAAATACAAAAAACCCTGAAAAAAAATCTAGATCGGGAGTTCCACTGCCACAAGCCTATGTAGCCACCAAAACCCAGTCGGGACCCTGTTCTGGCACCCTGCCGGAGGGGGGATCCATCATCGGTGGACATCTTCATCATCCCGGTGCTCTCCATGACAAGGAGGGAGTAGTTCACCCTCGGGGCTGAGGGTATGTACCAATAGCTATGTGTTTGATCTCTCTCTCTCTCTCTTTCTCTCTCTCTCTCTCTCGTGTTCTTGATATGGCACGATCTTGATGTACCACAAGCTTTCCTATTATAGTTGGATCTTATGATGTTTCTCCACCTCTATCTCCTTGTGATGAATTGAGTTTTCCCTTTGAAGTTATCTTTTCGGATTGAGTCTTTAAGGATTTGAGAACACTTGATGTATGTCTTGCATGTGCTTATCTGTGGTGACAATGGGATATTCACGTGATCCACTTGATGTATTTTTTGGTGATCAACTTGCGAGTTTTGTGACCTTGTGAACTTATGCATAGGGGTTGGCACATGTTTTCGTCTTGACTCTCTGGTAGAAACGTTGGGGCACTCTTTGAAGTTATTTGTGTTGGTTGAATAGATGAATCCGAGATTGTGTGATGCATATCGTATAATCATACCCACGGATACTTGAGGTGACATTGGAGTATCTAGGTGACATTAGTGTTTTGGTTGATTTGTGTCTTAAGGTGTTATTTTACTACAAACTCTAGGGCTGTTAGTGACACTTATAGGAATAGCCCAACGGATTGATCAGAAAGAATAACTTTGAGGTGGTTTCGTACCTTACAATAATCTCTTCGTTTGTTCTCCGCTATTAGTGACTTTGGAGTGACTCTTTGTTGCATGTTCAAGGATTGTTATATGATCTAATTATGTTATTATTGTTGAGGGAACTTGCACTAGTGAAAGTATGAACCCTAGGCCTTGTTTCGAAGCATGGCAATACCATTTGTGCTCATTCTTATCATTAGTGACCTTGCTGTTTTTTTATTTTCAGATTACAAAAACCTATATCTACCATCCATATTGCACTTGTATCACCATCTCTTCGCCGAACTAGTGTACCTATACAATTTACCATTGTATTGGGTGTGTTGGGGACACAAGAGACTCTTTGTTATTTGGTTACAGGGTTGTTTGAGAGAGACCATCTTCATCCTACGCCTCCCATGGATTTATAAACCTTAGGTCATCCACAAACCTCTGCAACCACCGTCTTATATATAGGTGTGGGTTGGTACCAACGAAGATTGGCTTGCATACCTCCAGCCGGATACCACCACCATTTTGCACAACACCCACAGCAATGCGGCCGTTCCCGTAGACCCCTTCTCCACCATTGGGATCGGCCTTCCAGACTGGCTGGGCTTGAAGACGTATGATGATGCCTACATGAGATTGAAGAACATAGCAATTGCGGACCCACCGACAAAGTGACGCGGCTAAGACGATTACTATCTCATCGCGGTGTTCGACATAAGGATTGCCATCAACACAAGAGGCAGTAACGGAAGAGGCTGGCACATGTTGGCCGCGGCAGATTTGTACCCCTATACATTAAAAGACGCTGCGTGCCATGTAGGCCGCATCTTTGTGGTGACAAGCCAGGGGACTTGTTTCATCTGGTTGCCATCATACTGTACGGGACATTACAAACGGAATGCACAAACCATCATTTGCATCCCTAACGGTACTCCTTTATTTTGCAGGGACCAGTCATCCCCTGATCAAAATAAGATCACCGATCCTGGATGTGCATTTGCTTCCGCGATTCGTTCTAACCTGGGACCTTGTAGATGACTTTGTCATATTGGGATCAACTATCTTAGCAGTCGTTACTCATGGTACCACTGATGTGCAACATGGTCACACAATCTACCATGATCGGACCGTCACCATCTACCCAGGTATTCCATTTTCTCATTGCTATGTGTTAGAGTAGTAGAGTAGTACTTGTTAGTTATTTTCTTTTCTTGATTGGGACATGTTTACTATGCTAGTAGTACAATTTAGTATTATAGTTTTTTAACCCTCTCGCCTTCTCTTTCATTGTTGCACTACTTACTAGTACTAGTAGGAGTACTTTTTGCCTTGGAGGACGCGTATAGCTAGCTTGGCCCTTGAAGACTTGAACCCACTAACTCCCACCATTTTTGTTTTTCCATGTCTTACTATCTCATCCATGTAACCAAGAGTGTCTATATATAATAAGCTGGTTATATTACTTCCTCTATACCAGAGTAGTACTACTTGCTGCACAGTATTACTGACCGCCATATTTGAGCACAACATTATTATGCATGGACCTTGACTATGTACGCCACCATGTGTCTAGATCAAAGATGTCGTGTGTACCAGATGAACAACGCCGAGTTCGACCCCAGTGGTGCTACGTGGGTGCTGAGGAACACTCTTGGAGAGTACTCACTTTTTATTGGGGACAGCTACCCCATTGTGAAGCCGATGGCACCTTCCGTGCACGACACCAAAGGCCTACCGTTCATGAAGCATGGTTGTGTCTTCAGTGCGCACTGCCGAATGAACGACATGTTGGGACACGCTATCCCTGATTTATGCCGCTTTAGCTTGGATGAGTCTCCATCATGTGGAACCAGACTAGAAAGCTGCGACAATGGTTCCCATTGCCCACCGCTATGGATCGTGCCATCCATGAAGAACACCTGGGACTGGAACCCAGAGGAGGACATGGAGCCCCATCTATAATATGTAAGTGGGGTATGATAAATTGTCAATGGTAGCGCTGTGAATATATGTAGACTAGTCGTGTAGAAATTTATCACATGAAGTGGAGATGAACTTGTGTGGCATACTGACATTTGTCCTTTAGAATTTAATTACTAGTAAATGTGTTATGTGTAACGTGCAACTTGTCTGGTCGTTGCATGGGCTCCAACATGCTCTTTGAGAAAAAAAGATGGCACAACTTTGGATATGGGTGACATGGCGCCATCATACAGTAGCATCGTTCGCTATAGTTATAGTACTCCTACTAGGACGACAACTCCTATAAAACCACGCGCTTCGCTCTTTGCCTCTTCGGGAGGTTCAACAGTTCATACTTGTGTGAACCTTGCACTTGGCTCTTCGCCTCTTCGGAAGGTCCAACAATGATGATGTTGGGGAACGTAGTAATTTCAAAAAAATTCCTACGCACACGCAAGATCATGGTGATGTATAGCAACGAGAGGGGAGAGTGTTGTCGACGTACCCTCGTAGACCGAAAGCGGAAGCGTTAACACAACGTGGTTGATTTAGTCATACGTCTTAATGATCCGACCGATCAAGTACCGAACGCACGACACCTCCGAGTTCTGAACACGTTCAACTCGATGACATCCCTCGAACTCCGATCCAGCCGAGTGTTGAGAGAGAGTTTCGTCAGCACGACGGCGTGGTGACGATGATGATGTTCTACCGACGCAGGGCTTCGCCTAAGCACCGCTACGATATGATCGAGGTGGATTATGGTGGAGAGGGGCACCGCACATGGCTAAGAGATCAATGATGAATTGTTGTGTCTTTGGGGTGCCCCCCTGCACCCGTATATAAAGGAGCAAGGGAAGAGGAGGTCGGCCTAGGAGGAGGGTGCGCCAAGGGGGGAGTCCTACTCCCACCGGGAGTAGGACTCCTCCTTCCCTTGTTGGAGTAGGAGAGAAAGAAAGAGGAGGAGAGGAACAAGGAAAAGGGGGCTGTGTTGGGGAACATAGTAATTTCAAAAAAATTCCTACGCACACGCAAGATCATGGTGATGCATAGCAACGAGAGGGGAGAGTGTTGTCTATGTACCTTCGTAGACCGAAGCGGAAGTGTTGACGCAATGTAGAGGAAGTAGTCGTATGTCTTCCCGGTTCAACCGATCCAAGCACCGTTACTCCGGCACCTCCGAGTTCTTGGCACACGTTCAGCTCGATGACGCTCCCCGGGATCCGATCCAGCAAAGCTTCGGGGAAGAGTTCCGTCAGCACGACGGCGTGGTGACGATCTTGATGTTCAACCGTCACAGGGCTTCGCCTAAGCACCGCTACAATATGACCGAGGTGTAATATCGTGGAGGGGGGCACCGCACACGGCTAAGGAACGATCACAAAGATCAACTTGTGTGTTCTAGGGTGCCCCCCTGCCCCCGTATATAAAGGATCCAAGGGGAGGGGGCGGCCGGCCAAGGAGGGCGCGCCAAGGGGGAGTCCTACTCCCACCGGGAGTAGGACTCCCTTCTTTCCTAGTTGGAGAAGGAGAAGGGGGAAAGAGGAGGAAGAGGGAAAGAAAA
>NC_041388.1:140824938-140842523 GCF_002162155.2 Triticum dicoccoides | reverse complement strand
GAAGGGGAGGGGCGCGCGGCCACCTCTTGCCTCCTTTCCTCTTCTCCCTTAAGGCCCATGTAGGCCCAATAACCCCCCGGGGGGTTCCGGTAACTCCCCGGTACTCCGGTAAAATCACGATTTCACCCGGAACGATTCCGATATCCAAATATAGGCTTCCAATATATCGATCTTTATGTCTCGACCATTTCGAGACTCCTCGTCAAGTCCATGATCACATCCGGGACTCCGAACAACCTTCGGTACATCAAAATACATAAACTCATAATGAAACTGTCATCGTAACGTTAAGCGTGCGGACCCTACGGTTCGAGAACAATGGAGACATGACCGAGACACGTCTCCGGCCAATAACCAATAGCGGAACCTGGATGCTCATATTGGTTCCTACATATTCTACGAAGATCTTTATTGGTCAGACCGCATAACAACATACGTTGTTCCCTTTGTCATCGGTATGTTACTTGCCCGAGATTCGATCGTCGGTATCCAATACCTAGTTCAATCTCGTTACCGGCAAGTCTCTTTACTCATTCCGTAATACATCATCCCGCAACTAACTCATTAGTTCCAATGCTAGCAAGGCTTAAGTGATGTGTATTACCGAGGGGGCCCAGAGATACCTCTCCGACAATCGGAGTGACAAATCCTAATCTCGAAATACGCCAACCCAACATGTACCTTTGGAGACACCTGTAGAGCACCTTTATAATCACCCAGTTACGTTGGGATGTTTGGTAGCACACAAAGTGTTCCTCCGGTAAACGGGAGCTGCAAAATCTCATAGTCATAGGAACATGTATAAGTCATGAAGAAAGCAATAGCGACATACTAAACGATCGGGTGCTAAGCTAATGGAATGGGTCATGTCAATCAGATCATTCAACTAATGATGTGATCCCGTTAATCAAATAACAACTCTTTGTCCATGGTTAGGAAACATAACCATCTTTGATTAACGAGCTAGTCAAGTAGAGGCATACTAGTGACACTCTGTTTGTCTATGTATTCACACATGTATTATGTTTCCGGTTAATACAATTCTAGCATGAATAATAAACATTTATCATGATATAAGGAAATAAATAATAACTTTATTATTGCCTCTAGGGCATATTTCCTTCAGTCTCCCACTTGCACTAGAGTCAATAATCTAGATTACACAGTAATGATTCTAACACCCATGGAGCCTTGGTGCTGATCATGTTTTGCTCGTGGAAGAGGCTTAGTCAACGGGTCTGCAATATTCAGATCCGTATGTATCTTGCAAATCTCTATGTCTCCCACCTGTACTAGAACCCGGATGGAATTGAAGCGTCTCTTGATGTGCTTGGTTCTCTTGTGAAATCTGGATTCCTTTGCCAGGGCAATTGCACTAGTATTGTCACAAAAGATTTTCATTGGACCTGATGCACTAGGTATGACACCTAGATCGGATATGAACTCCTTCATCCAGACTCCTTCATTTGCTGCTTCCGAAGCAGCTACGTATTCCGCTTCACAAGTAGATCCCGCCACGACGCTTTGTTTACAACTGCACCAACTGACAGCTCCACCGTTTAATGTAAACACGTATCCTGTTTGCGATTTAAAATCGTCCGGATCAGTGTCAAAGCTCGCATCAACGTAACCATTTACGATGAGCTCTTTGTCACCTCCATAAACAAGAAACATATCCTTAGTCCTTTTTAGGTATTTCAGGATGTTCTTGACCGCTGTCCAGTGATCCACTCCTGGATTACTTTGGTACCTCCCTGCTAGACTTATAGCAAGGCACACATCAGGTCTGGTACATAGCATTGCATACATGATAGAGCCTATGGCTGAAGCATAGGGAACATCTTTCATTTTCTCTCTATCTTCTGCAGTGGTCGGGCATTGAGTCTTACTCAACTTCACACCTTGTAACATAGGCAAGAACCCTTTCTTTGCTTGATCCATTTTGAACTTCTTCAAAACTTTGTCAAGGTATGTGCTTTGTGAAAGTCCAATTAAGCGTCTTGATCTATCTCTATAGATCTTAATGCCTAATATGTAAGCAGCTTCACCGAGGTCTTTCATTGAAAAACTCTTATTCAAGTATCCCTTTATGCTATCCGGAAATTCTATATCATTTCCAATCAGTAATATGTCATCCACATATAATATCAGAAATGCTACAAAGCTCCCACTCACTTTCTTGTAAATACAGGCTTCTCCAGAAGTCTGTATAAAACCAAATGCTTTGATCATACTATCAAAGCGTTTATTCCAACTCCGAGAGGCTTGCACCAGTCCATAAATGGATCGCTGGAGCTTGCACACTTTGTTAGCTCCCTTTGGATCGACAAAACCTTCTGGTTGCATCATATACAACTCTTTTTCTAGAAATCCATTCAGGAATGCAGTTTTGATATCCATCTGCCAAATTTCATAATCATAAAATGCGGCAATTGGTAACATGATTCGGATAGACTTAAGCATCGCTACGGGTGAGAAGGTCTCGTCATAGTCAAACCTTGAACTTGTCGAAAACCTTTTGCGACAAGTCGAGCTTTGTAGACAGTAACATTACCGTCAGCGTCAGTCTTCTTCTTGAAGATCCATTTATTCTCAATTGCTTGCCGATCAACGGGCAAGTCAACCAAAGTCCACACTTTGTTCTCATACATGGATCCCATCTCGGATTTCATGGCTTCAAGCCATTTCGCGGAATCTAGGCTCACCATCGCTTCTTCATAGTTCGTAGGTTCATCATGATCTAGTAGCATGACTTCCAGAACAGGATTGCCGTACCACTCTGGTGCGGATCTTACTCTGGTTGATCTACGAGGCTCAGTAGCAACTTGATCTGAAGTTTCATCATCATCATCATCAACTTCTTCACTAATTGGTGTAGGTATCGCAGAAACCGGTTTCTGTGATGAACTACTCTCCAATAAGGGAGCAGGTACAATTACCTCATCAAGTTCTACTTTCCTCCCACTCACTTCTTTCGAGAGAAACTCCTTCTCTAGAAAGGATCCATTCTTAGCAATGAATGTCTTGCCTTCGGATCTGTGATAGAAGGTGTACCCAACAGTCTCATTTGGGTATCCTATGAAGACACATTTCTCCGATTTGGGTTCGAGCTTATCAGGTTGAAGCTTTTTCGCATAAGCATCGCAGCCCCAAACTTTAAGAAATGACAACTTTGGTTTCTTGCCAAACCATAGTTCATAAGGTGTCGTCTCAATGGATTTTGATGGTGCCCTATTTAATGTGAATGCGGCCGTCTCTAAAGCATAACCCCAAAACGATAGCGGTAAATCTGTAAGAGTCATCATAGATCGCACCATATCAAGTAAAGTACGATTACGATGTTCGGACACACCATTACGCTGTGGTGTTCCGGGTGGCGTGAGTTGCGAAGCTATTCCGCATTGTTTCAAATGTAGACCAAACTCATAACTCAAATATTCTCCTCCACGATCAGATCGTAGAAACTTTATTTTCTTGTTATGATGATTTTCATCTTCACTCTGAAATTCTTTGAACTTTTCAAATGTTTCAGACTTATGCTTCATTAAGTAGATATACCCATATCTGCTTAAATCATCTGTGAAGGTGAGAAAATAACGATATCCGCCACGAGCCTCAACATTCATCGGACCACATACATCTGTATGTATGATTTCCAACAAATCTGTTGCTCTCTCCATAGTACCGGAGAATGGTGTTTTAGTCATCTTGCCCATGAGGCACGGTTCGCAAGTACCAAGTGATTCATAATCAAGTGGTTCCAAAAGTCAATCGGTATGGAGTTTCTTCATGCGCTTTACACCGATATGACCTAAACGGCAGTGCCACAAATAAGTTGCACTATCATTATCAACTATGCATCTTTTGGCTTCAACATTATGAATATGTGTATCACTACTATCGAGATTCATCAAAAATAGACCACTCTTCAAGGGTGCATGACCATAAAAGATATTACTCATATAAATAGAACAACCATTATTCTCTGATTTAAATGAATAATCGTCTCGCATTAAACAAGATCCAGATATAATGTTCATGCTCAACGCTGGCACCAAATAACAATTATTTAGGTATAATACTAATCCCGAAGGTAGATGTAGATGTAGCGTGCCGACCACGATCACATCGACTTTGGAACCATTTCCCACGCGCATCGTCACCTCGTCCTTTGCCAGTGTTCGCTTAATCCGTAGTCCCTGTTTCGAGTTGCAAATATTAGCAACAGAACCAGTATCAAATACCCAGGTGCTATTGTGAGCTCTAGTAAGGTACACATCAATAACATGTATATCACATATACCTTTGTTCACCTTGCCATCCTTCTTATCCACCAAAGACTTGGGGCAGTTCCGCTTCCAGTGACCAGTCTGCTTGCAGTAGAAGCACTCAGTTTCAGGCTTAGGTCCAGACTTGGGTTTCTTCTCCTAAGCAGCAACTTGCTTGCTGTTCTTCTTGAAGTTCCCCTTTCTCTTCCCTTTGCCCTTTTTCTTGAAACTAGTGGTGTTGTTGACCATCAACACTTGATGCTCCTTCTTGATGTCTACCTTCACAGCTTTCAGCATTGCGAAGAGATCGGGAATAGTCTTATTCATCCCTTGCATATTATAGTTCATCACGAAGCTCTTGTAGCTTGGTGGCAGTGATTGGAGAATTCTGTCAATGACGCAATCATCTGGAAGATTAACTCCCAATTGAATCAAGTGATTATTATACCCAGACATTTTGAGTATATGCTCACTGACAGAACTGTTCTCCTCCATCTTGCAGCTATAGAACTTATTGGAGACTTCATATCTCTCAATCCGGGCATTTGCTTGAAATATTAACTTCAACTCCTGGAACATCTCATATGCTCCATGACGTTCAAAACGTCATTGAAGTCCCGATTCTAAGCCGTAAAGCATGGCACATTGAACTATCGAGTAGTCATCAGCTTTGCTCTGCCAGATGTTCAGAACATCTGGTGTTGCTCCAGCAACAGGCCTGGCACCCAGCGGTGCTTCCAGGACGTAATTCTTCTGTGCAGCAATGAGGATAATCCTCAAGTTACGGACCCAGTCCGTGTAATTGCTACCATCATCTTTCAACTTTGCTTTCTCAAGGAACGCATTAAAATTCAAGGAACAACAGCACGAGCCATTTTTCTACAATTAACATAAACAAGCAAGATACTATCAGGGACTAATTTCATGATAAATTTAAGTTCAATTAATCATATTACTTAAGAACTCCCACTTAGATAGACATCCCTCTAATCATCTAAGTGATCACGTGATCCAAATCAACTAAACCATAACCGATCATCACGTGAAATGTAGTAGTTTTCAATGGTGAACATCGCTATGTTGATCATATCTACTATATGATTCACGCTCGACCTTTCGATCTCAGTGTTCCGAGGCCATATCTGCATATGCTAGGCTCGTCAAGTTTAACCTGAGTATTCTACGTGTGCAAAACTGGCTTGCACCCGTTGTAGATGGACGTAGAGCTTATCACACCCGATCATCACGTGGTGTCTGGGCATGACGAACTTTGGCAACGGTGCATACTCAGGGAGAACACTTTTATCTTGAAATTTAGTGAGAGATCATCTTATAATGCTACCGTCAATCAAAGCAAGATAAGATGCATAAAAGATAAACATCACATGCAATCAATATAAGTGATATGATATGGCCATCATCATCTTGTGCTTGTGATCTCCATCTCTGAAGCACCGTCATGATCACCATCGTCACCGGCGCGACACCTTGATCTCCATCGTAGCATCGTTGTCGTCTCGCCAATCTTATGCTTCTACGACTATCGCTACCGCTTAGTGATAAAGTAAAGCATTACAGGGCGATTGCATTGCATACAGTAAAGCGACAACCATATGGCTCCTGCCAGTTGCCGATAACTCGGTTACAAAAACATGATCATCTCATACAATAAAATTTAGCATCATGCCTTGACCATATCACATCTCAACATGCCCTGCAAAAACAAGTTAGACGTCCTCTACTTTGTTTGTTGCAAGTTTTACGTGGCTTCTACGGGCTTAAGCAAGAACCAATCTTACCTACGCATCAAAACCACAACGATAGTTTGTCAAGTTGGTGCTGTTTTAACCTTCGCAAGGACCGGGCCTAGTCACACTCAGTTCAACTAAAGTTGGAGAAACTGTCACCCGCTAGCCACCTTTGTGCAAAGCACGTCGGGAGAACCGGTCTCGCGTAAGCGTACGCGTAATGTCGGTCTGGGCCGCTTCGTCCAACAATACCGCCGAACCAAAGTATGACATGCTGGTAAGCAGTATGACTTATATCGCCCACAACTCACTTGTGTTCTACTCGTGCATATAACATCGACACATAAAACCTAGGCTCGGATGCCACTGTTGGGGAACGTAGTAATTTCAAAAAAATTCCTACACACACGCAAGATCATGGTGATGCATAGCAACGAGAGGGGAGAGTGTTGTCTATGTACCCTCGTAGATCGAAGCGGAAGTGTTGACGCAACATAGAGGAAGTAGTCGTACGTCTTCCCGGTTCAACCGATCCAAGCACCGTTACTCCGGCACCTCCGAGTTCTTGGCACACGTTCAGCTCGATGACGCTCCCCGGGCTCTGATCCAGCAAAGCTTCGGGGAAGAGTTCCGTCAGCACGACGGCGTGGTGACAATCTTGATGTTCAACCGTCGCAGGGCTTCGCCTAAGCACCGCTACAATATGACCGAGGTGTAATATCGTGGAGGGGGGCACCACACACGGCTAAGGAACGATCACGAAGATCAACTTGTGTGTTCTAGGGTGCTCCCTGCCCCCGTATATAAAGGACCCAAGGGGAGGGGGCGGGCGGCCAAGGAGGGCGCACCAAGGGGGAGTCCTACTCCCACCGGGAGTAGGACTCCCTTCTTTCCTAGTTGGAGAAGGAGAAGGGGGAAAGAGGAGGAAGAGGGAAAGGAAAGGGGGGGCGCCGCCCCCCTTCCGTTGTCCTATTCGGACTAGGAAGGGGAGGGGCGCACGGCCACCTCTTGCCTCCTTTCCTCTTCTCCCTTAAGGCCCATGTAGGCCCAATAACCCCCCGGGGGGTTCCGGTAACTCCCCGGTACTCCGGTAAAATCCCGATTTCACCCGAAACGATTCCGATATCCAAATATAGTCGTCCAATATATCGATTTTTACGTCTCAACCATTTCGAGACTTCTCATCATGTCCCCGATCTCATCCGGGACTCCGAACTCCTTCGATACATAAAACTCATAAACTCATAATATAACTGTCATTGAAACCTTAAGCGTGCGGACCCTACGGTTCGAGAACAATGTAGACATGACCGAGACACGTCTCCGGTCAATAACCAATAGCGGAACCTAGATGCTCATATTGGTTCCTACATATTCTACGAAGATCTTTATCGGTCAGACCGCATAACAACATACGTTGTTCCCTTTGTCATCGGTATGTTACTTGCCCGAGATTCGATCGTCGGTATCCAATACCTAGTTCAATCTCGTTACCAGCAAGTCTCTTTACTCGTTCTGCAATACATCATCCCGCAACTAACTCATTAGTTGCAATGCTTGCAAGGCTTAAGTGATGTGTATTACCGAGGGGGCCCAGAGATACCTCTCCGACAATCGGAGTGACAAATCCTAATCTCGAAATACGGCAACCCAACATGTACCTTTGGAGACACCTGTAGAGCACCTTTATAAGCACCCAGTTACATTGTGACGTTTGGTAGCACACAAAGTGTTCCTCCGGTAAACGGGAGCTGCATAATCTCATAGTCATAGGAACGTGTATAAGTCATGAAGAAAGCAATAGCAACATACTATACGATCGGGTGCTAAGCTAATGGAATGGGTCATGTCAATCAGATCATTCAACTAATGATGTGATCCCGTTAATCAAATAACAACTCTTTGTTCATGGTTAGGAAACATAACCATCTTTGATTAATGAGATAGTCAAGTAGAGGCATACTAGTGACACTTTGTTTGTCTATGTATTCACACATGTATTATGTTTCCGGTTAATACAATTCTAGCATGAATAATAAACATTTATCATGATATAAGGAAATAAATAATAACTTTATTATTGCCTCTAGGGCATATTTCCTTCAGGCTACACCCCTTGTCCAATTCAGACCAGAGGGGGGGCGCACGCCTCATTCCTTTTGGCCTCTCTCCTCTATTCCCGTATGGCCCAATAAGGCCCATATACTCCCTAGCGAATTCCTGTAACTCTCCAGTACTCCGAAAAATACCCGAATCACTCGGAACCTTTCCGATATCTGAATATAGTCGTCCAATATATCGATTTTTACGTCTCAACCATTTCGAGACTTCTCATCATGTCCCCGATCTCATCCGGGACTCCGAACTCCTTCGATACATAAAACTCATAAACTCATAATATAACTGTCATTGAAACCTTAAGCGTGCGGACCCTACGGGTTCGAGAACAATGTAGACATGACCGAGAGACGTCTTCGGTCAATAACCAATAGCGGATCCTGGATGCTCATATTGGCTCCCACATATTCTATGAAGATCTTTATCGGTCAGACCACATAACAACATACGTTGTTCCCTTTGTCATCGGTATGTTACTTGCCCGAGATTCGATCGTCGGTATCTCAATACCTAGTTCAATCTCGTTACCGGCAAGTCTCTTTACTCATTTCATAATACATCATCCTGCAACTAACTCATTAGTTGCAATGCTTGCAAGGCTTAAGTGATGTGCATTACCGAGAGGGCCCAGAGATACCTCTCCGACAATCGGAGTGACAAATCCTAATCTCGAAATACGCCAACCCAACAAGTACCTTCGGAGACACCTGTAGAGCACCTTTATAATCACCCAGTTACGTTGTGACGTTTGGTGGCACACAAAGTGTTCCTCTGGTAAACGGGAGTTGCATAATCTCATAGTCATAGGAACATGTATAAGTCATGAAGAAAGCAATAGCAACAAACTAAACGATCAAGTGCTATGCTAACGGAATGGGTCAAGTCAATCACATCATTCTCCTAATGATGTGATCTGTTAATCAAATGACAACTCATGTCTATGATTAGTAAACATAACCATCTTTGATCAACGAGCTAGTCAAGTAGAGGCATACTAGTGACACTCTGTTTGTCTATGTATTCACACATGTATTATGTTTCCGGTTAATACAATTCTAGCATGAATAATAAACATTTATCATGATATAAGGAAATAAATAATAACTTTATTATTGCCTCTAGGGATATTTCCTTCAGTCTCCCACTTGCACTAGAGTCAATAATCTAGTTCACATCGCCATGTGATTTAACATCAATAGTTCACATCACCATGTGATTAACACCCATAGTTCACATTGACATGTGACCAACACCCAAAGGGTTTACTAGAGTCAATAATCTAGTTCATATCGCTATGTGATTAACACCCAAAGAGTACTAAGGTGTGATTATGTTTTGCTTGTGAGAGAAGTTTAGTGTACGGGTCTGCCATAATCAGATACGTACGTATTTTGCAAATTTCTATGTCAACAATGCTCTGCACGGAGCTACTCTAGCTAATTGCTCCCACTTTCAATATGTATCCAGATTGTGACTTAGAGTCATCTGGATTAGTGTCAAAACTTGCATCGACGTAACCCTTTACGACGAACCTTTTGTCACCTCCATAATCGAGAAACATATCCTTATTCCACTAAGGATAATTTTGACCAATGTCCAGTGATCTACTCCTAGATCACTATTGTACTCCCTTGCCAAACTCAGGGTAGGGTATACAATAGGTCTGGTACACATCATGGCATACTTTATAGAACCTATGGCTGAGGCATAGTGAATGACTCTCATTCTCTCTCTATCTTCTGCCGTGGTCTGGTTTTGAGTCTTACTCAACTTCACACCTTGTAACACAGGCAAGAACTCCTTCTTTGACTGTTCCATTTTGAACTACTTCAAAATCTTGTCAAGGTATGTACTCATTGAAAAAACTTATCAAGCGTATTGATCTATCTCTATAGATCTTGATGCTCAATATGTAAGCACCTTCACCGAGGTCTTTCTTTGAAAAACTCCTTTCAAACACTCCTTTATTCTTTGCAGAATAATTCTACATTATTTCCGATCAATCAATATGTCATTCACATATACTTATCAGAAATGCTGTAGTGCTCCCACTCACTTTCTTGTAAATACAGGCTTCACCGCAAGTCTGTATAAAACTATATGCTTTGATCAACTTATCAAAGCGTATATTCCAACTCCGAGATGCTTGCACTAGTCCACAGATGGATCGCTGGAGCTTGCACATTTTGTTAGCACCTTTAGGATTCACAAAACCTTCTGGTTGCATCATATACAACTCTTCTTTAATAAATCCATTAAGGATTGCAGTTTTGTTACCCATTTGCCAGATTTCTTAAAATGCGGCAATTGCTAACATGATTTGGATAGACTTAAGCATAGATACGATTGAGAAACTCTCATCGTAGTCAACACCTTGAACTTGTCGAAAACCTTTTGCGACAATTCTAGCTTTGTAGATAGTAACACTACTATCAGCGTATGTCTTCTTCTTGAAGATCCATTTAATCTCAATGGCTCGCCGATCATTAGGCAAGTCAATCAAAGTCCATACTTTGTTCTCATACATGGATCTCATCTCAGATTTCATGGCCTCAAGCCATTTTGCGGAATCTGGGCTCACCATCGCTTCCTCATAGTTCGTAGGTTCGTCATGGTCAAGTAACATGACCTCCAGAACAGGATTATCGTACCACTCTGGTGCGGATCTCACTCTGGTTTACCTATGAGGTTCGGTAGTAACTTGATCTGAAGTTACATGATCATTATCATTAGCTTCCTCACTAATTGGTGTAGTAGTCATAGGAACAGATTTCTGTGATGAACTACTTTCCAATAAGGGAGCAGGTACAGTTACCTCATCAAGTTCTACTTTCCTCCCACTCACTTCTTTCAAGAGAAACTCCTTCTCTAGAAAGGATCCATTCTTAGCAACAAATGTCTTGCCTTCCGATCTGTGATAGGAGGTGTACCCAATTGTTTCCTTCGGGTATCCTATGAAGACGCACTTCTCCGATTTGGGTTTGAGCTTATCAGGTTGAAACTTTTTCACATAAGTATTGCAACCTCAAACTTTAAGAAACGACAGCTTAGGTTTCTTGCCAAACCATAGTTTATACGGTGTCATCTCAACAGATTTAGATGGTGCCCTATTTAATGTGAATGCAGCTGTCTCTAATGCATAACCCCAAAACGATAGTGGTAGATCGGTAAGAGACATCATAGATCGCACCATATCTAATAAAGTATGGTTATGACATTCGGACACACCATTACACTGTGGTGTTCCAGGTGGCGTGAGTAATGAAACTATTTCACATTTGTTTTTAACTAAAGGCCAAACTCGTAACTTAAATATTTTACTTCTGCGATCATATCGTAGAAACTTTTATTTTTGTTACGATGATTCTCCACTTCACTCTGAAATTCTTTGAACTTTGCAAATGTTTCAGACTTGTGTTTCTTCAAGTAGATATACTCATATCTGCTCAAATCATCTGTGAAGATCAGAAAATAATGATACCTGCCACGAGCCTCAATATTCATCGGACCACATACATCAGTATGTATGATTTCCAACAAATCTGTTGCTCGCTCCATTGTTCCGGAGAACGGAGTCTTAGTCATCTTGCCCATGAGGCATGGTTCGCAAGCATCAACTGATTCTTAATCAAGTGATTCCAAAAGCCCATCAGCATGGATTTACTTCATGCGCTTTACACCAATATGACCTAAATGACAGTGCCACAAATAAGTTGCACCATCATTATTAACTTTGCATCTTTTGGTTTCAATATTATGAATATGTGTATCACTACGATCGAGATCCAACGAACCATTTTCATTGGGTGTGTAACCATATAAGGTTTTATTCATGTAAACAAAACAACAATTTATTCTCTTACTTAAATGAATAACCGTATTGCAATAAACATGATCAAATCATATTCATGCTCAATGCAAACACCAAATAACACTTATTTAGGATCAACACTAATCCCAAAAGTATAGGGAGTGTGCGATGATGATCATATCAATCTTGGAACCACTTCCAACACACATCGTCACTTCACCCTTAACTAGTCTATGTTCATTCTGCAACTCCTGTTTCGAGTTACTACTCTTAGCAACTGAAACAATATCAAATACCGAGGGGTTGGTACGAACACTAGTAAAATACACATCAATAATCTGTAGATCAAATATACCTTTGTTCACTTTGCCATCCTTCTTATCTGCCAAAACTTGGGGCAGTTCCGCTTCCACTGACCAATCCCTTTGTAGTAGAAGCACTTAGTCTCAGGCTTAGGACCAGACTTGGGCTTCTTCACTTGAGCAGCAACTTCCTTGCCGTTCTTCTTGAAGTTCCCCTTCTTCCCTTTGCCCTTTTCTTGAAACTAGTGGTCTTGTGTACCATCAACACTTGATGCTCTTTCTTGACTTCTACCTTCATCGATTTCATCATAATGAAAAGCTCGGGAATCATTTTTGTCATCCCTTGCATACTATAGTTCATCACAAAGTTCTACTAA
The DNA here is from genome assembly GCF_002162155.2 of Triticum dicoccoides. Lineage (NCBI taxonomy): Eukaryota > Viridiplantae > Streptophyta > Magnoliopsida > Poales > Poaceae > Triticum > Triticum dicoccoides. The sequence goes on along the minus strand of NC_041388.1, from coordinate 140,829,899 downwards.
CTTGGTGATTGTGACTAGAGAATTCTGTCAATCACTATCTTATCTGGAAGATTAACTCCCACTTGATTCAAGTGATTGTAGTACCCAGACAATCTGAGCACATGCTCACTGCTTGAGCTATTCTCCTCCATCTTTTAGCTATAGAACTTGTTGGAGACTTCATATCTCTCAACTCGGGTATTTGCTTGAAATATTAACTTCAACTCCTGGAACATCTCATATGGTCCATGACGTTCAAAATGTCTTTGAAATCCCGATTCTAAGTTGTTAAGCATGGTGCACTAAACTATCAAGTAGTCATCATATTGAGCTAGCCAAACGTTCATAACATATACATCTGCTCCTGCAATAGGTCTATCACCTAGCGGTGCATCAAAGACATAATTCTTCTGTGCAGCAATGAGGATAATCCTCAGATCACGGATCCAATCCGCATCATTGCTACTAACATTTTTCAACATAATTTTTTTCTAGGAACATAATAAACTGGGAGCAACATCGTGAGCTATTGATCTACAACATAGATATGCTAATACTACCAGGACTAAGTTCATGATAAATTAAAGTTCAATTAATCATACTACTTAAGAACTCCCACTTAGATAGACATCCCTCTAATCCTCTAAGTGATAACGTGATCCAAATCAACTAAACCATGTCCGATCATCACGTGAGATGGAGTAGTTTCAATGGTGAACATCACTATGTTGATCATATCTACTATATGATTCACGCTCGACCTTTCGATCTCCGTGTTCCGAGGCCATATCTGTTATATGCTAGGCTTGTCAAGTTTAACCTGAGTATTCCGTGTGTGCAACTGTTTTGCACCCGTTGTATTTCAATGTAGAGCCTATCACACCCGATCATCACGTGGTGTCTCAGCACGAAGAACTTTCGCAACGGTGCATACTCAGGGAGAACACTTATACTTTGATAATTTAGTGAGGGATCATCTTATAATGCTACCGTCAATCAAAGCAAAATAAGATGTATAAAAGATAAACATCACATGCAATCAAAATATGTGACATGATATGGCCATCATCATCTTGTGCCTTTGATCTCCATCTCCAAACCATCGTCATGATCTCCATCGTCACCGGCATGACACCATGATCTCCATCATCTTGATCTATATCAATGTGTCATCACATGGTCGTCTCGCCAACTATTGCTCTTGCAACTATTGCTATTGCATAGCGATAAAGTAAAGCAATTATTTGGCGCTTGCATCTTATGCAATAGAGAGACAACCATAAGGCTTTTGCCAGTTGCCGATAACTTCAACAAAACATGATCATCTCATACAACAACTTATATCTCATCACGTCTTGACCATATCACATCACAACATGCCCTGCAAAAACAGGTTAGACGTCCTCTACTTTGTTGTTGCAAGTTTTATGTGGCTGCTACGGGCTTAGCAAGAACCGTTCTTACCTACGCATCGAAAACCACAACGATAGTTTGTCAAGTTAGTGATGTTTTAACCTTCTCAAGGACCGGGCGTAGTCACACTTGGTTCAACTAAAGTTGGAGAAACTGACACCCGCCAGCCACCTGTGTGCAAAGCACGTCGGTAGAACCAGTCTTGCATAAGCGTACGCGTAATGTCGGTCCGGGCCGCTTCATCCAACAATGCCGCCGAACCAAAGTATGACATGCTGGTAAGCAGTATGACTTATATCGCCCACAACTCACTTGTGTTCTACTCGTGCATAACATCAACGCATAAAACCTAGGCTCTGATACCAATGTTGTGGAACGTAGTAATTTCAAAAAATTTCCTACGCACACGCAAGATCATGGTGATGTATAGCAACGAGAGGGGACAGTGTTGTCTACGTACCCTCGTAGACCGAAAGTGGAAGCGTTAGCACAACGCGGTTGATTTAGTCGTACGTCTTCACAATCCGACCGATCAAGTACCGAACGCACGGCACCTTCGAGTTCTGCAGACGTTCAACTCGATGACGTCCCTCGAACTCCGATCCAGCCGAGTGTTGAGGGAGAGTTTCGTCAGCAGGACGGCATGGTGACAATGATGATGTTCTACCGACACAGGGCTTCGCCTAAGCATCGCTACGATATGATCGAGGTGGATTATGATGGAGAGGGGCACCGCACACGGCTAAGAGATCAATGATCAATTGTTGTGTCTTTGGGGTGCCCCCTGCACCCGTATATAAAGGAGCAAGGGAGGAGGAGGCCGGCCTAGGAGGAGGGTGCGCCAAGGGGGGAGTCCTACTCCCACCGGGAGTAGGACTCCTCCTTCCCTTGTTGGAGTAGGAGAGAAGGAAAGAGGAGGAGAGGAACAAGGAAAAGGGGGCTGCACCCCTTGTCTAATTCGGACCAGAGGGGGGCGCGCGCCTCCTCCCTTTTGGCCTCTCTCCTCTATTCCCGTATGGCCCAATAAGGCCCATATACTCCCCGGCGAATTTCCGTAACTCTCCTGTACTCCGAAAAATACCCGAATCACTCGGAACCTTTCCGATGTCTGAATATAGTCCTCTGGTAAACGGGAGTTGCATAATCTCATAGTCATAGGAACATGTATAAGTCATGAAGAAAGCAATAGCAACAAACTAAATGATCAAGTGCTATGCTAACGGAATGGGTTAAGTCAATCACATCATTCTCCTAATGATGTGATCCGTTAATCAAATGACAACTCATGTCTATGGTTAGGAAACATAACCATCTTTGATCAACGAGCTAGTCAAGTAGAGGCATACTAGTGACACTCTATTTGTCTATGTATTCACACATGTATTATGTTTCTGGTTAATGCAATTCTAGCATGAATAATAAACATTTATCATGATATAAGGAAATAAATAATAACTTTATTATTGCCTCTAAGGCATATTTCCTTCAGATGATACTATAGTACAATATGCTTCTGACAATCTGACACTGAATGAACCGCTGCACGTCCACCGCGAGGGCGAGTGTTAGGGAGAGGGAGAGGGTGTTGTACTCAAAACCCTCTCCTCGTTCGGCGAGCCACCACGCGTGTGGGCAAGGGAGTGGGCGTAGGCGTACATAGTAAGCAAGCTTCTCCTCGTCCCGTGAGCCAGCATGCATGGGCGAGGGAGAGGGCTAAGTAAGCAAGCTTCACCTGGTTCGATGAGTTGATGGGACACATCAAAGCAGTACTGGTCCATACTGCATCCTTTCCGGTTAATATGGCTTAATTTGAAACGAGAAAATACAATGGCGGTCAATGTATATAACAATACGCTAATTACGGTCACCAAAGAGTTTTGCGGTGATTATACGATCACTAGCTCATCGTAGAGCACCTTATTGCACTCTACTAACGAGCCACATAGTCGATGTGGCACTTTGTTGACTGGTTAAATTGACACCTGGTTTTTGGGTCCCACCTGTCAGTTGGCAGAGCAAAGAAATCAGTTAAACAAAACTTTACACAGGCGCGACATGAGTCCAACCCTTGCACGTGAACCACCCTGGTTGTGTATGTGAGTGCATGCACGTGTACTCCCTTGAGCTTCCAACAAAGAGTGTACATCTACACTTCCAATGCATTTAGCCTTTAACCTAATCGATATTGATTGACTAATGCACCAACTTGTGCTCTAGCTATAGGCTACATGTCTATCCTTAATTACAGCATGCAACAACCTTCATTTATTCTTCTTCTCTCAATGGTCGCATACACACATAAGTCTGCTACTTTTGGGCATTAATTATGCCATGAAGTTCCGGTTCCTCTTGGTCAATGTGTAAATCTCTATATGTACATTCTTTCACGGACGGAGGGAGTAGGTTGAGCATTTGAGCGTGAGCGTGTGTGTTGCGTCGTGTGTTGTGTGCCGCATGGATGCGTGAGTGTTGCGTGTGTGCATGTGTACGTGTGATTGTTGCATTTTGCATGCATGCATGAGGATTTTAGTCCCTCCCATTGACATCTTCATATTTCAAGCTTCATTAAAATGTTGCATGCAAGAATTAAGAGAAAACTCACCAATGCATGTAAAAGTCCTGGTCATTTGTTCCTCACGCATGCATTCCAATTAATACGTTCGTAAACACAATTTTCTTGAGGAACACGAGCCCATTATTGAGTACTTTTGGAAAAACAATCTTCAGGGACTCATCATTTACTACTATAGTGGTTGATGATTTTTTATTGACCTGTATATAAACCTCTGTCCTGGTTTAATGGTCCCCTTCGTTACTTAGTGTAAAATTTTGACAGTAAATTTAACTAACAAAGTGTCAATGCATGTCATAAAAGCTATACCATTAAAAACTATGTTCAAATACGAATCTAGTGATATTATTTTTGCTGATATGCATTAACATTTTATTAGTTAAATATATGGTCAAAGTTTGCACAAAATACTAGTACTCCCACATTATTAGCGCCGGGTGCCTTGGCCAATGTTTCATCTTGTTGGACAGGATGAGAGTAGAGGCATAGGGATACTGTAGATAGGAAGTCTTGGCGATCCATTATTCCCCATCTCGGTCAAAGAGAACTATTCAACTAGTATTCATAGTGAAGTGACAGTACATGCAGCAGCAGATGGGACACTTAATTAGTAAGCTGAACCAGCGTGTTGGTGTTACTAAATCAGCCTTACCCAGTACCGTGATCATGTTTTCAAGTGGAGCACGCTTCCGCAGATATGCCAACGCACCTCTCTCTTCCATTAACTGACATATGAGCCCTCTTGAGGTAGACCCGCATGTCATTGGCTTAACTATTTACACTCCGAAGGATAGTATATCCTGGTAGTAGTACTAGTAGAATTGAGATTTAATGCACTTTCTTCCCCGTCTTTCCCTCTTCTTCCTCCTCTCTTCTTCTTACTCCTCTCTTCCCCATCATCGGGCGCACACCATTTCCTGCCACTCACTGCTCACTCGCCCGCGCCATCTTCATTGGTAGCTCGCGCCTACCATATCCCCTCGCTCACTGCTCGGAC
>NC_041388.1:140818764-140824689 GCF_002162155.2 Triticum dicoccoides | reverse complement strand
AATCACTCAGCGCCCTAAAAAACCATATGGAAGAATCGACTGACACACAGAGCCGTGATTGGAATGCCCCCCGATGTTCTCTTGGAGCAGATCTGTAATCGTATGGACCTGCTCAACACCGTCCGCCTAGCCGCATGCTCGGTGTCTTTGTACCATCTACTCGTCTACAACCGGCCGACCCTTTTCAAGACACCATGCTTGGTGATGCCCGATCCTCGCAGGTGGCCCAGACACCGACTTGACGCTCCTATGGTGGTTGTCGTGGTGCCCGTCGACATGCTACCACTATCCGTCCACCTGTCCTTCATGCGCGACCACTACTGGGCGGGCATGAAGGCCAACTGGATTGTCCTCATCCACCAATCCGGTAGTCCATGGCGTCTCGTGGACATCTACACCCAGTGAGAGATCACCCTTCAATCGTTAGATACCATCGCCATTAAGCCTCGCGGCCCACCGGACACTCCTTCCTACTACGCACAAGACGCGTCGAGCTTTTGGTGTGACCTCCATTTGCTGAAGGTTGTAATCTGCGAAGTCCCACACCATCAGAAGATTACACGGATTACAAGCTCATTGCCTTGTTCGACATGGGATTAGTCTATCTAGAATCCGATCGCCATACATGGTTATGTCTCATCATCAATCCTGTTCAGCCTCCATTTCTGTCAGATGCTATAGTGCACGATGGCATCGTTTATGCGGTCGATGCACAGATTGGCTGCCTATACTGGTGGAATCTATCGTCGTGTAATTGTTCTATCTCATCTCATCTTTACCTTATGAATACGACTTCCTATTGATTGTTACAAATTTAGAATAGATAGTATGTCTATAACCACATCATTGCTATATGTTCATCTCATTTCCTAGATTTTTATGACCACACATGTTATTGTTAGAGTTGATATGAGAACAACTGGCATCTAATGATTGTTAGAATAGATATTGTGAGTATAACCTCATGATTGCTATATGTTACTCTCATTTCCAAGATTTTTATAAGTGTTATGGTAGAATATGAGTCGGCCCTGTCATAGCTGTTTTCCTCTCATTGTTACATGATGTTTGAACCATGACATATTGCTAGAATATGAAAGCCATTGGCTTGTTTTTTTAACTTGGGGTGTGATTATGACCACAACATTGCAATTCTCTATCTATGATATATGTCACCGTTATGATATGAAAGCCAAGCCACGCGATATCACAAACGGTTCCGGAGACCCTACGCACACGTAGTAGCGCTGCAAATCGTTTGCGGTCTGCTGCGTATCACTGACGGTCTTGCTATGATTGACGTATGCTTATCGATGTGGATCGCACACACTCATTTAGTTGAACCGTGTGCGGATCAATTGCCAGGTTAAAACAAAAATATCCTATTTTGAATCGGCACGCAAAAAGCAAATTCATCACAATATTTAATTGAACAAATAAACAAAAATATCCCATTTTGAATCGGCACGCAAAAAGCAAATTCGCCACAATATTCAATTGAACAAATAGTGTCCACCGGAAGAACATTCATCAGATTTCGCAACAATTGCAATTGAACATATGGTAGCTAAATTCCAACGATTTGTCCACACATATATGCATTACATAATTAATCATAGTGTATGAAATACGAAGACCTTATCAGATGGAAAACAATGGATCCATGCGTTATATGTTTAGCGGCTAACTCTTACTCAATGTTTCAGGAGAACACATGCTGAAATCTTCATTATCACCAGTGGGATTGATGTAGTGATCTAGGAAGAAGTTCGTGATAAATCTCCGAACCATCAACAATTCACTAGCCGGGAGCAGTTCAGGGGTCCTCAGTTTTAAGATGAGCTTAAGTATTTTTAAGATCAGAATGTGCCATATGAGTGGAGTAGAAGATATTAATTAAGATAGCCTTAATGGTACTAATTCATGAGGATCGTCACAACTATCAGAAGATTTGCAGATGGAGATCATGTGTCTGCAAACATAGTATCCACAAAGGTTGGTCCCTGCTTCTTGCTGAGGACACTAAATTTTTTTGTACAAAATTAGTCATGTATTTGTCCTGTTAGGAACAACCTAACCGGTGTTAGATGTATTATTTTTTCTTTGGACAAAATAGAAAGAGGTTTATTTAGAAGCTTGAACATTTGACTAGCATAAGGAAAGGTATTTCCAGACTGTTGGATAAATTTTCCAAACATAACAGATTTCGGTGTGTTACCAGAGAAACGATCTCGTGCTGCAGAGGTTGTTCCATCTTGAACAGGTTCCCTAGTTTAGTTTTCCACAATGGAAGCACATTGCAAATGATGATGAATTCTTGCAACATCAATTATTGAACCAGATATGAATGCAAATTAATTTCAACATAATAGAATTCAATACCTATCCAAGAATTTCTAAACCTGCGTTAGATCTTGAGCATTTGTTGACTCTCTGAGAGAATCAATGTAGTAAACTGTGTTCTTGTTTGGAACGATGAATACCAATATCCAATGATTGCTAAGAAAGCCATGAACTTATGAATGATGTCGAAGTCAGAAATACAATCAGTGTATGTGTGGTTGTTTACTTGACTTACCGTTCATGATATGGATAGAGAAATGATTGTGCATGGGACATGTTTTCGAAGATACCGACGATCGTGTTAACGGCCCAGTCCTGTCAGTCCTTACCATCTAATGATGTGCCATTTGCTAATGCAAGATCTATGAAATAAACACTCCCCTTTTCTTCTCTGCACGTTCAATCCCCTGAGAGGAATAAAATGTAGTTAGCCGTTTATCATTTACAACCTTGTATGGAGAAGTTGATCAGAGTTTGTTAAGTACTTACAAAATCAGGCATCTAACAAGAGTGGCATCGAGCTCGTTGAAGTTGAAGAAGAGATGTAAGTCCTCGAAACTCACATTGATGGAACCAACATCATGTTGGAAATGATCTCTGTTGTAGTGGACTAGCAAACCATGATGACCTTCTGACATTTGATCCATGCAATATTCATGTAACTCGCGGCAACTGGAGCTACACTCATCAAAGTAATCACCAACAAGAAATGGCTGGCCATGGACGTACTTGCGTGCTTGAAGTATGGCTACTTTACTTTTAGCAAGCAACAATTCTAGTTCTTCATCATCCATGGCGTCAGACATAATATTACTCCCGGATTCGAACAAGCTGCTGTTAATTTGGTTTTGGGCGATGAGTTCTTTAAATAAGAGGCAATTGTTCTCTTTCCTCTTCACTCTCCCGCTACAGTTCCTCGTGGGTGTAGCCTTTTTGGCCACTTCCTTCTTCATACTTGAAGCATTTCTGATAGAATGTCTAGTTGGCTACAAGGTAGACTGTCGAGCAGACGGTGAAGCTTGGACGTACTGCTTGGCAGATGGTTTATCTAGTCGGACTGCTGGGTTGTAGGAGAAGAGGCATTAGACCGCTGACTAAACGTTGAAGCTATGTCGGGTTTTTGTGCAGGTGGTGCCAACTTGTCGGTGTGCTGAGGAGGCCGTGCCAATGCGTTGGTTTGCTGAGCAGGAAGTGCTGACACATTGGTATGTTGATCCCGTGCCTGTGGACTGACGGACTAATGAGTAGTCGGTTCTGGACTTACAGACTGCTTAGCAGGCAGTTCCGAAGCATCAGACTGCTTAGCAGTCTATTCCACCAGGTTGTTCTGTTGAGCATGTGCTGCAGCTGGGTCTCCCTCCGCTGCTTCAGCAGCCGGCTTCTGAACTGGTGGTGCATCATCAGCAGTTGTAGGCCTTGCCACTGGCTACTTTGGGGTGGAGGATGACATTGCATGTTGATAACCCACAAGTATAGTGGATCGCAACAGCTTTCGAGGGTAGAGTATTCAACCCAAATTTATTGATTCGACACAAGGGGAGCCAAAGAATATTCTCAAGTATTAGCAGCTGAGTTGTCAATTCAACCACACATGTAAACTTAGTATCTGCAGCAGAGTGTTTAGTAGCAAAGTAATATGATAGTGATGGTAATGGTAACAAAAGAGTAATGAAAGCAAAGTAATGTTTTTGGTATTTTGTAGTGATTGTAACAATAGCAACAGGAAAGTAAATAAGCGTAAACCAGTATATGGAAAGCTCGTAGGCATCGGATCAATGATGGATAATTATGCCGGATGTGGTTCATCATGTAACATAGGGTGACACAGAACTAGCTCCAATTCGTCAATGTAATGTAGACATGTATTCCAAATATAGTCATACGTGCTTATGGAAAAGAACTTGCATGACATATTTTGTCCTACCCTCCCGTGGCAGCGGGGTCCTAATGGAAACTAAGGGATATTAAGGCCTCCTTTTAATAGAGAACCGGAACAAAGCATTAGCACATAGTGAATACATGAACTCCTCAAACTACGGTCATCACCGGTGAGTATCCCGATTATTGTCACTTCAGGGTTAACAGATCATAACACATAATAGGTGACTATAGACTTGCAAGATAGGATCTAGAACTCTCATATATTGATGGAAACATAATAGGTTCAGATCTGAAATCATGGCACTCGGGCCCTAGTGACAAGCATTAAGCATAGCAAAGTCATAGCAACATCAATCTCAGAACATAGTGGATACTAGGGATCAAACCCTAACAAAACTAACTCGATTACATGGTGAATCTCATCCAGCCCATCACCGTCCAGCAAGCCTACGATGGAATTACTCACGCACAGCAGTGAGCATCATGAAATTGGTGATGGAGGATGGTTGATGATGATGACGGCGACAAATCCCCCTCTCCGGAGCCCCGAACGGACTCCAGATCAGCCCTCCCGAGAGGTTTTAGGGCTTGGCGGCGGCTTCGTATCGTAAAACGCGATGATTTCTTCTCCCCTATTTTTTTCTGCCTGAAAGCAGTTATATAGAGTTGGAGTTGGAGTCGGGAGGTCTCTAGGGGGCCCACAAGGTAGGGGGCGCGCCCTAGGGGGGGCACCTTCATGAGAATGGTGTGGGCCCCCTGGTCTTCATCTTTGGCGAGGATTATTTATTATTTATTGTAAGATATTTCGTGGAGTTTCATGTCATTCCGAGAACTTTTGTTTTCTGCACATAAAACAATAGCATGGCAATTCTGCTGAAAACAGCGTCAGTCCGGGTTAGTTCCATTCAAATCATACAAATTAGAGTCCAAGACAAGGGCAAAAGTGTTTGGAAAAGTAGATACGATGGAGACGTATTGTAACATCGCAAATTTACAATTTGGAATGTTATACACTAGATCATCATTGCATAGCATATTTTATTGCATTTTGATGGATCCTAGAAATTCTACGCAACTCAAGGACCCTCGGAGAGAGTTGGGGATTTCATTATTTTCATTTTTGAGTTTTCTCAAAATTTGAAAATAGGATCATTTGATTTTATTTATTTTATCTCCAATTATTTCTATTATCAAAATATGAGAGAGGAAATAAAATGACTTTCCCAAAATAAAGAAATATTGAGGATTTAATAAAAAAATCAAATAAGATTTTATTTTGGTTTTATTTGCTATTTTATTAGAATTTAGGAAAAAATTGCACGTTTTCAAAAATTGCATTTAGAGCCAAAAAAATGTTCATCCTGTTAAAAATATTTTACTTAGACGGAGAAAATTTGTTTTGGCATTTTTAGGTTTTTATTTCTTTTTCTAGAATTTTTTTAGGCGTAGTGAATTTGTTTAAAAGAACCGCGCGAGCGACTGGGCCAAGGGCCCAGCCGAGCCAAGCCAGCCCAAGCCGCCGCCTCCTCACCCGTGCTGCTGCCGGACTCAGGAGGAGACCGAGCCGGAGCCGCCGCCGCCGCCGACCCCCTCCCCAAGCCAGCCGACCCCCCCTCCTTAAATACCACCCCTCCCCCCTAGAGCCCAGAGCCACCGCCGCCACCACCCCGTGCCGCCTGCCGCTGCCCGCGCCGCCGCAAG
>NC_041388.1:140810113-140818159 GCF_002162155.2 Triticum dicoccoides | reverse complement strand
CCCGCCTCCTAGCGCCGCCGCCCCGCGCCGCCCGGCCGCCTCGCGCCACCCGCCGCCCTACCAGAGCCTCGCCGGAGAGCCACCGCCGAGGTAGCCGCCGGCCGGTTTTTGAGAAAAAGCCGTTTCGGTTTTTTTTGAAACAAAACCTAGTTTCGTTTTTTAAATAGATCGATTTTTCTCCAATTTATTTATTTAGCGAGCGCCCGCTCGTCCATTCATTTTAACGAACGTGTTTTTTGTTTAGTTCCTATTAATGAACGTTCGTTTGTTAACCTGTTCGTCGTTTTTCTTTTTCTCGGATTAAATCCGCGGTTTTTCTGACCGCGATCTCTAATCCGATGTTCATTTTAGTTTAACTTTTCGCTCGTTTATCGGAATGAGGCGATTCAAGCGCCTGGAGTTTCGCATCGAAACCCTCTTTCCGTTTAACCAACTCAAACAAGTTTTTGCCATTGTAAAAATTGACCTAGATCCAGAATAGTAAATGAATCTTATTTCTTTTGCTGTTTGTCTTTGGTTGCTTCGTTCGATTTGATTCTTTTTGCCAACCGGAGTTCATAAGTTGAATATTCTGGTTAGATCTTTTATTCGTGTCTTACCTGTGCATTAGTTGAGTACTTATTGTATGCTTTTTTGTTTGCGATAGAGTACCCGGAGTGCGCCGCTTGCTACTTCGAATCGCAAGGTTTCACGGATCATCAGCAAGGCAAGTAACACTTTGATCATACCCCCTACTACCCAGTTTTATTGTATTAGATCAATCCTCACACATTGCATGATTAGGATCTAATTAAATTGTGGGTTTGGGAAGTAGTTGAGGTAGAACCTATTACCTGTTGTTATCAAACCTTTGGGAGTTACTTCTACGTTTGCTCTTATGCCATGCTATGCTAGTAGACGTGGATTGGGTGAGTGTATCCATGACAGATGTGAGATTGTTAATTAAAGGCTTATCTAAGGTGGCAACCTAAACACACATCTCGGTGGATTGAGGCACCTGGGTATTCCAGCGATTGCCTATTTTCTTTTGGACCGCCACCCAGGCTCAAAGGGATCATGAGATTATTCATGCTAGAAACTTCCGTGTGCAGCCACAAGCTATTATGGGCTCTAGCATAGTTGACTAAGTCGTGCGAACTCTTACAGTGGTAGACTAGCAGATGTAGGGGATGTAGGTTGGTACGGTCTACCCGTTTGTAAGGTGCTAGCGCTTCTGAAAGACTATGTCTCCGTCATCCGTTTCTCAAACACCATGTAGTGCGAGAAATCTAATGGAGGAGATCGAGTCTTGTGGGGAAAAGTGCGCAAACCTCTGCAGAGTGTATAAACTAATCATGGTTAGCCGTGTCCCTGTTATGGACATCTTGAGTATCTAGTACCTGGATTATAATGTGAATCTCATCATGTTACTTCAAATTAATTTTGTTGGGTTTTCTTTAATGATGATGCTTAATTGGGATTGAAAATGTTGTCAGCCATTCTCAATGTTTAACAACTACCATGATAGTTAAATAAAATATATTCCTTTGCAGTAGGGAAAAATTAGCTTTACGCAAAACTGTAACCATAGAGCTTTCCACCATCCATATATGCATATAGTATAGCCTTATTCTTCCATTACTCTCTATGTGTTACATTGCCAGCATATTCCATGTGCTGACCCGTTTCGGGCTGCAACGTTAATGTTGCAGACTTTTCAGACGATGATTAAGGTGCCTTTAGGTCGTGGTTCTATACTCAGTGATGCCGTTGGAGTTGATGGACTCACTTATCTTCCAAGCTTTCTGCTGTTATCGTTATTAGATGGCATTAAGCCATATTTATTGTAATAAGTTCTGTTTTGAGGCACTCGATGTAATAAGTGTGTGATTGCTACTCTGTTATAAATCCTTCAAGTACTATGTGGTGTCAGCATTACTGATCCAGGGATGACACCTGAGCATAGAGATTGAACCGTTTGAGGTCTGGTCGCTACAAGATGGTATCAGAGCACACGCTGACTGTAGGACACGACCACTAAGCTAAAGACCTAGATCACTACTCACTCTCTTCTCATTCTGACCTCTCATCTTCTCTACTCTTTTAGGATGGCGGATGCAAGGAACAAGTTCACGCAACCGGATGAAGATACACCCTTTGGACATCACTTGAAGGAAGTCACTAGATACTTGAACATAGGAGTACCAAGCTTCACCGGGACCTACAACGCCACTCTACCTGAAGAAGAGCGCTGGATGATTCAAGTTCAAGTTCCAGGAAGGATGTTCATCCCAGTCACTGAGCCCATGTTTTCTTTTGATGCACCAACTTGGAGTCTCGGAAAGAGCATGGCAGTTCACATCGCCATGGGACACATTGGAGAAGTTTACCGCAATGATCTCAAGGATACTATCTACCAGATTTGTGGGTGCCGAGATGAGCACTGGGAGATGATCAGCACCAGGAAGGATAGATCAGTCGCAGCTTTTATCAAGGAGTTAAACCAACACATTAGACGTCAGGAGAACCAGATGTGCGCCGACATGATAGATCTAAAGAAGGCGAGGACAAGAATCAAGGAACTGGAGGAAGAACTCAAGGCTACACATGAAGATTATGAAGAGGAAATCAAATTACTAGTGGAGAAGAATGACGACCTGATCAAGAAGATTGGAATATTCATGGGAGGCCCTACACCAGTAGAAGAAGACGAAGAACCTAAGGAGATTCGCCCGGAAGATTACATCATCATCGACGACACAGACTCGGACCCATATGATAGCGATGATGACTATGTGGATGAAGCTGGAGCAGATATCATGGAGTCTGCAACTGAAGAATATTTCTAGTAGACCACCCCAACAGTAGTAGTAGTAGTCCACCATGTAAATATAGTATTCCGAGCACTTATGCGATAGTTAGATCGATTGCATGCCCTTGTTTGATTGATTGAATGAAGTGAATTGTTTGCTTTTGTCTCATGTGCATATGGGTAGTGTTTTCTCTTTAGACCCCCTCTATTCTTAAATCTCATCTTTTCTAAACCTCAGATGCCTCTGAGACGTGACCCCGGATTTTCCTTCCCACCGGAGCTCACTCAGTTGATCTAGCAGCAGAATACATTGATGCAGCTGCTAGCCCAGAATCAGAATCAGGGGAACAACAACAACAACCCACCACCACCACCACCACCACCTGTTGATCACTTAGCCCGTTTTCTTAGGCTGAATCCGCCGGTGTTTTCCAGTAGCACCGAGCCGATAGTAGCAGATGATTGGCTCAGCAAGACAGCAAGGGAGTTGACCACGGACAGGATGCACAGATGCGGAAAAGGTGAAGTTTGCCGCACATCAGCTTGAAGGACCCACAACATCATGGTGGGAAAATTTCACAGCCACTTTCCCTGTCGAAACTGTCACGTGGGACCAGTTTCAGCAGGCTTTTCGTACTGCCCATGTTTCAGCACGAGCTATGGACATGAAGAAGCAAGAGTTTCGCAACTTGCGCCAAGGAGGACGGACAGTTGGCCAGTATGTGGAGGACTTCAGTAAGTTACCACGTTATGCCCCAGATGACGTTGCTACGGATGCAGCTAAGCAGGAGAAGTTTCTGGAAGGACTGAATGACGAGTTGAGCATGCAGTTGATGGTAGCAACCTTCAACAACTATCAGGAGTTGGTAGACCGTGCTCTCATGATTGAAGGTAAGCAACAGCAGATTGAGAATCGCAAAAGGAAGTATGGGCAAGGGAAGTACAGCTCAGGAGCTCAGCAGAAGCCAGGTTTTACCCCTAGACCGGGAGGACATTTTCAGCATACCCATGGAGGAGGTAGCTCGCAAAATCACAATGGCACCAAGAATGGTAATGGGAATGGAGGAAGCAACGACCAGAACCGCACCAACCCATCAACCCCAGCCAAGAGAGACCTGAGCCAAGTCACTTGTTTTCAGTGCTAGAAGACCGGACATTATGCCAATGAATGTCCTAAATCCCAGAATGGAAATGGCAATGGAAGCTCTGGGAAGAAGCCGAACCCTTTCAACAGGGGACAAGTGAACCACGTTAACGTTGAGGAGGTTGAAGAGCAGCCGGATACAGTAATCGGTAAGTTTTTGGTTAAGTCATTTACTGCACTCGTTCTTTTTGATACTGGTGCATCCCATTCATACATATCAAGGGGATTTGTGGATAAGTATAAACTGCCAACCCAAGCCCTTAGATCACCCATGTTAGTAACCTCGCCTGGAGCAGAGTATATGGCTAGTCTATGGTGTGATCGGTTACCATTAAGGATTGGTAGCTACGTATTTCCCTCAGACCTAATAGTGTTGGAATCTCAAGGATTGGATGTGATATTACGCATGGATTGGTTATCAAAGTATGAAGGGAATATTGAATGTGCCAGTAAGTCAATTTTGCTTACCACCCTAGAAGGAAGAAGGATCAAGTATGTATCCCGGCATGTGCCAAAGAGGACTCAAGTAAATCGTTTAACAGGAGTTGTGTAGGAGGAAGTACCAGTAGTGAAAGATTTCCCTGATGTGTTTCCAGAGGAATTGGCAGGCATGCCACCGGATAGAGATATTGAGTTTTTGATTGAGCTTTTGCCAGGCACAGGGCCGATATCAAAGAGACCATATAGGATGCCCGCAAAGGATTTGGTGGAGATTAAGAAGCAGATTAAGGAGTTACTGGATAAGGGATATATTCGCCCAAGTTCTTCACCTTGGGGATCGCTAGTACTTCTAGTGGAGAAGAAAGATGGATCGCTAAGGATGGTTGTTGATTATGGAGGACAGAATGAAGTAACCATCAAGAACAAGTACCCACTACCAATGATCAATGATCTGTTTGATCGATTGCAAGGAGCTAAGGTATTTTCCAAGATCGATCTGCGACCAGGATACCACCAGCTGAAGATTCGAGAACAGGATATACCTAAGACGGCTTTTACCACCAGGTATGGGCTGTACGAGTATAACATTATGTCATTTGGTCTGACTAACGCACCTGCATATTTCAGGAACATGATGAACAAGGTGTTTATGGAGTTTCTGGATAAGTTCGTCGTAGTGTTCATTGATGATATCATGGTATACTCAAAGAACGAAGAGGAGCATAAGGAGCATTTGCGTTTGGTACTTGGAAAGCTTAGAGAACATCAATTATATGCCAAGTTTAGCAAATGTGAGTTTTGGTTGAAGGAAGTTGGATTTCTCGGACACGTTATATCGGGAGAAGGTATAGCAGTAGATCCCACTAAAGTTCATACTGTGACCAATTGGGAAGCCCCAACAACAGTTGGAGAGATCCGGAGTTTTCTTGGACTCACAGGATACTACTAGAGATTCATTGAGAATTTCTCAAAGATTGCGAAGCCTATGACGGAGTTGTTGAAAAAGGATACCAAGTTCATATGGACTGAGGAATGTGAGGCCAGTTTCCAGGAGTTGAAGAAACGTTTGGTTACATCACCTGTGTTGATTTTGCCAGATCAGACCAAGGATTATGAGGTGTATTGCGACGCTTCACGCCGAGGACTTGGAGCAGTGCTTATGCAGGAAGGAAGAGTTGTTTCATATGCCTCACGACAGCTCAAACCTCATGAGTTGAATTATGCTACCCATGATTTGGAGTTAGCAGCCGTAGTGCATGCATTGAAAACCTGGAGACATTTTCTCATTGGAAACCATTGTGAGGTGTACACGGATCACAAGAGTTTGAAGTATATTTTCACACAGAAGGAGTTGAACCTCAGACAAAGGAGATGGTTGGAGCTCATCAAGGATTATGATATGAGACTGCATTATCACCCCGGAAAGGCTAACGTAGTAGCTGACGCGTTGAGCTATAAAAGTCATGTCAACACCTTAATGACGGGAGATTTACCAAGGGAGTTAGCTGAGAATCTTCGTGAACTATGTTTGGAGGTAGTTCCGAGAGGCTATGTAGCAGCATTGGAGATTCAGTCTACTTTGATGGATAAGATCAGAGAAGCTCAAAGGACTGACAAAGAGATTGCTTCTATTAAGGAGAAACTAAGCAAAGGAAACGCTAAGGGATTTCATGAGGATGAGCACGATACCCTATGGTTTGAAGCCCGTGTTTATGTGCCTAATGATTCGGAGATCAGGAAGTTGATTCTGCAAGAGGCCCATGATTCACCATGTTCGATTCACCCAGGAAATACCAAGATGTATTTGGATTTGAAGGATACTTTCTGGTGGACCAGAATGAAGAAGGATATTGCGTAGAATGTAGCAGTTTGTGATGTATGCCAGAGAGTAAAGGTAGAGCATCAGAAGCCAGCAGGATTGCTACATCCATTGCCGATACCTGAATGGAAGTGGGATAAGCTAGGCATGGATTTTATTACGCAATTTCCCAAAACTCGTTCAGGCTATGACTCGATTTTGGTTTTAGTCGATCGTTTGACCAAGGTAGCTCATTTCATTCCAGTGAAGACTACCTATACCAGTGCAAAGTTGGCAAAGATATACATGACCAGAATCGTATGTCTGCATGGAGTTCCAAGGAGCATTGTATCAGATAGAGGAACCCAATTCACCTCAAAGTTCTGGAATCAGTTGCATGAAACTTTGGGTACCAGACTAGAGTTCAGTACATCTTTCCATCCGCAGACAGATGGATAGACCGAGAGAGTCAATCAGATTTTAGAGGATATGCTAAGAGCTTGTGCGCTAGATTATGGATCTAGTTGGGACGATAATTTGCCATATGCAGAGTTCTCTTACAACAACAGTTATCAATCCAGTTTGAAGATGGCCCCTTTCGAAGGCTTGTATGGAAGGTGGTGCAGGACCCCATTGTCTTGGGATGAAGTTGGAGACCGTCAGTTGTTTGGACCAGATCTGATTAAGGAGGATGAACAGAAAGTGAAATTGATTCGCGATAGGCTCAAGGTAGCCCAGTCCAGGCAGAAGAGTTATGCAGATTCTAAATGCAAGGAGACAGTTTACGAAGTCGGAGACCGAGTTTATCATCGAGTATCACCACTTCGAGGAGTTAAGCACTTTGGAGTTAAGGGAAAATTAGCGCCACGTTTTATAGGCCCATACAAAGTTTTGGAGCGTATGGGAGAAGTAGCCTATAAGTTGGAGTTGACTGAAGGATTATCAGGAGTTCACGACGTGTTCCACGTTTCCCAGTTGAACAAGTGCCACGCAGAGATGGCTGACATACCGCTGAGAGATACAGTGCCGCTGGAAGCAATTCAGTTGGATAGTGAGTTGACCTATGAGGAGAAACCAGTCAAGATTTTAGAATATGCTAGCCGAGTCACCCGCAGCAAGGTTATCAAGTTTTGCAAAGTTCAGTGGAGTCACCACACGGAGGATGAAGCCACCTGAGAGCGAGAGGAAGATCTGCTGAAGGACCACCCTCACCTATTTTCTAGCCAACCCGAATCTCGAGGGCGAGATTCATCTTAAGGGGGGTAGGTTTGTAACATCCCAAATTTTCAATTTGGAATGTTATACACTAGATCATCATTGCATAGCATTTTTTATTGCGTTTTGGTGGATCCTAGAAATTCTTCGCAACTCAAGGACCCTCAGAGAGAGTTGGGGATTTCGTTATTATCATTTTTGAGTTTTCTCAAATTTTGAAAATAGGATCATTTGATTTTATTTATTTTATCTTCAATCATTTCTATTATCAAAATATGAGAGATGGAATAAAATGACTTTCCCAAAATAAAGAAATATTGAGGATTTAATAAAAAATCAAATAAGATTTTATTTTGGTTTTATTTGCTATTTTATTTGAATTTAGGAAAAAATTGCACATTTTCAAAAATAGCAATTAGAGCCAAAAAAATGTTCATCTTGTTCTAAACATTTTATTTAGACGGAGAAATTTTGTTTTGGCATTTTTAGGTTTTTATTTCTTTTTCTAGAATTTTTTTTAGGCGCAGAGAATTTGTTTAAAAAAAAACCCGCGCCCCACTGGGCCAAGGGCCCAGCCGAGCCAGGCCGGCCCAAGCCGCCGCCTCCTCGCCCGTGCTGCTGCCGGACTTGGGAGGAGACCGAGCTGGAGCTGCCGCC
>NC_041388.1:140787945-140809464 GCF_002162155.2 Triticum dicoccoides | reverse complement strand
GCCGCCGCAAGCCGCCCCGCGGCCGCCTGCCGCCACCCCGCTGCCTCGCTCCACCCGCCGCCCTGCCGGAGCCTCGCCGAAGAGCCACCGCCAAGGTAGCCGCCGGCTGGTTTTTGAGAAAAGCTCGTTTCAGTTTTTTTGAAAAAACCCTAGTTTCGTTATTTTTAAATAGATTAGTTTTTCTCCGGCTTATTTATTTAGCGAGCGCCCGCTTGTCCTTTCGTTTTAACGAACGTGTTTTTCGTTTAGTTCCTGTTAACGAACGTTCATTCGTCAACCTGTTCGTCGTTTTTCTTTTTCTCGGATTAAATCCACGGTTTTTCTGACTGCGATCTCTGAACCGATGTTCGTTTTAGTTTAACTTTTAGCTCGTTTATAGGAATCAGGCGATTCAAGCGCCGGGAGTTTCGTCTTGAAACCCTCTTTCCGTTTAACCAACTCAAACAAGTTTTTGCCATTGTAAAAATTGCCCTAGATCTAGAATAGTAAACGAAGCTTGTTTCTTTTGCCATTTGTCTTTCGTTGCTTCATTCGATTTGATTCTTTTTGCCAACCGGAGTTCTTAACTTGAACATTCTGGTTAGATATTTTATTCGTGTTTTACCTGTGCATTAGTTGAGTACTTATTATATGCTTGTTTGTTTGCGATAGAGTACCCGGAGTGCGCCGCTTGCTACTTCGAATCGCTAGGTTTCACGGATCATCAGCAAGGCAAGTAACACTTTGAACATACCTCCTACTACCTAGTTTTATTGCATTAGATCAATCCTCACACAATGCATGATTAGGATCTAATTAAATTGTGGGTTTGGGAAGTAGTTGAGGTAGAACCTATTACCTGCTGTTATCAAACCTTTGGGAGTTACATCTACGTTTGCTTCTTATGCCATGCTATGCTAGTAGACGTGGATTGGGTGAGTGTATCCATGATAGATGTGAGATTGTCAATTAAAGGTTTATCTAAGGTGGCAACCTAAACACACATCTGGGTGGATTGAGGCACCTGGGTATTCCAGCGATTGCCTGTTTTCTTTTGGACCGCCACCCAGGCTCAAAGGGATCATGAGATTATTCATGCTAGAAACTTCCGTGTGCAGCCACAAGCTATTATGGGCTCTAGTATAGTTGACTAAGTCCTGCGAACTCTTACAGTGGTAGACTAGCAGATGTAGGGGATGTAGGTTGGTACAGTCTACCCGTTCGTAAGGTGCTAGCGCTTCTGAAAGACTATGTCTCCGTCATCCGTTTCCCAAACATCATGTAGTGCGAGAAATCCAACGGAGGAGATCGAGTCTTGTGGGGAAAAGTGCGCAAACCTCTGCAGAGTGTATAAAATAATCATGGTTAGCCGTGTCCCCGGTTATGGACATCTTGAGTATCTAGTACCTGGATTATCATGTGAATCTCATCATGTTACTTTAAATAATTTTGTTGGGTTTTGTTTAATGATGATGCTTAATTGGGATTGAGAATGCTGTCAACCATTCTCAATGTTTAACAACTACCATGATAGTTAAATAAAATATATTCCTTTGCAGTAGGGAAAAATTGGCTTTACGCAAAACTGTACCCATAGAGCTTTCCACCAGCCATATATGCATATAGTATAGCTTATTCTTCCATTACTCTCTATGTGTTACATTGCCAGCATATTCCATTTGTTGACCCGTTTCGGGCTGCAATGTTAATGTTGCAGACTTTTTAGACGACGATTAAGGTGCCTTAAGGCATATTTATTGTAATAAGTTCTCTTTTGAGGCACTCGATGTAATAAGTGTGTGATTGCTACTCTGTTATAAATCCTTCAAGTACTGTGTGGTGTCAGCATTACTGATCCAGGGATGACACCTGAGCACAGAGATTGGACCGTTTGAGGTCTGGTCGCTACACGTATCAACTCCCGCAAGCTTAAACCCTTGCTTGTCCTCAAGCAATTCAGTTGACAAACTGAAAGAAATAAAGAAAAACTTTTACAAACTCTGTTTGCTCTTATTGTTATAAATATGTCAAGCTACCATTCAAGTTTTCAGCAAAGATTATAACTAACCACATTTGCAATAATTCTCAGGTCTCATGATTACCCATATCAATAGCATAACCAACTAGCAAGCCATAATAATAAATCTCGGATGACAACACTTTCTCAAAACAATCATAATATGATATAACAAGATGGTATCTCGCTAGCCCTTTCTGAGACCGCAAAACATAAATGCAGAGCACCTTTAAAGATCAAGGACTGACTAGACATTGTAATTCATGGTAAAAGAGATCCAATCATAGTCACACCCAATGTAAACTAACAATAATGAATGCAAATGACAATTGCGCTCTCCAGCTAGTGCTTTTTAATAAGAGGGTGATGACTCAACATAAAAGTAAATAGATAGGCCCTTCGCAGAGGGAAGCAGGGATTTGTAGAGGTGCCAGAGCTCGGTTTTTAAATAGAGGTGAATAAAATTTTGAGCGGTATACTTTTATTGTCAACACAACAACCAAGAGATGGCGATATCTTCCATGCTACACACATTATAGGCGGTTCCCAAACAGAATGGTAAAGTTTATACTCCCCCTCCACCAACAAACATCAATCCATGGCTTGCTCGAAACAACGAGTGCCTCCAACATACATCAGGTCCCAGGGGGAGTTTTGTTTGCAATTATTTTGATTTAGTTTGCATAAAGCATGAGACTGGGCATCCCGGTGACTAGCCATTTATCTCGTGAGTGAGGAGCGGAGTCCACTCCTCTTGAGAATAACCCGCCTAACATGGAAGATACAGATAGCCCTAGTTGATACATGAGCTATTCGAGCATACAAAACAGGATGATTATTTGAAGGTTTAGAGTTTGGCACATACGAATTTACTTGGAACGGCAGGTAGATACCGCGTATAGGAAGATATAGTGGACTCATCTGGAATAACTTCGGGGTTTAAGGAGTTTGGATGCACAAGCAATATTCCCACTTAGTACGGGTGAAGGCTAGCAAAAGACTGGGAAGAGACCAACTAGAGAGCGACAACAGCCATGTACATGCACTAAAATTAATAAACATTGGATGCAAGCATGAGCAGGATATAATCCACCATGAACATAAATATCATGAAGGCTATGTTGATTTGTTTCAACTACATGCGTGAACATGTGCCAAGTCAAGTCACTTAAATCATTCAAAGGAGGATACCACCATATCATACCACATCATACCCATTTTAATAACATGTTGGCACACAAGGTAAACCATTATAACTCATAGCTAATCAAGCATGGTACAGGCAACTATGATCTCTAATTGTCATTGCAAACATGTTTATTCATAACAAGCTAAATCAAGAACGATGAACTCATCATATTTACAAAAACAAAAGAGGTCAAGTTCGTACCAGCTTTTCTCATCTCAGTCAGTCCATCATATATCATCATAATTGCCTTTCACTTGCACGACCGAACGATGTGAATAATAATAAGAGTGCACGTGCATTGGAATAAGCTGGAATCTGCGAGCATTCAATAAATAGGAGAAGACAAAGCAATATGGGCTCTTTTTCAGATAAACAATAATAAAGCATATAAGAGCCACTTCAACAATTTAATCATGGTCTTCTCCTACTGACCCCCAAAGAAAAGAAAAGAAATAAAACTATTTACATGGGAAAGCTCCCAACAAGCAAAAGAAGAACATGAAATATTTTTGGGTTTTCTTTTTTTTAATTACTACTACAAGCATGGAAAGTAAATTAATTAAAGGCTACAACTAATTTTTTTGGTTTTTTCTTAAGGTTTATCAAACACACAAGAAGAAAGCATAAAAGGAAATAAACTAGCATGGATGATACAATGAAAAAGTATGAGCACCGACATCTAGCAATGAGTGTGTGTGTGAACATAAATGTAATGTCGGTGAGAAATACGTACTCCCCCAAGCTTAGGCTTTTGGCCTAAGTTGGTCTATGGCCACGACTGGCCTGGCTGATATCTATAATAATAGTTGTTAGGGTCGTACTGTGATGCAGCAGCTATCGCCTCCTGAGCTGCAGTGTGGCGATGACCGGCCTTCGCTCTCCTCTCGTACTCATCTGCCTCCTCTCTGGTAATAGTATATCCTCCTCTTGCCTGATAATCAAAGAAAGCAGGAGCAGGGAGAGTAATATGGACAGCACGGTGTCTGTCAAAGATTAGTCGGTACTGGAGAGGCGATTCGTTCCTCTCGACAAAATGGTGAGAAACTGTAGAATCAAAATCTAAATAAGCAGGAGCCAACTCCGTGTCTCCTTCACGAACGTCTATCTCAAGAAATTTAGCTAAGCGGGTTGCATAAATTCCTCCAAAGAAATCTCCATTATATCTATTATGATGCAACCTACGAGCTACAATGGCTCCCATATGATAAGATTGGTCTCCTGACACAGCACTCCTGAGAATGCTAAGGTCAGGGACACACATGTGACATGCTTCATCCTTAGCATTTATGCACCTACCTATGAAGAGAGCAAAATAATGTATAGCAGGAAAGTGAATGCTCCCTATGGTAGCTTGCGTTATATCTCTAGATTCCCCTACAGTTATACTAGAAAGAAAGTTTCTAAATTCAGATTTAGGGGGATCCCTAACACTACCCCACTATGGAAGTTTGCAAGCAAAAGTGAAATCCTCTAAGTCCATGGTATAAGATTTGTTATAAAGATCAAACATGACTGAAGGAGAATAACGCGAAGATGAATACTCAAACCTCCTCACAAAAGAGCTTGCGAGCTCATGATACTGGGGGCATTTGTCTGCCTCAAAGTCCTCAAGATCGGCATTACGCAAATATGCATTAAAATCTTCTTTAATTCCCGCCCGATCCATAAAATTTTCAGAAGGCCACTCACAAGGACGCACTGGAGTGTCTCTTGGTGGCTCTTCGTCAGCATCACGCATTGCAAGCCTGGTTCCTTGCTTCCTTGAAGAACCACCTTGGAACATTTTCCTAAACATATTTCTTCCTCTGAAAAATTCTGAAATTTTTTAGTAACTTCAAAATAAAAGTAAACCAAACTCAATAATATTGATAGAAACTACTCCTACAAGTGGCTAGAGCCTATATCATGCATCAAAACTACTTTTGACCATATAAATTTGACATGCAAGCTCAAGAACAGGGTCACCTAAGCAGCAAAAATTTGCAATGAATAAAGCACTAGAACAAAAACTAATTGGACCAATGGAGGAGTCACATACCAAGGAACAATCTCCCCAAGCAGTTTTGTGAGAAGTGCTTTGAGCAAGGAGATCGAAAATGGAAGCAAAGAGGGCTGGAACTCGTGCTTGAGTTGGTTTTTCGTTTTTGGGGGAGGAAGATGAAGTGTGTGGCTGAAAGAATAAGTGGAGGAGGGCCACCGTGGGCCCACGGGGCAGGAGGTCGCGCCCTAGGGGGGTGGGCTCGCCCTCCACCCTCGTGGCAAGGTGGTTGGCCCCCTGGTGTGTTCTTTGTTCCATAAATCCTCAAATATTCTATAAAAATCATATTTAATTTTAAGGGCATTTCGAGAACTTTTATTTTCGAGGTATTTTTATATTGCACGGATAATCAGATAACAGACAGAAAATTATTTATTTTTACTTTATTTAATATAAATAACAGAAAGTATAGAGAGGGTAAAGAAGGTTGTGCTTCTAGTTTCATCCATCTCATGCTCGTCAAAAAGAATCCACTAACAAGGTTGATCAAGTCTTGTTAACAAACTCATTCCGATTAACATGAAACCGGAGAAATTTCGAATAACACTAGGTTACCTCAATGGGGATATGCACATCCCCAATAATAAGTATATCATATTTCTTCTTGATAATAGGAAGAGGAAATTCAAAACCTCTGAATATAATCGATGGAATTTTTCCAATAGAGTTGATACTATGAACTTAAGGTTGTTTCCTCGGGAAGTGTACCGTATGCTCATTACCATTAACATGAAAAGTGACATTGCCTTTGTTGCAATCAATAACAACCCCTCCAGTATTAAGAAAAGGTCTTCTAAGAATAATAGACATACTATCGTCATCGGGAATATCAAGAATAACAAAGTCTGTTAAAATAGTAACATTTGCAACCACAACAGACACATCCTCACAAATACCGATAGGTATAGCAGTTGATTTATCAGCCATTTGCAAAGATATTTCAGTAGGTGTCAACTTATTCAAACCAAGTCTACGATATAAATAGAGAGGCATAACACTAACACTGGCTCCAAGATCACATAAAGCAGTTTTAACATAGTTTCTTTTAATGGAGCATGGTATAGTAGGTACTCCTGGATCTCCAAGTTTCTTTGGTATTCCACCCTTAAAAGTATAATTAGCAAGCATGGTGAAAAATTCAGCTTCCGGTATCTTTATTTTATTTGTAATAATATCTTTCATGTACTTAGCATAAGGATTTGTTTTAAGCATATCAGTTAATCGCATACGCAAAAAGATAGGTCTAATCATTTCAGCAAAGCACTCAAAATCCTCATCATCCTTTTTCTTGGGTGGTTTGGGAGGAAAAGGCATGGGTTTCTGAACCCAAGGCTCTCTTTCTTTACCATGTTTCCTAGCAACAAAGTCTTTCTTATCATAACGTTGATTCTTTGATTGTGGGTTATCAAGATCAACAACAGGTTCAATTTCTACATCATTATCATTACTAGGTTGAGCATTATTATGAAAATTTTCATTAGGTTCATGTTCATTGCCAGATTGTGTTTCAGCATCAGACATAGAGATATCATTTGGATTATCAGGTGGTTCAGCAATAGGTTCACTAGAAGTTTACACAGTTCTATCATTTTTCTTTTTCTTACTTTTAGAAGAACTAGGTGCATCAATATTATTTCTCTAAGAATCTTGCTCAATTCTCTTAGGGTGGCCTTCAGGATACAAAGGTTCCTGAGTCATTCTACAAGTTCTAGTAGCCACTTTAACAGCATAATTATTTTTCTTACCATTCATCTCATTGAGCAATTCTTTTTGAGCTTTAAGTACTTGTTCTACTTGAGTGGTAACCATAGAAGCATGTTTGCTAACAAGTTTAAGTTCACATATAATATTAGCCATATAATCACCCAAGTATTTAATCATATCAGCATCTTGTTTTAATTGTCTACCAAAATAAGCATTGAAGTCTTCTTGTTTAAACATAAAATTATCAAACTCATCCAAGCATTGGCTAGCAATTTTAGCAGGAGGGATTTCAGCTTTATCATATCTATAGAGAGAATTTACCTTTACTGCCTATGTCGGGTTATCGAGGTCTGGAGGTTCTTTGATAAATAAAGGATTAAGATCATAGTTTTCTTCAATAGGTGGTAAATTAAGACCATATATTTCTTCAATAGGAGGTAAATTCTTAACATCTTCAGCTTTAATACCTTTTTCTTTCATAGATTTCTTTGCCTCTTGCATATCTTCAGGACTGAGAAATAGAATACCTCTCTTCTTCGGAGTTGGTTTAAGAATAGGATCATTAATTAGAGCAGGAGCTGGCTCAGGAGCTGGCTCAGGAGGTGCCCAATTATTTTCATTTGTCAACATATTATTCAGTAAGATTTCAGCTTCATCCGATGTTCTTTCCCTGAAAAGAGAACCATCACAATTATTTTCATTTGTCAACATATTATTCAGTAAGATTTCAGATTTCAGCTAGCTCTAGAAGCATCGGTTAGTCCATTATAAAAGATATCAAGTATTTCATTTTTCTTAAGAGGATGATCAGGCAAAGCATTAAGTAACTTGAGAAGCCTCCACCAAGCTTGTGGGAGACTCTCTTCTTTAATTTGCACAAAGTTGTATATTTCCTTTAAAGCAGCTTGTTTCTTATGAGCAGGGAAATATTTTACAGAGAAGTAATAGATCATATCCTGGGGACTACGCACACAACCAGAATCAAGAGAATTAAACCATATCTTAGGATCACCCTTTAATGAGAACGGAAATATTTTAAGGATATAAAAGTAGCGAGATCTCTCATCATTAGTGAACAGGGTGGCTATATCATTTAATTTAGTAAGATGTGCTACAATAGTTTCAGATTCATAGCCATGAAAAGGATCAAATTCAACCAAAGTAATTATATCAGGATCAACAGAGAATTCATAATCCTTATCAGCAACACAGATAGGTGAAGTAGCAAAAGCAGGGTCAGGTCTCATCCTAGCATTTAGAGATTGCTTATTCCATTTAGCTAATAACCTTTTAAGTTCATATCTATCTTTGCAAGCTAAAATAGCTAAAGAAGCATCTTGATCAAATAAATAACCCTCAGGAATAACAAGTGATTCTTCATCATCACTTTCATCCTCATAATCAGATTCAATATTTTCAATCTCTCTAGCCCTAGCAAGTCGTTCCTCGAGAAAATCACTAAGTGGCATAGTAGTATCAGGCATAGAGGTAGTTTCATCATAAGTATCATGTATAGCAGAAGTAACATCATCAATAACATGCGACATATCAGAACAAATAGCAGAAGCAGGTGTAAGTGTCGCAAGCTTACTCATAACAGAAGGTGAATCAAGTGCAGAGCTAGATGGCAGTTCCTTACCTCCCCACGTAGTTGAGGGATAGACCTTGGTTTTTGGATCTCTCAAGTTCTTCATAGTGTCCAGCAGATATAAATCCCAAGTGACTCAAAGAATAGAGCTATGCTCCCCGGCAACAGCGCCAGAAATTAGTCTTGATAACCCACAAGTATAGGGGATCACAACAGCTTTCGAGGGTAGAGTATTCAACCCAAATTTATTGATTCGACACAAGGGGAGCCAAAGAATATTCTCAAGTATTAGCAGCTGAGTTGTCAATTCAACCACACCTGGAAACTTAGTATCTGCAGCAGAGTGTTTACTAGCAAAGTAATATGATAGCGATGGTAACGGTAACAAAAGAGTAATGAAAGCAAAGTAATGTTTTTGGTATTTTGTACTGATTGTAACAATAGCAACAGGAAAGTAAATAAGCGTAAATCAGTATATGGAAAGCTCGTAGGCATCGGATCAATGATGGATAATTATGCCGGATGTGGTTCATCATGTAGCAGTCATAACATAGGGTGACACAGAACTAGCTCCAATTCGTCAATGTAATGTAGGCATGTATTCCGAATATAGTCATACGTGCTTATGGAAAAGAACTTGCATGACATCTTTTGTCCTACCCTCCTATGGCAGCGGGGTCCTAATGGAAACTAAGGGATATTAAGGCCTCCTTTTAATAGAGAACCGGAACAAAGCATTAGCACATAGTGAATACATGAACTCCTCAAACTACGGTCATCACCGGTAAGTATCCCGATTATTGTCACTTCGGGGTTAACGGCTCATAACACATAATAGGTGACTATAGACTTGCAAGATAGGATCTAGAACTCTCATATATTGATGAAATCATAATAGGTTCGGATCTGAAATCATGGCACTTGGGCCCTAGTGACAAGCATTAAGCATAGCAAAGTCATAGCAACATCAATCTCAGAACATAGTGGATACTAGGTATCAAACCCTAACAAAACTAACTCGATTACATGGTGAATCTCATCCAACCCATCACTGTCCAGCAAGCCTACGATGGAATTACTCACGCACGGTGGTGAGCATCATGAAATTGGTGATGGAGGATGGTTGATGATGACGACGGTGACGAATCCCCCTCCCCGGAGCCCCGAACGGACTCCAGATCAGCCCTCCCGAGAGGTTTTAGGGCTTGGCGGCGGCTCCGTATCGTAAAATGCAATGATTTCTTCTCCCCTATTTTTTTCTCCCCTAAAGCAGTTATATAGAGTTGGAGTTGGAGTCAGGAGGTCTCTAGGGGGCCCACGAGGTAGGGGGCGCGCCCTAGGGGGGGGGCGCCCCCCACCCTCGTGGGAAGGGTGTGGGCCCCCTGGTCTTCATCTTTGGCGAGGATTTTTTATTATTTCTTGTAAGATATTCCATGGAGTTTTAGGTCATTCCGAGAACTTTTGTTTTCTGCACATAAAACAACATCATGGCAATTCTACTGAAAACAGCATCAGTCCTGGTTAGTTCCATTCAAATCATACAAGTTAGAGTCCAAAAACAAGGGTAAAAGAGTCCAAAACAAGTTAGAGTCTCAGTGTCGCGAGGGTCAGCTGATGCACAACTACTCTTGTGCAGTTTTGTCGCGCAATAAGCAGCATCCTCCATGCCCGCCCCCTTCCATTTGCTGGCTATTTGTCAGTGTTTGAGTCTTCTGCATCATCATTGACTCCTCAACATCCTTTCGAACAACCGGATAAATCTCCTTCTTCAACCTTTCATACAATGCATTCTACTTCATTTCACTCCTCGCTTTTTTCATGCTGAGCCTCTCTTCTTTGCTGAGTGTGAAAGCCCTCTTGTGCGGGACATTAACACCTATACCCCTTGCACGGCCAGGGGGCTCTTTTGTGTCCAGAGCAATGGACAGAATGTCACATGGCCCAGAGTTCCTATAGAACCTTCCAGGGATCTTGGAAGCCTCTAACATCACTTCATACAGTTTGGCGTCATGTGCGTTTTCAAAGTAATAAGTTCCATCATCACGCCTCTTTGCACGTGCCCGCAATTAGTCTCTCGTGTGTTCGCCCCTAATGTCGCTAAAGGCCGGATTCCCACCCGCTGCTACTGCTTCTTTGTCCTCCTATTCCCATATCAGTTTCATGCCATAGTATCCTGCCACACCCATATGGTGGGGGTGTATGTTCTTCTTCTGAAGTTCCGATTGCTTGAAACTCTTCTAAGCAAACTCTTTAGTTGCCCTGACCCTTTTGAATTCTGCCCAGTCTGCCTTTGTAATTTGGGGGTATGCTGGGATTGGGTCCTTGCCTTCACTCAAGTACTTCTTGTACAGCACGTGCTTCCAGTTTCTCCAAGCATCCCTAGCCTTCTTCAGTGCAGCGTGTTCCACCTGCATTCTCCATTGCTCTGGAATGTTGAAGTGATCCATGATCTCCTAGACTATCCTTCGCTGTGCTTCTGTGTCAGCCTTCCAAAACCCCGATAGATTAATGTTGAGCCTTGCCCTGCCAACAAATCCACACACACTTCTGAACCTCATGCGTGCTTTATCTGGTTTAGTTGGAGCCCAGGACTTTAAATCAATCTCGGTTACTTCATATACACCTTTAGGATGGTGTGTGGGCTTCCTTGGAGCGTTCCTCTATGTCCTGACCGGAAGGATAATTGTTGCAGCTCTATCCCGTTCAAGACTACTTGATCCCTCACAATCTGCTGAAGACCTAGGGTTGTCCGAATCAGATGAAGATACATGGCCTGAATGAGTGCTGTCACTGCTACTCGGCATCTACAGAGAACACATGCAAAACTCAGGAAATGAGGATAAGCATAAAACTAACAACTTGGTATCAAGCTTTCTAAACATGCCATGCAATAATTTAGAAAATGTACGGCTAATTTGTTAAGTTTGTGTGACTCAGGCACCCGTGATCTCTAAATAGGCAGTAACTTATTTGAACAAATATAGCTTATATGTAGTAAGGAAGGTAGATAATGAACATATATACGCTCTTTGTTATTTTATAGCCAATTTCAAAACATAAGGAACGAAATTGGAAGAGGGATTGCAAGGAAATATGACTCACCGCAATGGAGAGCAGTAACTAACTGGCTTCTTAATGCAAACCCGGCAGGACCACAAGAGAGGCGAGGGTTACTGCACCGATATGCTCGAGGGTTCCTGGCGAGCAAATGAAGATGGCGAGGCGCGGGCCGCCGCATGTTGGGAACAACAGTGGAGGTAGGTTTGACGCCAAAGAGCACACACACGGCTAGGGTGAGCACGGTGGCACTGGAGAGGGTTCTGCTATGGATCTGGGGGAGGGGGGAGCTGGCGCAGGAGATTGGGTGGACTAGTTGAGTGAAACACGGGTGGACGGTGGGGGTGTTGGGGACTCTGGGTGTTGGCGGCTTAGGTGAAAAGGGTGAAAAATATCCCCGGTCGCCGCGCGTGAAAAAAGGCCTATGCAAACGGTTACCTCTTAGCGCTCGTGTGCACAAACCGAATAATTTTGTTTGAAATGAAGACGTACTAATTTTGAAATGAAGACGTGAGTTCATTGTTTCGCCTCTAAATTTTTCCCACGTAAACCAATCACAATTTTACCATGGATTTGATTTTCTGGCGCATTTCAGGTCTCGTGTGCTATATGTAAGACATTTTTGGGCATTTACAATGCATGTTGGCATATAAATCAATTCCCAGGCGGACTACATTTCCTGTCGAAAGGGATGAGGATTGCCATTTGATCTGGGAGCATCCAACGGAGCAGACATACGATCCATGGGGTTTGGGTTCTGGCCAATCAGAACGCATGACTCAGATCGCGCGCGTGGCGGAGTGGTGGGGGTGCATCGGCCATGGTTTAGTGGACACACTGCTTTCGTGAGTGAACCGTCTGCTCTTTGAAAACATTTACATTACCGAACATCATATTTTTGTTCGAATGAAAACATGAGTTCATCGTTTCGCCTCCAATTTTTTTCCAAGGTAAGAAATCACGAGTATAGTGGAGGTGTCATATATTTGTATCATGAATATACAATATATATGATACTAGTGTATGATACTACCTTTAATTAATTATAGCGCATAGTATAATACATAGAGTATAGTATCATATATAGATCATATTTATTGCCATGCATGACACAAATTAGCATCGTGTTTAACATGATACGGTATCTACCTATATGTTACTCTAACCCTCTTTATATATATTTAATTCTTTGCCACATCAGCATATTTGCTATTTCCGAGTGCATGACATCGTCGGCTACAATACCACCACTGTGGCCAGCCTTATATAGTGGGGAGTATCATATACTATATATATAGTATCATGCATATGATACTAGTGTATGATACTACGTATGTACCTTCATAGTGCATATATAGTATCATAGAGTAGTATATATCGTAGATGACCGTAATTATGGCCATGCATGACACAGAGTATTATAGCATTTATTATATATATATATATATATATATATATATATATATATATATATATGTTACGGTATCTACCTATGTTACTGCTTCTTTGCCACATCATCATATTTTCTATTCTCGAGTGCATGATACCGGCTATGATACCCCCACTATGGACACCTTAATAAGGCTAGTCGTAATATGGGAGTATCAAGCGGTATGATGCATGCCAACTAGACTTTTTGGATGATGTGGCACACACTTAAATGAGGAAAGAGAGGGTGTGGTATCATATCATGATATTGTATCATATTAAATGTTGTACTACTTTGTGTCATGCATGGCAATTAATAAGGCAACCTAAGATACTAACTTATGATACTATGCATGTGCGCATTACGGAGGTATTGCGAATCATATACTAGTATCTTGCATATATACTCCCTCCTTTTCGGTTTATAGGCTTATCTCAAAATTTTAGTTTTTCCATTTTACAAGGCTCAATTTGGTTGTTCCCCATCACATTTCCAGATTCCAAGGTGCATGAAATCATTGCATGCAAGTATTAAGAGAAAGTTGACCAATGCATGTACTTTATGCATGCATGTATTGCAATTAATACATTGGAAAACATAATTTTTTGAGGACAACAAAAGCATTAATTGGGTGTTTTTGCAAACTACAAAAAGTATTCCACCACTCACCATCTACCTTGGTTGGTGAGATTTTTGAATTGAGCCCTATAAGGCTAGTTGTAATGGGGAGTATCATAGTATCTTAGGTTGCCTTATTAATCATCATGCATCACACAAAGTAGTAGTACAACATTTAATATGACACGGTATCATGATATGATACCACATCCTCTATTTCCTCATTTAATTGTGTGCCACATCATCCAGAAAGTCTAGTTAGCATGTATGATACCGCTTATGATACTACCATTACAACCAGCCTAAACCAGAAAGGAGGGAGTATGAGACTAGCCACAATGGAGAGTAACATACACTAGTAACATACACATATCCCTAGACTATGTTACTACCTTCATAGTGGGTAGTAACATAAGTGTAGTGTCATGCAAAGCTTCATTTATTAGGTTATAGACTCATATTGCATTGGGACATGTGATGTTACATTAACTAGCTAAGTTATGAAACTATCTCTCTCCTCATTGACTTATTGCCACATAAGCAAGTTTGCTAAGTTGGAGTCTATGTTACTGCTGAAGTTACTCCCACTATGGCTAGTCTGATACTAGCTAGTCGTCTATGATATACTAGTTACCTCACTAAGAGCATGGTTAATAATACAACCAAGGGTCGGCTATAAGAAGTTGCCATGTCATATACAGCCAACCTCTTAGCGAGCATGTACAATAATAAGTTTTAAATACATACTAGTTTATCAATAGTTGGCGCACCTTACATCCTCACAAAGTGTCTTGGGTCACGTGTTGAAGCTAGCTCTACTAACCAAGAGCCCTCTTCTCTTCTCTTTCCTCCAAATAATAAGCACATACATATTATTCTATTCCTTATAGCCTGCTTAGACTACCCATAGCGGGAGTAACATAGGTAGTAACATCACACGTATCTAGATAAAATAGATGATGTGGCAAGCAATAAATGAAGAAAGAGAGGAAAGGAGTAACATAGCTAGTTACTAGTAGTATGAGACTAGCCACAATGGGAGTAACTTCAGCAGTAACACCGAGTCCAGCTCAGCAAATTTGCTTATGTGGCAATGAGTTAATGAGGAGAGAGGTAGTTGTAGTAACTTAGCTAGTTACTGTAACATCACATGTCCCAATGCAATATGAGTCTATAAACTAATAAATGAAGCTCTGCATGTTACCACACTTATGTTACTACCCACTATGAAGGTAGTAACATAGTCTAGGGATATGTGTATGTTACTAGTGTATGTTACTCTCCATTGTGGCTAGTCTGAGTAACATCACACATTTCAGGGCAATAAGAGTCTATAGCCTAATAAATGAAGTGTTGCATGTTACTACACATATGTTACTCCCCACTATACAACTAGTAACATAGACTAGCTAGTAACATTCTATGTTACTACCCATTGTGGCTAGTCTTATGTCACTCTATTGTGTACATGCTCTAATGCATAGTATCATAGAGTAGCTAGTATCACATGTAGTACTTTATTTATATTGTCATGCATGACACATAGTAGCATAGCATTTATTATGATACAGTTTCATGATATGATACTTAACCCTCTCTTTCTTCATTTAATTAATTCTATGACAGCTCATCAAAATTGCCCAGTTGGCATGCATGATACTAGCTATGATACCCCCTTACTATCAGCCTTGCAAAGAAGGTGTACAGATCATTTGTGCGTCGCTTTGTGAGTTTTCATGCGTTTGCTCGAGAAGCGGGGAGAAGTTTCAAACATTTCAGCCGCGAGGTGCAGCCACTGGTGTAGGCCTAGTTGGTATTTTAATTACAGGAAATTCAGATGGAGTTCAGACATCATCAAAATTGATGTGTGCCCGTGGCGTGTAAGGGAGTCCTGGATTAGGGGGTCCTCGGATAGCCGGACTATACCCTTTGGCCGGACTGTTGGACAATGAAGATACAAGATTGAAGACTTCATCCCGTGTCCGTGTGGGACTCTCCTTTGCGTGGAAGGCAAGCTTGGAAATTCGGATATGTAGATCTCCTCCCTTGTAACCGACTTTGTGTAACCCTAGCCCCCTCTGGTGTCTATATAAACCGGAGGGTTTAGTCCGTGGGACAAGAACAATCATAATCGTAGGCTAGCTTCTAGGGTTTAGCCTCTATGATCTCGTGGTAGATAAACTCTTGGAATACTCATATCATCAAGATCAATCAAGCAAGAAGTAGGGTATTACCTCCATCGAGAGGGCCCGAACCTGGGTAAACATTGTGTCCCCTTCCTCCTGTTACCATCCACCTTAGACGCACAGTTCGGGACCCCCTACCCGAGATCCGCCAGTTTTGACACCGACATTGGTGCTTTCATCGAGAGTTCCACTATGTCGTCACCATAAGGCTTGATGGCTCCTTCGATCATCGGCAACGATGCAATCCAGGGTGAGGTTTTTCTCCTCGGACAGATCTTCGTATTCGGCGGCTTTGTACTGCGGGCCAACTCGCTTGGCCATCTGGAGCAGATCGAGAGCTACGCCCCTAGCCATCAGGTCGGGTTGGGAAGGTTGAACTATACTGCCGACATCCGCGGAGACTTGATCCTCGATGGATTCGAGCCCATGTCAGGTGCGCCGCACAGTCACGACGAGCATGATTAGCTCTGCCGCCGGACGGTGTTCGGGAGATCACACCTATGGCTACTCCAGCCCTCAATCCGAAGCATATCATGTTGTCCGAGGACAGGTGGATGGACCCCGCCACGGAGGCCGCACACTCAGCAGCGATAGAGCCGAATACTGACTTCACTTCCTGCGAGACCTGTGTTGCTGGACCCTTGGATTCGTCCCCGGCCACAGGCTCCAAACCGCCTGCGTCCGTGCTAATCCAATCTGATTGGGCATCGATCATGGAGTTTACCTCTGCGGATATCTTTTAGCACTCGCCCTTGAGCGACGTGCTAAATTCATTGAGGTCTCTCTCCTTGTCAGGGGACCCTTGGCCGAACTATGTCCGGCTTGAGTGGGAACCGGACGACGAAAAAATTCATTCCCCACCCACCACCCACTTAATAGCCACTATCAACGACATTACCGACATGCTTGATTTCGACTCCGAAGACATCAACGGTGTGGACGACGATGCAGGAGAGGAACAGGAACCACCGCCCACAGGGCGCTAGACAGCCACTTCATCACACGATATAGACATGGTGGATACACCCAAAGAAAACAATGACGAGGAACGGAAGGATATAGCGGAGGCTAATTCCCTCGAGAAGCAACCAAAGCGACGACGTAGGCGCCGCTCCAAATCCCGCCTCGGCAAACAATGCAAGAAAGAATAATACCCCGGTCGACTCCAAAGCAAGCAATGACCACATGGACCCAGCGACAGAGCAGGATGAACCAGCGGACGGCGAACATAGTACGGAGCCGCTGTCCGATCATGGCGACGCTGAGGGTAAAGCTCATCAACCTTTCTCCGGAGAGGATAACAGTCCGGATGATGACGCACACATCATCCCAGAAAGGAACTTGGAGCAAGAGGACCTCCATAGAAGGCTTATTGCCACCGCGAGGAGTCTGAAGAAGCAGAAGCAAAGGCTTAAGGCTGTGCAAAATACACTCAACAGTAGATGGAACAAAGTGCTCGACACTGAAGAAAACTACGGGGGCAGCCGCCACACAAAGAGCTATCCAAAGCACAAGCTGCTGCCCGAATTTGATGACGAGGCCTTAGAGCCTATACAGCCGAAAAATAAAATGGCCGATCAGCCGGATCGACCACCCCATGGCCGCGATAGGGTGGCTAACGATGTCGCACATAAGTTCGCACACGATTTACGTGAGGACTTGCACCAAAAAGCCAGTATGACCAGGTCCATCTACGGATCTAGGAAGCACGCTCCGACACAGAATCAAAACCGAACACTACAACCGTCAGAATGCCATGACACATCCAAATACAGGGGTGCCGCGCACCCCCTATGCTTCAGCGATGAGGTCCTGGATCATGAATTTCCAGAAGGATTCAAACACGTGAGCATAGAGGCATACGACAGAACGACAGACCCTGGGGGTCTGGATTGAGGACTTTATCCTTCATATCCACATGGCTCGCGGAGATGATCTCCATGCCATCAAATACTTACCCCTCAAGTAGAAAGGACCATCTCGGCACTAGATGAAGAGCCTCCCCGAAAACTCAATTGGAAGTTGGGAAGAGCTCGAAGATGCTTTTAGGGATAATTTTCAAGGGACCTATGTCCGACCTCCGAATGCAGACGATCTAAGTCATATAATTGAATAGCCCGGAGAGTCAGCCCGAAAGCTTTGGAACAGATTCCTCACTAAGAAGAATCAAATTGTCGACTGCCCGGATGCCAAGGCCTTAGCGGATTTCAAGCACAGTGTCCGGGACGAATGGCTCGCCAGACACCTCGGCCAGGAAAAACCGATTACAATGGCAGCCCTAACAAGCCTTATGACCTGCTTTTGCGCGGGCGAAGACAGCTGGCTGGCCCGTAGCGGCACCAGCGACCCAGGCACATCCGAAGTCAGGGATGGCAATGGAAAACCACGACGAAATAAAAGCAAGCGTCGAAACAATGAAGACAGCCCAGACAACACGGCAGTAAACGCCGGATTCAGGGGCTCTCGACCTGATCAACGGAAAAGGCCATTCAAAGGCAGTAGAGATGGACTGTCCAGCCTAAACAAGATTCTAGAGAGATTATGTCAAATTCATGGCACCTCCGACATACCGGAAAATCACACCAACAGAGAATGATGGGTCTTCAAGCAGGCCGGCAAGCTAAATGCCGAACACAAGGGGAGGGAGACACCAAGCGAAGACGAGGATGAGCCTCGCCAGCCAAACACTGGGGGACAGAAAAAATTCCCACCAGAGGTCAAAACAGTGAACGTGATTCACGTAACGAAGAGGAGGAGCAAACACGCACTCCAAGACGTATGCGCCGTGGAGCATGTCGGTGTCAAAACCTGCGAATCTCGGGTAGGGGGTCCCGAACTGTGCGTCTAAGGTGGATGGTAACAGGAGGCAGGGGACACGATGTTTTACCCAGGTTCGGGCCCTCTTGATGGAAGTAAAACCCTACGTCTTGCTTTATTAATATTGATGATATGGGTAGTACAAGAGTAGATCTACCATGAGATCGGAGAAGCTAAACCCTAGAAGCTAGCCTATGGTATGATTCTATGTTATTGTTGTGTCCTACGGACTAAAACCCTCCGGTTTATATAGACACCGGAGAGGGTTAGGGTTACACAAGGCCAGTTACAAGGAGGAGATATCCATATCCGTACTGCCTAGCTTGCCTTCCACGCCAAGTAGAGTCCCATCTGGACACGAGACGAAGTCTTCAATCTTGTATCTTCATAGTCTAATAGTCCGGCCAAAGGATATAATCCGGCTGTCCGGAGACCCCTAATCCAGGACTCCCTCAGTAGCCCCTGAACCAAGGCTTTCAATGACGATGAGTCCGGCGCTTCGGCATTGGAAGGCGGGTTCCTCCTCCGAACACATCACAGAAGAATTTGAATACAAGGATAGTGTCCAACCCTGCAAAATAAGTTCCACATACCACCATAGAGAGAATAATATTTCCACAAATATTAATCTACTGACACGTTTTGGCAACATGACATCATGCCATGGCTCCGTGATTAGTCGAACCGATTTTCTTCAACCAGCTCCACACATAATGCGAGGCGGTTTCTTGACATGTCTTGTCAAACCAGAGATCTTGTTCCACTAATTACGGGATTCTCATCAATACGGTCATGGGTAACCCAACCGTGTCTAGGACTCCTAGATTATAGGCAAGTCCCAAACGGCTATAGAGAGGACGCTTGATATTCACCCTCTTTATAAAGGGACAAGGCCTTTACTTTTGGCCCTCCCGTGCTCAATCGAATCCTTCCCCCGCCTCGAGTTCTAACACTCAAAGCCTAGGTCAGGTGCATCGGACCTTCAATCATGTCCGGATCTAGCCTTCAAGGCCGGTGGATGCCCTCCTCTGTTACGGAAGAGGATATCAAAAGGTTGAGGGAGGCCAGATACCTAACCGCCGAGGTTTCGCATCGGCTGCCTGCCCGAGGGCAGGTCGTCCCTACTCTCGAACCCAACGAGAACGTTGTGTTCATCTCCCACTTCCTCCGAGGTCTAGGCCTCACTCTGGATCCCTTCGTTGAGGGTTTGATGTTCTATTACAGGCTAGATTTCCACGATCTAGCCCCAGACTCCTTTCTCCACATCTCGGCATTTATTGTCGTATGTGAGGCCTTCCTCCGCATTACCCCTCACTTCGGCCTATGGCACAAGACCTTTGACGTGAAGCCGAAGATGGTCGAGGGGCAGCATGTAGCGTGCGGAGGCGCTTTAATAAGCAAGATCGCTGGAGCTCCATGGCCAAAGGGTTCCATTCTAGAGGTGTCCGGATTATGGCAGCGGGAGTGGTTTTACATCACAACTCCTAGAAGTGCCAAGTGGGCGGCTGCCCCTACTTTCCGCTCGGGCCCTCCACCACAACTGATGTCATGGATTAGCAGAGGGCTCAGCTGGGGTCTAGCCAAGGACGTGCCTATACTGCAAAGCCGCATTCAAGATCTCTTCAATGGAGATTTCAGTCTGGTTACGGTGGTGCAAGTCGTGCTGGTTCGTCGAGTCCAGCCTTGCAAACGCCGGCCCCTCCGCATGTGGGAGTTCAACCCAGAAGGGCCGCACACCATTCAGAATTTCCTTGGCCTGACGCACGAGGAGATGTACAAATCATTCTTCGGACCGTAAATAGAGTGTCCGGATACAACCGATGACGTGGGCCTTGATAACCCACAAGTATAGGGGATCGCAACAGTTTTCGATAAGTAAGAGTGTCGAACCCAACGAGGAGCTAAAGGTAGAACAAATATTCCCTCAAGTTATATCGACCACCGATACAACTCTACGCACGCTTGATGTTCGCTTTACCTAGAACAAGTATGAAACTAGAAGTACTTTGTAGGTGTTTTCGAAAAGGCTTGCAAGAAAGTAAAGAGCACGAAAATAAAACTAGGGGCTGTTAAGGTAAAGAAGCAACTAAAGTAATTATAGCGAGTGTGGAAAAGTGGTGGTAGGAGTTGCGAAATTGTCCCTTAAGCAATTGACTACTTTACTAGACTGATAGCAAGTATTATGTGGGAGAGGCCACTACTAGCATGTCATCCCTGACTTGGAATTCTATGCACTTATGATTGGAACTATTAGCAAGCATCCGCAACTGCTAATGTTCATTAAGGTAAAACCCAACCATAGCATTAAGATATATTGGTCCCCCTTCAATCCCGTATGCATCAATTTCTATGCTAGGTTAAAGCTTCTGTCACTCTTGCCCTCCAATACATAGTCCTATCAACATACAACTAACCCTATGGTGTGATCCACGCACGCAATCATATGATAGGCACCAAAGGACGGCAACATAACTAGAAGCAAATTAAATCAATCATAGCAATTCATCAACCACCGATAGGACAACGAAAATCTACTCAAACATCATAGGATGGCAGCACATCATTCGGTAATAATATGAAGCATAAAGCACCATGTTCAAGTAGAGGGTACAGAGGGTTGCGGTAGAGTGGACCGCTGTAGATAGAGGGGGGAAGGTGATGGAGATGTTGGTGAAGATGGCGGAGGTGTTGGTGTAGATCGCGGTGATGATGATGGCCCCCGGTGGCACTCCGGTGCCACCGGAAGCGAGGGGGAGAGAGCCCCCCTCCTTCTTCTTCCTCCTTGACCTCCTCCCTAGATGTGAGAAGGGTTTCCCCTCTGGTCCATGGCCTCCATGGCACGGGAGGGGCGAGAGCCCCTCCGAGATTGGATCTGTCTCTCTGTCTCTCTTTGTTTC
>NC_041388.1:140777319-140787409 GCF_002162155.2 Triticum dicoccoides | reverse complement strand
GATCCGTAACACCGATTGGCCTGAAACCTTCGCCGTGATTTTTCCCCGAATATTAGCTTTCTTGCGGCAAAAGAAGAGCATCAACCGCCTTACAGTGGGCTCATGAGGATAGGGGCGCGCCCTAGGGGGGGCGCCCCCTGCCTCGTGACCACCTCGGGCACTGGTTTGCATTGATTTTCCTTCTGAATTTTCCATATTTTCCAAAAATAAGCTCCGTCCGTTTTTATCCCGTTTGGACTCCGTTTGATATGGATATTCTGCGAAACCAAAAACATGCAACAGACAGGAACTGGCACTGGGCACTGGATCAATATGTTAGTCCCAAAAATAATATAAAAAGTTGACAAAAAGTATATGAAAGTTGAATAATATTGGCATGGAACAATCAAAAATTATAGATACGACGGAGACGTATCAGCATCCCCAAGCTTAATTCCTGCTCGTCCTCGAGTAGGTAAATGATAAAAAAGATAATTTTTGATGTGGAATGCTACCTAGCATAATCTTGATCATATGTCTAATCATGGCATGAATTTTAAGACATGAGTGATTCAAAGCAATAGTCTATCCTTTGACAATAAGACAATAATACTTCAAGCATAATAATAAAGCAATCATGTATTTTCAAAATAACATGGCCAAAGAAAGTTATCCCTACAAAATCATATAGTATGGCTATGCTCCATCTTCACCACACAAAATATTCAAATCATGCACAACCCTGATGACAAGCCAAGCAATTTTTTCATATTTTTGACGTTCTCAAACATTTTCAACTTTCACGCAATACATGAGCGTGAGCCATGGACATAGCACTATAGGTGGAATAGAATATGATGGTGGAGGAGACAAAAAGGAGAAGATGGTCTCACATCAACTAGGCATATCAACGGGCTATGGAGATGCCCATTAATAGATATCAATGTGAGTGAGCAGGGATTGCCATGCAACGGATGCACTAGAGCTATAAGTGTATGAAAGCTCTAACTGAAACTAA
Source organism: Triticum dicoccoides (assembly GCF_002162155.2). Lineage (NCBI taxonomy): Eukaryota > Viridiplantae > Streptophyta > Magnoliopsida > Poales > Poaceae > Triticum > Triticum dicoccoides. The sequence continues at coordinate 140,786,412 of NC_041388.1, read as the reverse complement.
GTGGGTGTGCATCCAACTTTCTTGCTCATGAAGACCTCGGGAATTTGAGGAAGCCCGTCATCGGAATATACAAGCCAAGTTCTATAATTAAAATTCCCACTAGTATATGAAAGTGATAACTCAAGAGACTCTCTATATGAAGAACATGGTGCTACTTTGAAGCACAAGTGTGGAAAAAGGATAGTAGCATTGCCCCTTCTCTCTTTTTCTCTCATTTTTTTATTTTTTTTATTTTCTCTTTTTTTGGGCCTTCTCTTTTTTGGCCTTTCTCTCTCTTTTTATTTTTTTTGTCCGGAGTCTCATCCCGACTTGTGGGGGAATCATAGTCTCCATCATCCTTTCCTCACTGGGGCAATGCTCTAATAATGATGATCATCACACTTTTATTTACTTATAACACGATATTACAACTCGATATCTAGAACAAAGATATGACTCTATATGAATGCCTCTGGCGGTGTACCGGGATGTGCAATGATCTAGCGTAGCAATGACATCAAAAAACAGACAAGCCATGAAAACATCATGCTAGCTATCTTGCGATCATGCAAAGCAATATGACAATGAATGCTCAAGTCATGTATATGATGATGATGAAGGTTGCATGGCAATATATCTCGGAATGGCTATGGAAATGCCATGATAGGTAGGTATGGTGGCTGTTTTGAGGAAGGTATATGGTGGGTTTATGGTACCGGTGAAAGTTGCGCAGTACTAGAGAGGCTAGCAATGATGGAAGGGTGAGAGTGCGTATAATCCATGGACTCAACATTAGTCATAAAGAACTCACATACTTATTGAAAAAATCTATTAGTCATCGAAACAAAGTACTACGTGCATGCTCCTAGGGGGATAGATTGGTAGGAAAAGACCATCGCTTCTCCCCGACCGCCACTCATAAGGAAGACAATCAATAAATAAATCATGCTCCGACTTCATCACATAACGGTTCACCATACGTGCATGCTTCGGGAATCACAAACTTCAACACAAGTATTTCTACAATCCACAACTACTCACTAGCATGTCTCTAATATCACCATCTTTATATCGCAAAACTATTGAAAGGAATCAAACATATCATATTCAGTGATCTATAAGTTTTATGTAGGATTTTATGACTAACCATGTGAATGACCAATTCCTGTCATCTCTCTAAATAGATATAAGTGAAGAAAGATAGTTTAATTCTTTCTACAAAAGATATGCCCGTGCTCTAACAAATTTAAGTGAAGCAAAAGAGCATTCTACAAATGGCGGTTTTCTATGTAAAGAGAAACAGGCAATCCAAACTTCAAATGATATAATTGAAGCACATGAAGCATTCTATAAAGCCATACTCAAAAGATATAAGTGAAGTGCAATGAGCATGCTATAAATCAACCAAGGATTATCTCATACCAGCATGGTGCATAAAAATAAAAATAAAAACCTAAAGGCAAAAGACGCTCCAAGACTTGCACATATCGCATGAACGAAACAAATCCGAAAACATACCGATACTTGTTGAAGAAAGAGGGGATGCCTCCCCAGCATCCCCAAGCTTAGACGCTTGAGTTTCCTTGAATATTTACTTGGGGTGCCTCGGGCATCCCCAAGATTGAGCTCTTGCCTCTCTTCCTTCTTCTCACATCGAAACCTTCTCAATCATCGAACACTTCATCCACACAAAACTTCAACAGAAAACTCGGTAAGATCCGTTAGCATAATGAAGCAAATCACTACTCTAAGTACTGTTGCAAACCAATTCATATTTTGTTTTTGCATTGTGTCTACTGTAATATAACTTTTTCATGGCTTAATCCACTAATATGAATCGATAGTTTCATCAAAACAAGCAAACTATGCATCAAAAACAGAATCTGTCTAAAACAGAACAGTCTGTAATAATTTGAACATTCACCATACTTCTGATACTTGAACAACTCTACCAAAATTAGGAAAAATAAACAATTTTCATAGGAAGACAGTGCAAAAAGAATCAGAACCATTTGACGTTCCAGCTAAAAATTTAAAATCGTGCACTACAGCCAAAGTTTCTGTCCTGCACCATACAAACCATCAAGCAAATGTAAACATCCTAAAGGCAAACCTTGGCACATTATTTAAAATACGATGGAATTGCACAAGGGGATAATTATTTTTATTGAAAAGTTTCTGTAATCAAGATTCATAAAGTTGCCGTGAGCATGAATAAAGTCCAAGGCTAGCTCCCACTTCAACAATGCTTGTCCATCATAAAGTTGCCGGCAATGGCGCCAGAAAAAGGTCTTGATAACCCACAGGTATAGGGGATCGCAACAGTTTTCGGTAAGTAAGAGTGTCGAACCCAACAAGGAGCTAAAGGTAGAACAAATATTCCCTCAAGTTCTATCGACCACCGATACAACTCTACGCACGCTTGACGTTCGCTTTACCTAGAACAAGTATGAAACTAGAAGTACTATGTAGATGTTTTCGGAAAGGCTTGCAAGAAAGTAAAGAGCATGAAAATAAAACTAGGGGCTGTTAAGGTAAAGAAGCAACTAAAGTAATTATAGCGAGTGTGGAAAAGTGGTGGTAGGAGTTGCGAAATTGTCCCTTAAGCAATTGACTACTTTACTAGACCGATAGCAAGTATTATGTGGAAGAGGCCACTCCTAGCATGTCATCCCTGACTTGGAATTCTATGCACTTATGATTGGAACTATTAGCAACCATCCGCAACTACTAATGTTCATTAAGGTAAAACCCAACCATATCATTAAGATATATTGGTCCCCCTTCAATCCTGTATGCATCAATTTCTATGCTAGGTTGAAGCTTCTGTCACTCTTGCCCTCCAATACATAGTCCTATCAACATACAACTAACCCTATGGTGTGATCCACGCGCGCAATCATATGATGGGCACCAAAGGACAACAACATAACCACAAGCAAATTAAATCAATCATAGCAATTCATCAACCACCGATAGGACAACGAAAATCTACTCAGACATCATAGGATGGCAACACATCATTGGATAATAATATGAAGCATAAAGCACCATGTTCAAGTAGAGGGTACAGCGGGTTGCGGGAGAGTGGACCGCTGTAGATAGATGGGGGAAGGTGATGGAGATGTTGGTGAAGATGGCAAAGGTGTTGGTGTAGATAGCGGTGCTGATGATGGCCCCCGGTGGCAGTCCGGTGCCACCGGAAGTGAGGGGGAGAGAGCCCCCCTCCTTCTTCTTCTTCTTCGTTGACCTCCTCCCTAGATGGGAGAAGGGTTTCCCCTCTGGTCCATGGCCTCCATGGCATGAGAGGGGCGAGAGCCCCTCCAAGATTGGATCTGTCTCTCTATCTCTCTCTGTGTTCTTCGTTCTGTTCTGGCTCTGTTTCACCGTTTCGTATATATATGGAGATCCGTAACTCCAATTGGTCTGAAACCATCTCCGTGATTTTTTTCTGAATATTAGCTTTCTTGCGGCAAAAGAAGAGCTTCAACCGCCTTACGGTGGGCTCACGAGGGTAGGGGGCGCGCCCGAGGGGGGGCGCCCCCTGCCTCGTGACCACCTCGGGCACTGGTTCGCATTGATTTTCCTTCCAAATTTTCCATATTTTCCAAAAATAAGCTCCGTCCGTTTTTATCCCGTTTGGACTCCGTTTGATATGGATATTCTGCGAAACCAAAAACATGCAACAGACAGGAACTGGCACTGGGCACTGGATCAATATGTTAGTCCCAAAAATAATATAAAAAGTTGACAAAAAGTATATGAAAGTTGAATAATATTGGCATGGAACAATCAAAAATTATAGTTACGACGGAGACGTATCAGGCCTGAGCAGCAACCGCACCGCCGACCAAGTAAGTAATCCTTTAGCCGAACACACTGTCTTTCATTTACCATGATGTCATTCTGAGAAATCGCTCTTTGACCAGGACTAGCTAACAAGGGCGAAGATGATTCGGTATTAGGCCCCCCTTCCCGAGGGTTTGGAGAATCCGGTACTAGAAAAGATGCTCGAGCTAGCACCTGGCCTGGAGCCCTCAAAGGAAGATAAACGGGGGAATAATGAGGTCGGAAGCGGGCACTACTAGGAAAAGGGCTATAGATGGAAATGACACTAATGACGCACCAGACATGTGGTGCGCCATTACTATATACTAATGGCGCACCATCTGTCGGTGCGCCATTAGTGTGGAAGACACTAATGGCGCACCAGTCACACGGTGCGCCACTAGTAACAAAATGTTTTTTTTTGATTTTTTAAAACATACTAATGGCGCATCCGGGCAGAGTGCGCCATTAGTAGTTAGAACTACTAATGGCGCACCAGCCATAGAGTGCGCCACTACTGTATTTTTTTACTTTTTTGCAAAACTACTAATGGCGCACCGTTGCATAGTGCGCCATTACTAGTTTAAACTAGTAATGGCGCACTGTGCCACGGTGCGCCATTAGTATAAAAATTATTATTTTTTACTTTTTTGCAAAACTACTAATGGCGCATGTCTGTGTGGTGCGCCATTAGTATGTTGGGTTACTAATGGCGCATGTCTCTGTGGTGCGCCATTAGTAACCTAGGACCAGCTAGATATTTTTGGACAGCCACACCTACACACTCACTTTCCCCACTTCATTCCCCCCACCTCCTTCTCTAAGCTTGTCAGCTGCCTCCTCCTTCTCACCTCATTTGCACCATAGATTCATCAAAATTAAGTGTTGAAATTACCTTTTTTTGATAGGTAAGTAAGGGGAAAGCTATCTTCATCTAGTAGATCTACTTTTTTTCTCCCTAGCTCGCTCCAACAACGTGCACATGCACTTTTTGTGGCCTAGCTAGATCTATGTATGTTTGTGGTGTTGCATATGTTTGTGGTGTTGCATATATGTTTGTGTTTGCAGGCACCGGTATTTGAAATGCGATAGTTGCCAATATTTTGCCGGAATGTTGATTCATTTCCGTTTCGGCGAGAATTTTGGCACTATGCATTCTTTTTGGTCATATTTTTAGGGAAAGTCATGCCAAATTTTTTCTTGGTTCTAAAATATCGTTTTGCTCTACCCCGCAGGCGACCATGGTCCGCACGATGACTGAAGGCATCATGAATAGGTTTTTGATCTCCCCGAAGGCCGAGATGCTTCAAAAGAACGAGACGGAGATAAGATGTCCGTGTCGAAGATGCAAGCTGAAGAGCCTTATTGCGGACCCGGATTCCGGGCAGGTGTGGGACCACCTGCTCTTGCGTGGTTTCATGGATGGCTATCGGTGGCAAGGTGATGAAGATGACTATGAAGTCGTCCATGGGGGCCGGGAAAGAAATGAGGAAGGGTAGCAAGAAAACCACCGTGGCTCGGGCGGGCGAGAAGACGAAGAATCTCCAGGACATGATCACGACGGTGATGCTGTACACAGTCATCATGTAGAAGATGCCGGACATGATGATGGGGAAGATGTAGGAGCAGACGAAGGGCATGATCATGAAGATCTAGATGCCGGAGGAGCAGATGACGATGGACCATCGATGGGCTGGGTGCAGGACCCTCATATTCAAGAGCTGCTTCTCAAGCAGACGGATAATGCAAGAGCTGCCGCCCGAGAGAAAGCCAAGCTGGATCAACTGGAGATAGACGCGGTTACTCCATTGTATGAAGGATGCAGACCCGAGGATACCCGCCTGAAAGTAACGCTCATGGCTTTGGAGATGAAGGTAAAACACAAAATGACCGACGCATGCTTCCATGAGAACATGTCATTCTGGCACGAACGTCTTCCCAAGGGGAACAAGTGCAGGACCAGTTTCAAGGAGGCGAAGAAAGTCGTGTGTCCTCTGGATTTACCGCACGTGAAATACCATGTGTGCATGAACAATTGCATCATTTATCGGGGCGAGCACGTGGATTCTACCATATGTATGGTGTGTGGTGTCACTCGATACAAGAAGAGGAAGAAAGCTCCTCGAAAAGTGGTGTGGTACTTTTCGATCACTCCTCGTCTGCAGTGATATTTCGTAGACCCTAAGGTAGCAAAGCTCCTGCGTTGGCACACGGATAGGGAGGAGAAGAAGCAAGAAGATGACGCATATGATCCGGAGATAAATAAAAAAGACAAGATGCTGAGTCACCCTAAGGATGGGAGCCAGTGGCAAGCGTTGAACTTTGAACACCCAGAATTTGGGAAGGATCCAAGGAACATCGTGCTGGGCGCGAGCACCGATGGAGTCAATCCGTTTGGCAGCCAGAGAAGCACACATAGCACCTGGCATGTGTTTGTGTGGATGTACAAACTTCGCCCCTGGTTGTGCATGAAGAGGAAGTACATTCACATGAGTATGCTAATTGAAGGGCCGAAACAACCAGGGAACGACATCAATCTATATCTGGGGCTGCTGAAAGAGGAGCTAGACACGCTGTGGAAAACGCCAGCCAATACGTGGGATGCCGCAGAGAAAGAATATTTCCCTATGAGAGCCGCACTGCTCACGATGGTGCACGACTATCTCGGTTACGGATATCTCGCGGGGCAGGTGGTCCACGGATTTTCTGGATGCGTTAGGTGCATGGATGACAAAACGTATCGCCAGCTAGATAGAGATCCCGGGTCTTCGAAAACCGTGTTCATGGGACATCGAAGGTGGCTTCGCGACGATGACCCATGGAGGAAACGCAAGGATCTGTTCGATGGTGAAACCGAACTCCGAAGACGCCCGCGTACGAGGAGCGATGAGGAAATAGACGGGCTGTTGAAAAATTGGAAAGATTGCCCACTGCCGGGAAAGAAGCAAAAGGCGCCAGAGCCGGGAAAGAAGCGAAAGGCGCCAGAGCCGCTGCTGAAGGTATGGAAAACGAGGTCTGTTTTCTAGGACTTGCCGTACTGGAAGATCCACCGTGTGCCTCACAGCCTTGATGCCATGCATATCACAGAGAATGTGTGCGAGAGTCTGCTTGGTACCCTGCTCAACATGCCAGAGAGGACCAAAGATGGGCCAAAAGCAAGGGCAGACTTGAAATCAATGGGCATCAGGCAGGAGCTTCACGCTAATGATGATGATGATGATGATGAGGCGAAGCAGGACACAGAAAGTCGTCGCAAAGGAAAAAAGGCCAAGAAGACCGGAAATGACTACCCTCCCGCGTGCTTCACTCTAAGTCAGGAGGAGATCAAGGAGCTTTTCATCTGCCTCGTAGGAGTAAAACTTCCTTATGGTTACGCGGGGAAGATAAGCAGATACCTAGACCCAACGAAGCAAAAGTTCAGCGGGATGAAGTCTCACGACTGTCACGTGCTGATGACGCAGATACTTCCAGTTGCAATCCATGGGATCATGGACGCACACGTCCGTGAAACGCTATTTGGCCTATGCAACTTTTTCGACGTCATCTCTCAGAAGTCGGTTGGCGTGAGGCAACTCAGAAGGCTATAGGAAGAGATCGTGGTGATACTATGCGAGCTTGAGATGTACTTCCCGCCCACATTCTTCGACGTTATGGTGCATCTGCTGGTCCATATCGTGGAGGATATTATCAAACTCGGGCCGACGTTCCAGCACAGCATGATGCCGTTCAAAAGGATGAATGGTGTCATCAAAGGATACATTTGCAACATGTCATGTCCAGAGTGAAGTATAGCCAGGGGCTTTCTGACCGAAGAGTGCATCTCCTACTGCACGAATTATCTAGGCATCGAGAACCCCGTTGGTCTGCCCGTCAACAGGCACCTCGGCAGTACATAGTCTTTTGTAAGTATTACTCTCTCCTCCTCTCTCTTAACATTGTAACTTTGTACACTTTGGCTTTGTGGTTTAATAGAAGACTGTGAGGCTGTTGCCTTGCAGTACATAGTAAAAAAAACAGGCACCTCGGCAGGCTCGCTGGATGGGGTCACCGTGAGGGTCGCCGCGAAATGCATGTCGACTTCGAGGGTCGACTCGCCGACTTTGAAAGAACAAACCTAGTCGCGCTACAACACATAGACGTGGTCGATCCTTGGGTGGTAGAGCATAAAACCTTTATTGAGAAGACGTACAATGACCAAGGCCAACAGAGGACGGACGGAGATATAATTAAAGTGCACAACTCATGTTTCACGCGATAGTTCAAGCAGAAGCTTCTGTCGTACCCTTTACATGAGGATTCTTCCACGGAAGAACAACTCATATTCGCCTTGTCATAGGGCGCCGAGCACAACCTGATGACCTATGAGGCGTACGATATCAATGGCTACACATTCTACACCGAGGACAAGGACATTAAGAGTGATGGTTATCAGAACTCCAGGGTAACGATGGAATCCTACACCGGTAACGACAAGGACAGATACTACGGAAGGATCGAGGAGATCTGGGAGTTGAGTTACGCTGGAGAGAAGGTCCCGATGTTCTATGTCAGATGGGCCAAGAGCGTCCTAAAAGAAGACCGGTATTTCACCACCATGGTTATACCCGAAGCCAAATCCAAGACCGCATGCGCAAACGTCACCGCAAAAAATGAGCCATGGGTACTGGCTTCCCAAGTGGACCAATGCTTCTTCATTACCGACCCGTCAAAGCCCAGTCGTGTTGTCGTGAGGAGAGGCAAAAGGAAGATCATCGGAATGGATGGAGTAGCCAATGAGCAAGACTTCGACAAGTACGGCGACCCGAAGATCGAACATGACGACAACGATGAAGTAGCAGCATACACCACAAGAAGAAGTAGGACCACCCTACCTAAAGGACGTCCGTTCCACAAAAGAACTCCATTTGCGAAAAAGAAGGGCAAGAAGATTATGAACAGATAGCTAGCTAAGATCGACTGTATTTAAATCGTAGTCTTCATTTCTCGGTTGTATTTCATGGGCACTTTTTGATATCATGAATATTTTTAAATTTCATGGGCACTTTCTGAATTCATGAATATTTTTTCAAATTTGATGATATTTTTTCATATTCAATATGATAAAATATTGAATATTCATGAGGAGACTCAATCTCGATCCCCCTCCATCTCGATCTCGATTCCCCCTCCATCTCGATCTCGATCCCACCCGCACCCTCCCCCGCTAGCTCCACCGCCGCCGACGACCCATCGCACCCTCCCCCGCTCCACCACCGCCGCCGACGACCCCCCGCACCCTCCCCTGCT
>NC_041388.1:140700651-140776910 GCF_002162155.2 Triticum dicoccoides | reverse complement strand
CACCCTCCCCCGCTCCCCGGTGAGCTCCGCCTCCTCTCCCCTCTTCATTTTAAAAAATAATAATAATAAAAGAGTGTAGACTACAATTGTTGTTAAACAACAATTATTACTGTTTTTATAAAAAATATTACTGTTTCATATTCATATTGATTTTCTAAAAAATTATTACATGCAACAAAAAAATTACTTATGGCGCACCTCTGGCTGGTGCGCCATTGCTATATATAAAAAAAGATTACTAATGGTGCACCTCTGCCTGGTGCGCCATTGCTATGTAAAAAAAGATTACTAATGGCGCACCTCTGCCTGGTGCGCCATTGCTATGTAAAAAAAGATTACTAATGGCGCACCGACCGCGGGTGCGCCATTACTAAGATTCCCCCCTAGCTAATTCCCTCCCTCTCGCCAGATCCCCTTCGTCCCTCTCCCTCGCCCTCCTAGCTAATTCCCCTTGCTGCCCCGACCCACGCCGCCACCACCCCCGCGCCTCCGTCTCCGTCGCCGCCCCCACGTCGTCGCCGCCCCCGCGCCTCCTCGAGCCGAGCGCCGCCACCCTCGCCGTCCCCCCTCTGCCCGCGCCCGCGCCCTCGATGTCCTCCCACCCAAGCGCCCCCTCCCCCCGCGGCCCCGCCTGCGTCAACCTCGTGGTCGCCGTCCAACACCGCGCGGCCTGCCCAGGAGGACCGCCATTGTCTTCCTCTTCGACTACGAGGACCCGGATGAGCTCGGACGCCCTCGGATGCCCGTCGATTTCCTCCGCCTCGGCCACCATCGCCTCCGCTTAACGCCGAATTCGCGCCGCCTAGACTAGCTCCGGCGACCCCGAGTCGCCCTCGACCTCCCCAGTGAGCACCCGAGCCGCTTCCCCCTCTTCCCCCTCTTGATTTCCATCTGATGTGTTCTAGGGTTAGGGGTTGGAGAATTTTGGACAAGAAAAGGGGTTGGAGAATTAAGTAGCTAGGGTTGGGGAATTAAGTAGCTAAGCAGATTATGATTAAAGCATCAATGATGGGTGTTGATATACCTCTGGATAATTTTGATTTTATTCATGTTCTCAAGGAATTGGAATTATCCAGGGAACAAATTAGTAAGAAAACTGAACACTGTTTAGATATTCATGACTCAAATGGAAATGTCGCCTCCCTGTGTCTAAGTTGGCATGATACTGTAGTGGAAGAGGAGGAGAAATTTACTGTTGTTTCTAGAAGAAAGAAAAAGTCTCCTGCTAAGAGAAATGTCACTATTTCTTCTCTTACCTCCTCTTCTATACCTTTTACTAGAGGTCAGCAAAAGAATATCAGTTCTACTTTGCCCCCTAGTAGATCTGGATACTATTTCTGTTAGGAGATGGTGTTATATTAAGATGCATATATTGTTATGTTACGCAAATTGTATCATCTTGCCACTTAAGTCAGCCTTCCCTTTAAGCAGAAAATTCAGTTCGGAGCTACTGTTAGGAGCTACTGTCAAAAACTTGAGCTACTGTCAAAAAATTCAGTTAGGTACAGTTAAGAGCTACTGTCAAAAACTTGAGCTACTGTCAAAAAAATCAGTTAGGTACAGTTAGCATCATGTAAGAAAATGGCCATAATGTGCCCTGATAATGATGTATTTTGTCATAAAAATATATAGTGGACTGCCATGATAATGACATGCTGCTAGTAGTTACTTCCATCATGAGTTTCATTAACAGCAAGTCAGTTTTGTTTATAGTTGAAAGTAAGTGTGTGGTTTGAAAATCAAACAGAAATGTTTTCTTAACTCAGAAGCCTATTACTACACCTGTACTGCACATTACAAAGTCTCCTAGTACTTATTATATCTGGAATGGAAGCTCACATAAGTTGAGCTGATTTTTTTCCATATGAAAGCAGAGGACCATATGGTCTGTGGCTGGGTTTTGTCTCCGACCATTGTGTCGTGATGAATTTGCAGGTACCCCGAGAGGCCCTTGAGTTTGCCGGAATGTCGATTAACTTCCGTTCCGGCAAATTCGGGTACTCCATATGTCCTATTTTCAGCAAAGGTCATGCTGAAATTTTCCGTGAATTTTAGCATGACTTTGCTAAAAATAGGACATATGGGGTACTTGCGACTAATGCATGGGCCGGGGTATCGTAGTACTTAGTTAAGTAGGATCAACTGTCCCGCCATTCTTGCTGCATTAAACCATAGGTGGCAACAGAGCCAAGTGATTAGGCCCAACTTAGAATTCTCCTTAGCATCGATAAACCCTAGATGATAAACCCAACATAGGTGGCAATAGAGCCAAGTGATTAGGCCCAACCTAGGGTGCCTCGGCATCGATAAACCCTAAATGATGAAAACTTAACTTGGCTTCTATAGGGTGCCTCGGTGTCGATGAGAACCTAAATGATGTATGCTTAGGCTTTTAGGGTGCCTCGGGGTCGACAAAACCTAAATGATGAAAGCTTAGGCTTTTAGGGTGCCTCAACATCGACAAACCCTAAATGATAAAACTTTGGCTTTTAGGGTGCCTCAGTGTCGATAAGAACCTAAATGATGAAAGCTTAGGCTTTTAGGGTGCCTCAGCGTCGACAAACCCTAAATGATAAAAGCTTAGCTTTTAGGACGCCTCGGTGTCGACAAACCCTAAATGATGTAGTTTTGAATTATGAACGTAGGATATGTCGTCATCATCATCGGACGACGAAAGTCTCCCGGTGGAGTGCGGCTGGTGCCACGACGATCGAGGTCTGTGCGACATGCCTCACCTGGATGATGATCGGTGCTTCAGCATTAAGCTCGAGGAGACCTTCGAAGTTGAAACGGTACACAACGACGACAAGTGTTATTTTCATAATTAAGCATGACTTCAACTATTTCAACATGTAATTTTCATCTTTTACAATTTGAGTATAGCTTATCCCATGCCATGCAAGACGCTATGTCTTGGAGAGGATGGATTTTGAGGACCATGAAATTTCTGAAACAAAGAAAATTCACCTAAGGACTCATCACGATGTGGACTTTGAAGTAAATCTATATAATTCTGAGAGCGTAACCCATTTTGGTTGCAAAAATTGGGAAGCATTTCGCAAGATGTATGGTTTTGATGAGGGTATGCTTATCACCATGGATCTTGGTAATCCTGACATCAACCAAGACAATATGGACATTTGGGTCCTTGTTGATACGCCTCCAGTTCTACCGCTATGTGAGTTTCTCAAACATAGTTATTAGCTAATTTATATTGTTTATTTCAAAATAGTTGACAGCTTATTTCCATTGACAGCTTATTTTTATTGTTCAAAGAATGTGTGGGAGATGGTTGACAAAACCCACTACACCGATGGCTCCGAATTAACAACTTACAAGGAGAAAAATCATCTGGTCGGATTTTGTACTGACATTGAGAATTACATTATCCACAATCAAACTCCTCAAAATTATGGTAAATACATGCCACTAGTGCATGTGTTCTACTACGGTAACTACCATGGAGATACCCTGGTAAGATTTTTACTATTACGACATCCGTGCATCTTTTGCGTACTTCTAAAACTAGTACATCATTGCAAACTATGAAGTTATTACTATGTTTTTCAACAGATAATCCCAGAGAATTGTGTGCCTCATATGATGTATCAGAAAGGTAGTCTTAATGTTTTGAACATACAGCCAGGCCATCCTACGAATCTCAACTGTCCATACGAGATTTCTAAAAGAAGTGGAGACATGAAAATCAAAGGATGGAAAAAATGTATGGACAGTCGTAAGGAGATTCTTGGAAGCAAAAGGAAGCGAAGCGCAAGAATTGGAGACAGGATGTTCTCCATTCTCCATAATGGAGAGTCAGGGTCTATATTGTTTTATGCTATTTTAGCTTAAATAGGGTATTTAGGTCCTGCCTAATACTGATGATCATGTGCTAAGAACAATTAAGTAGGGTTGGTTTGATGACTATCAAGATGATGATCGTATGACTTGTTATGAATAACGAGTAGAAGTTGTATGATGATGATTAGTAGGACTTGTTAGGATTAGTATTACTTCCGGCAAACTCGATACTCGCGGTCTCGAGACTTGTAATGTTTTATCTTTGTTCGGTCTTTTGAATTCGGAGACTAATATGATGAATTGTATTCGGAGACTAATCTTCTATTGTATTCGATGAATCTGCTGTTGTTGTGTGCTACTGTTTATATTCTGTCAAATAATATATTTTGTAACCTGTGCAAAAATCAGAAAAGTAAAAAAAAACTAATATTCATACTAATGGTGCATCACTACAGAGTGCGCCATTAGTATGTCAAGTATACTAATGGCACATCCATCCGCAGTGCGCCATTAGTGTGCCAAAGCACATGGTTAAATATGGCCCTGGGAGGCATACTAATGGCGCACTGGGTGGTGCGCCATTAGTATACCAGATACTAATGGCGCACCAGTGGTGCGCCATTAGTAATAAATACTAGTGGCGTGATACTAATGGTGCACCAGTGATGCGCCATTAGTAAGCAAAACTGGTGCGCCATTAGTAGGCCTTTTCCTAGTAGTGGGGCCCCCATCACTACGAATTCCAACCAAGGGAATGAGCGCCTCCATGAAGGAGGATAACCAAGGGGAAGAATCTGACCTTATCTCGCTTCGGGGAAGGAAGAGTATTGCCTCTGAAGATCCGGAAACCAAGGCTTCCAAACGGGAGAAGAAGTCTCCATCAGAGGGTCCTACCTTGGAGGGTGCTCTTGCCGCATAAAGTCCACGCGAGGATCAGCCCTCCAACGAGATGTAAGTAATCAAAAAGTACTTTAATAGTGGAGATATACTACCTTACCTCTGAGGAAAATAACCAAAGCGTTTATCTTGCAGTTCGGATCTTAGCCCTTCTCAGCAGAGCTCGTCTTCGGGGGATCTTCTTCCGGAGATGATGGAGAGCAAAACGCCTCCCCCGGACTCCCCCGCTCAAGAAGCGGGCAACCTTGAAGTGTCGTCACGGAGGGCCTCTCCGGATTCGGTGAAGCCAGAAGATAATCCTATAGTCACCCGAAGTCCCCAGCGTCCGGCTCTTGAAGAGAGCAAACAAAAGAATCCGACACCGTCTGGTATGCGGTCGGACGTACTGAGGGAGCGAGCGGCCATCTCAGAAGAACACCGTACGTTGATGGGTATAGTGATGGGAAGAATTTCGTCCGCCGAAAGCGGATTGCATGAAGCTTTTATGAATCTACTGACGGGCTTTGAGGTACGTGAAATGATATAATTTTTGATAGTACCGCACATTTTTAGGTGTGCCCTGTGTAGATAGTAGCCCCTGAGACTCTGGTTGTCATTGAGAATGGCGGCGAACAGAGGATCATAGTCCCAGGTAATAACCAAACTGCCTTTATGTGCAGGTGGTGGAAGCTCCGGTGGCTAGCTGGACTAATGAGTTTGCCGAGCTAAAGCGGCAACTGGATGCGGCAGATGCCGACATCGAGCTTGTTAACAATCAGCTTGACTAGGCACAGGGTAAGTAATGTTTTCTGGTGAATTTCACATAGTAAGAGCAGCGCAACGCCAGTATCTTTAATATGTTGTGACTGCAGACGGAGCTGCCACCGTGGAGACCCTTCGGGCGGAACTTGCCCGAGCCAAGAAGCAAGAATTAGTAATGCGGCCTCTTTAAAGGCGGACGGAGAGTTAAGAGCCGAAAAGGCTACACATTGCAAGAGCAAAGATAAAATGGCCAAGATGGCTGTCAAGTTAAAATACACTGCCGACCGCTGCCAGCTCCTTGAAGAAGAAAACCGAGCGAAGGTGACGGACCTTGAAAAGGCCGCGGTGGCGACCAAAGACACCCGCTCTGCTATGAGGGCAAAGAAGGAAGAGCTGCGTGAAGCCGGGGATATTGCGGCTGGGAAGCCCTTTTTGCTGCGGAGGAAGTTCGGAGATCCACGGTATGCCCCTCTGGATCGGCTATGGAGTTCGGCAGACGCATATATGGACTTGGCGGTGAGCGCTGTCGATGCGGCCAAATACTTCCGAGATCAAACAGATCGTGAAGTGGGCAAGCTGTTCTGGTCGCAGTTTAACGTTCCAGAGCGTCCGCTTCCATTGACTGATTAGCCAGCCGAATGGGCCGAACTCGACAGGTTGTCCGGACTCGCCATGGGGTCCGTCGTAGATCATCTGTGGCCGAAAAAACCAAAGTCGAACAACTATTTCAGCTTAGAGCAGCAGTTCCTTGGAGCGGTGCCGCGCATCAATGCGATGAAGAGGTCGCATGTATAGAGGGCCCGCGGATGGTCCTTGCCCGTGTCAAAGCATACTGGGCAGAGATGGATGCTACCACTGTTGCGGCGCAGGGTTCGGCCATAGGCCGAGTGGCTGCCGAGCACTATTTCGAAGAAGTTCTCGAGGGTGCTCGTTTGATAGAGGCCCAGTGCTAGAAGAATATTATGTTTGAGTGACATGTATTCCCATTGTAAACACAATGTTTTTATGAAATTTATGAAGGCCGTATTTATACTTTTGCCCGAAAGTAATATGATGCCTCCTGTGCGGCCGTTTATGTATACATGTGTATAACCTGAAAGATTGCAGTCATCGGCTTCAGCCCCCATGCATATAATGCGGGGGTGTCCACAGAAGACGCGTATTCACACTTAATCCAACGTCTTGGTCCTAATAAGGAGGTGATGGCGCAGCGAACTAGGCAACCGGACTATAATGCTTTAACACTTTCACTTAGCCATAGGAGTTTGACAGTGGGGCTACTATATAGCCCCTGGTGGCTCCGCACTCTCCCGAATTCGGGGTGTGTACATGCCTGGCCGGGAAACGGCTCTTCATTAAGGTGGAGGAATTCTAACATTTCGATAGGTCATTGAGTGGTTGACCAGTCTCACGCTATATCATGATAGTCAGTTTTCGGCTTTCTCTACTGAGGTGCTTGTTCGGATGAACCGCGGCACAATCGCAGTAGTTCTCTTAGTGCCGCCTTAGCCGATAGAGCGGAACGTAAGCCAGCGAAACATAGGAGCCAGGCAAACCCAACATTTGACCAAAGACATGATTCGGAGCTGATGCATATAAGGCCAAACTCGCGATGCCGAACACTCCCTAAGGTATTCGGTCTTTTATGGTATCAACCAGGCCTAAATGGTGCCCTTTGTAAGAAGCCCCTGGTGTCCAGGTACTAGCATTATTTTGACGTGGCCACATGCCAAGACCTCAGCATCCTTCTCAATAGTACTGAGAATCTGAGGGATGTGTATCAACAAGAGACAGTAAAAAAGGTTTACGCAGCGTCTTAATCTAAAAAGAATCCTTGGAACGGGTCCCTGTTGCACGTCTGCGCCTGTGTCTCCGTTGTGCCATATCCTGGACGGGTGTAGCACGATGGTCATCTGTAAAAGAGAGAAACTTAGGTGAAAAGTTGTCGTGCAAAAAGGTAGGTTTAAAGAAACCATGCACAATTCAAGATGAGTAAAAATTGCCACTTGTCTGCGCGCGTCGAGCCCCTTGTATTTGCAATAGGGGTGTGGCCATCAAACCTGTATGAATTACATGTAGCTGCGCCGGACTCGTCTAACCGTGTCCGTGGTCTTGACGACCTATCAAATGCTTTAGTTGGTGAGGCCGTTTTTAGTGTGCGGCTGCCAAGGCAGTCGCACTCTCTTCGGTGCGCAAGGATCACTTAATATTTCCATTCACTTTAATGATGCCACGTGGACCGGGCATCTTAAGCGTGAGGGAAGATTAATGCGGTATTGCATTAAAGCGAGCGAAAGCTTCGCATCCAAGTAGTTCTTGATAGCCACTTTGGAACGGAGCAATGTGGAATGTTAAATTTTTGCTACGGAAGTTATCGGGGAAGCCGAATATAACCTCTAGTAGCAGGGAGCCCATGCAATGAGCCCCTGGGACTGGCGTTACTCCTTTAAAGGTAGTATTGCTGTGGCAAATTTTCGTTGGGTCTATCCCCATTTTGCGGATTGTGTCCTGATATATCAGGTTTATACTGCTGCCACCGTCCATCAGACTCGTGTGAAATGGTATCCGTCAATTATTGGGTCTAATACCAAGGCAGCCCATCCTCCACGCCGGATACTTGCTGAGTAATCCCGATGGTCGAAAGTGATCGGTTGAGATGACTAGTGGAAGGATTCCGCGGTGATAGGCCCTTGGGCATATTTCTCTGGGAGTGCCGCTTTGTTTCTCCCCTTGATCACGTGTAACACGTTCACTGTTTTGACTTCTGGTGAAAATTTCTTTTGTTCCCCACTGTCTTGCTTGAGAGGCTCATCCTCGTCTTCGCTTGGTGTATCCTCCCCCTTGTGTACGGTGTTGAGCTTGCCGGACTGCTTGAAGACCCAACAGTCTCTGTGGGTATGGTTAGCGGGTTTACCAGGGGTGCTATGGATCTGACATATTTGGTCCAGAATTTTGTTTAGGCTGGACAGTTCATCTCTGGCGCCTTTATAGGGCGGCTTTTCCTGACCTGGCCAAGAGCTTCTGAATCCGACATTTACTGTCGTGCTCTTCGGGTTGTCTTCTTTATTCCAGCGCTTATTATTTTTACTGCGCCGTGATTTCCCGTTTCCATCTCTAACTTCGGATGTACTGGGGTCGCTGGTGCTGCATCTGGCTAGCCAGCTATCCTCACCCGCGCAAAAGCGAGTCATGAGGCTTGTTAATGCTGCCATTGTTCTCGGCTTTTCTTGGCCGAGGTGTCTGGCAAGCCATTCGTCGCGGATGCTATGCTTAAAAGCTGCCAAGGCTTCAGCGTCCGGACAGTCGACTATTTGGTTCTATTTAGTAAGAACCATGTTCCAAAGCTATCGAACTGACTCTCCGGGCTGTTGAGTTATATGACTCAAATCGTCCGCGTCTGGAGGTCGGACATAAGTCCCTTGAAAATTTGCCCGAAAAGCGTCTTCGAGCTCTTCCCAGCTTCCAATGGAGCTTTCGGGGAGGCTCTTAAGCCAGTGCCGAGCTGGCCCTTTGAGTTTGAGGGGTAAATACTTGATGGCGTGGAGATCATCTCCTCGAGCCTTATGGATATGGAGGATATAGTCCTCAATCCAGACCCCAGGGTCTGTTGTTCCGTCATATGCCTCTATGTTTACGGGTTTGAATCCCTCTAGAAATTCATGGTCCAGCACCTCATCGGTGAAACGTAGGGGGTGTGCGGCACCCCTGTATCTGGGTGTACCGCGTTGTTCGGATGTTTGTTGTGCTGCATCGTATGCTGGAGCGCGCTTGCGTGGTCCATAGATGGATCTGGTTGCGTCGTCCTTTTGATGCGAGCCCTCGCGTGGATCGCGTATTGGCTTATGTGGGGCGTTGTTTGCCGCTCTATGTTGGCCGTGAGGTCGTCTATCTGGCCAGATGGCCATTTTAGTTTTTGGTTGCGGGGGATCTAAGGCCTCCTCATCGAATTCAGGTAGCAACTTCCGCTTGAGGTAGCTCTTGGTGGGGTGACTACCGCCGTACTTCGCTACTGTGTTGAGCACTTCACTCCATCTAATTATGAGTGTGTCTTGCACAGCCTTGAGCCTTTGCTTCTGCTTTTTTAGACTCCTCGCGGTGGCAACGAGCCTTTGATGGGCATTTTGTTGCTCCAGGTGTCTGTCCGGTGTGATGTCGTCCGGACTATTATCTTTGACAGAGTCGGGTTGTTCGGTTTGATTCTCCATGTTGCCGGGTCCGGCGATGGTTCACCCTACTCTAGCGCTGGGTCTATATGATCGTTCTTTCTGCCGAGGCGGGATTTGGAGCGGCGCTTATGCCGCCGCTTTGACTGCTTCTCGAGGGGGCAACCCTTTGTTGCGTCCTTCCGTTCCTCGTCGTCGTATTCTTTTGGTGTTTCCACCATGTATAAGTCATGTGATGAAGTGGGCGTCCAGTGCCCTGTGGGCGGTGGTTCCTGTTCGTCTCCCGCATCATCGTCCATATCACCGATGTCTTCGGAGTCGGAGTTGGAGTCGAGCATGTCGGTTAAGTCATCGACAGTGGCTACTAAGTGGGTGGTGGGTGGGCGGCGAATTTCTTTGTCATCCGCATCCCGATCCTGTCGGACATAATTCGGCCAGGATTCTCCTGACAAGGAGAGAGACTTTAATGAGTTCAGTATGTCGCCGAAGGGCGAGTGCTGAAAGATATCTGCGGAGGTAAACTCCATGATCGGCGCCTAATCGGATTCGATAGGAACGGGCGCAGGCGGTTCGGAGTCCGTGGCCGGAGAAGTATCCGGCAGTTTAACAAAACGGCTCTCGTGAAGGGTAAGATCGATATTCGGCTCGATCGCCGTTGGGGATGAGGCCTCTGTGGAGGGGTCTATCCACCCGTCCATGGGAGGCGCAACTAGCTCCGAATTTAGGGTCGGAGCGGCTGCCGGTGTGCTTTCTTGAACACTGTCCGATGGCAGAGCTAAATCGAACTCATCGTGACCGCGTGACGCACAAGGCAGAGGATCGAATCCGTCGAAGATCAACTCTCCACGGATATCGGCCGTGTAGTTT
The DNA here is from genome assembly GCF_002162155.2 of Triticum dicoccoides. Taxonomy (NCBI): domain Eukaryota; kingdom Viridiplantae; phylum Streptophyta; class Magnoliopsida; order Poales; family Poaceae; genus Triticum; species Triticum dicoccoides. Next base: position 140,766,441 of record NC_041388.1, on the reverse strand, counting down.
AAGCTTCCAAACCTGACCTGGTGGCCAGGGGCATAACTTTCGATCTGCTCCAGATGGCCAAGTGAGTTGGCCCGTAGTGCGAAGCCGCCGAACACAAAGATCTATCCGGGGAGAAAAGTCTCACCCTGGACTGCATCGCTATCGATGATAGGAGGAGCCATCAAGCCTAACGGCGACAACACAGAGGAACTCTCAATGAAAGCATCAATGTCGGTGTCAAAACCGGTGGATCTCAGGTAGGGGGTCCCGAACTGTGCGTCTAAGGCGGATGGTAACAGGAGGCAGGGGACATGATGTTTTACCCAGGTTCGGGCCCTCTTGCTGGAGGTAAAACCCTACGTCCTGCTTGATTAATATTGATGATATGGGTAGTACAAGAGTAGATCTACCACGAGATCGGAGAGGCTAAACCCTAGAAGCTAGCCTATGGTATGATTGTATGTTATTGTTGTGTCCTACGGACTAAAACCCTCCAGTTTATATAGACACCGGAGAGGGTTAGGGTTACACAAGGTCGGTTACAAAGGAGGAGATATCCATATCAGTACTGCCTAGCTTGCCTTCCATGCCATGTAGAGTCCCATCCGGACATGAGACGAAGTCTTCAATCTTGTATCTTCATAGTCTAACAGTCCGGCCAAAGGATATAATCCGGCTGTCCGGAGACCCCTAATCCAGGACTCCCTCAGAGCCCATCACCCTGAAGTTCAACCCTTGGTCGGCCTGCCCGATCACTTTTGATCGCCGGGATCACCCGACTAGTATCTGGCACGGAGGATCAGCTGCCTTGGTACTAGACCTAGTGATTGACGGATACCATCTCAACCGAATCATTATGGACGGCGGCAATAGTCTCAATCTGATATATCAGGACACAATCCGCAAAATGGGGATAGACCCGACAAGAATCAGCCAAAGCAATACTACCTTTAAAGGAGTAATACCATGCCTAGAGGCCCGCTGCACGGGCTCTCTAGTACTAGAGGTTGTATTCGGTTCTCCCGACAACTTCCGAAGTGAAAATTTAACCTTCAACATCGCTCCATTCCGAAGCGGCTATCAAGCACTACTCGGAAGAACGGTCGTCGCTCGTTTTAATGCAATACCGCATTACGCTTACCTTAAGCTTAAGATGCCCGGTGCACGCGACATCATCACAGTTAGCAGAATGTTCCTTACGTGCGGAAGAACGTGTGGCGGCTTTAGCAGCCGAACACCGAACGCCCTCTCCAACCAGAATATATGATCGGTCTTCAAGAGCGCGGACACGGCTAGACGAGTCCGACGCATCACTACCTGTAACAGCTCAGATAAACCTAAGACTGGGTTGATGGATATACCCCCATAGGTGGTGCTAGGGGCTCCCCACATGTAAAAAGGACTATAGTTCAGCTTGATCTTATTTAGATTGAATTTAATTGGTTTATTAAGAATAACCAATTTTTCGCACGAAAACTTTCACCTGGGCTTTTCTCTCTCACAGATGATCATCGTGCTACACCCTTCCAGGATACGGCACAACGGAGACATAGGCGCAGACGTGCGGCAGGGCCCCGTCCAAAGGTTTCTTTTTAGATTAATACCCTTTGTAAACCTTTTTTACTGTCTCTTGTTGCTTCACACCCTCAGGATACTCAACATAACCAAGAGGGATGCTGGCGTTATTGACATTTCGTCACGTCAGACTAATGCAAGTACCTAGAAATTCAGGGCTTATTATCAAGGGTGTTACTCAGCCTAGTATACATTGTAAAGACCGAATACCTTAGGGAGTGTTCGGCATTGCGAGTTTGGCCTTATATGCATCAGTTCCGAATCATGTCTTTTGTCAATAGTTGGGTTTGCCCGGCTCCCGTGTTTTGCTACCTTACGTTCCGCTCTATCGGCTAAGGTGACACCGGGAGAACTACTGCGATTGTGCCCTGGTTCATCTGGATGAGCACCTCAGTAGAGAAAGCCGAAAACTGACTGCCATGATAAAGCGCGAGACTGGTCAATCACTCAAGAACTCAGTGGAATCTTCGCGATTCCTCCGCATTAACGAAGGAACGGTTTCCCGGTCATGTATGTACGCGCACCATATTCGGATAAGCGCGGAAGTACCAAGGGCTATATAGTAGCCCCACTGTCAAAATCCTATGGCTAAGTGAAAGTGTTAAAGGAATATAGGCCGATTGCCTTGTTCGCCGCGCAATCACCTCCTTAATGGACCAAGAAGTTGGATCAACTGTGAATACGCGCTTTTCCGAACACCCCCGCATTATATGCGTGGGGGCTGAAGCCGACGACTGCAAACTTTCAGGTTATGTACATACGTAAAACGGCCACACATGAGGCATCATAATACTTTCAGGCAAAAGTATAAACACAACCTTTTTATAAGCCAAATAGCATTGTTTTTACAAATTGGGATACATGTCACTTGAACATAATACTCTTCGAGCAGTGAGCCTCTATTAGATGAGCGCCTTCTAGGACTTCTTCAAAATACTGCTCGGATGAGACCTGGCCTACGGCCGAACCCCGGGTTGCAATAGCGGTGGCCTCCATCTCGGCCCAGTATGCCTTAACATGGGCAAGAGCCATCCGCGCACCCTCTATGCACGCCGACCTCTTTGCAACGTCGATATGCGGCATAGCACCAAGGAATCGTTGCACTAAACCAAAATAACTATTCGGCCTTGGTCCTTCCGGCCAAAGATAATCCATGACAGACCTCATGGCAAGCCCGGACAACCTATGGACCTCAGCCCACTCGACCATTTTCTCATTTAACAATAGTGGATGCATCAGAGCACTAAACTGTGACCAGAACAACTTCTCCACTTCATGATCTTTTTTATCTTTGAAAAATGCAGTCGCATCAGTAGCACTCATTGCCAGGTCTGAATACGCGTCTGCAACACTCCATAATTGATCCAGAGGGGCATACTTCGGATCTCCGAACATCGTCCACAACAAAAAGGGCTTCCCAGCCGTGATATCTCCATCTTGACGAAGCTCTTCCTTCGCCGCTCTGATTTTAGAACGGGTCTCCTTGGCTGCTACCATGGCTTTCTCCAGGTCCGCCTCTTTCGCTTGGCTTTCCTTTTCAAGAAGCTCATACCGGTCGGCAGCATCCTTCAGCTCAACGGCCATCTTGGCTATTTTATCTTCACTCTGGCGATGCGCAGCCTGTTCGACTCTTAACTCTTCGGCCGCCTTTAGGGCGGCCGCATCACTTCTCCTGGCTTGTTCCTTGGCTCGGGCAAGCTCTACCCGAAGGGTCTCCACGGCGGTAGCTCCACCTGCAATCACAGCATGTTATAGATACTAGCATCATGCTCTCTTAATATCTGTTGACCACCGAAGAATATATACACTATGCCTTGTCAAGGCTCTTGTTCACACGCACGATGTCGGCATCTGCCGTATCAGGCTGCCGCCTCAGTTCAGCAAACTGACCAGTCCGGCTAGCCACCGGACACTCAGCCACCTGCACATGTGAGCAGCATGATCATTACCTAGGACTATGATCCTCTCTTTGCCGTCTCTGGACAGCAACTAGAGTCTCAGGGGCTACTATCTGTATACAGCACACCTAGCGTGTGCAGTACAATAAAAAATTATATATTACTTTGCATACCTCAAAGCCTCTTAGCAGGCTCGTAAAAGCTTCATGCAACCCACTTTTGTCGGATGAGATCCTCTCAACCACCGTACCCGTTAAAGTACGATGCTCCTCCAAGATAGCCGCTTGCTCCAAAAGACCCATCAATACGTCCGGTTGTGCACCGGACAATCCCAGACTCTTTCTGCTCCTCTCCTTAGGAGCCGAATACTCCGGACTTCAGGTGGCCGAAGGGTTACCTTCTGGCCCTGGCGGATCAGGAGAAATCCTACGTGATGACACCTCAGGGTCGTCCTCCCTAGGAGACTGGGAGACTGGGGAAGGCGTTTCGCTCTCCATCATCTCCGGAAGAAGATCCCCCGAAGACGAACTCTGTCGAGAAGGGCTACGATCCGGACTGCAAGACATATGTATCGGTTATTGTCCTCGGAGATAAAGCCGGATATATTTATCAAAAGTACTCTGGTTCACTTACAGATCGGTGGAGGGCTGATCCCCTTGCGAGCACTGTGCGGCAATGATGCCCTCCGAGGCAGGGCCCCCTGGCAAAAGATTCTTCCCTCGTTTGGAAACCCTCGTTTCCAAGTCCTTAGAGGCGGTCCTCTTCTTTCCTTGGGGAGAGGGAACTTTAGATTCATCTCCCCAGTTATCCTCCTTTGCGGAGACACCAATTCACCCCGTTTGGATGAGTAATGTGTGAGGCCCGCTTTCGGCTTCCTTATCCCTTCCTTTATCTTCCCCTGATGGCACTTGGTAAGGCACAAGCTCAAGCTTCCTGGCTAGTACAGGATCCAGTGAGCCTTCGGGAAGGGGGCCGAACACCTGATCATCTTCGCCTTTCTTATCCAGTCCTGGCCAAGATCAATTTTTTCAGAATGATGTTATGACAAATGAAAGGACGACGTGTTCGGCCGCGGAATTACTTACATGGGTATCTTGACGATTGCAGTTTAGACCCGCATCCTCGGTGGTGTCCGGACACTTTATTCGTGATCCGAAGAACAATGCATACATCCCTTCGAGCGTCATGCCGAAGAATTGCTGAATAGTTCGCGGTCCTTCCGGGTTGAACTCCCACATACGGAGAGATCGGCGTTGGCATGGCAGGACCCGACGAACTAGCATAACTTGCATTACCTTGATGAGACTGACATCCCTCTTGAGGAGATCTCGAATGTGACTTTGCAATGTCGGCACGTCATGAACTGGCCCCTAGTCCAGCCCCTTGTTGACCCATGACACCAGTTGTGGCGGGGGGGGGGGCGAACGGAAGGCGGGGGCAGCTACCCGCTTACTACTTCGGGGAGCTGTGATGTAAAACCACTCCCGCTGCCATAAGTTGGACACCTCCGAGAAGGAACCCTTTGACCATGGAGCATCGACGCCTTTGCTTATTGTGGTACCACCGCATTCTGCGTGTCGCCCATCGATCATCTTCGGCTTCACATTGAAGGTCTTGAGCCATAAGCCGAAGTGTGGGGTGATGTGGAGGAAGGCCTCACACACGACGATAAATGACGAGATGTGAAGGATGGAATCCGAGGCTAGATCATGGAAATCGAGCCCATAATAGACCATAAGCCCTCTGACAAAGGGATCAAGACTAAAGCCTAGCCCTTGGAGGAAATGGGAAACAAATACGACGCCCTCGTTGGGTTCGGGAGTGGGGATGACCTGCCCTTGAGCAGGCAGCCTATGCGAGATTACGGTGGTTAGGTACCTGGCTTCCCTTAGCTTTTTGATGTCCCCCTCTGTGACAGAGGAGGCCATCCATCGACCTTGAAGGTTGGATCCGGACATGGTTGAAGGTCCAAAGCGCTTAGCCTGAGCCTTGGGTGTTGGAACTCGAGGTGGGGGAGGGGAAGGATTGAGCGCGAGAAGAATAGGACATGCCTTGGCCCCTTTATAAAGAGGGCGAATATCAAGCGTCCTCTGTGTGCCCGTTTGGAACTTGCCTAAAATCGAGGAGTCATACCAGCAGGCGCAGTTGGGTTACCCACACCCGTATTTATGAGAATCCCGTGATAAGGGGACACGATCTCTCCTTCGACAAGACGTGCCAAGAAAACCGCCTCGCAATACGTGTAGTAGCTGGTTGAGAAAAACGGTTCGAATAATGACCAGGCCATGGCGTGATGTCACGTTATGAAAAGTTGTCAGAAGATTAGATTTGTGGAAATATTATGCTCTCTACGGTGGTATGTGGAATTTGTTTTGCAGAGCCGGACACAATCCTTGTGTTCAAAATCTTCTATGGAGTATTCGGAGGAGGAACCCTCCTTTCAATGCCGAAGACAATCTACGCGCCGGACTCATCGTCATTGAAGCCCGGTTCAGGGGCTACTGAGGGAGTCCTGGATTAGGGGGTCCTTGGATATCCATACTATACCCTTTGGTCGGACTGTTGGACTATGAAGATACAAGATTGAAGACTTCCTCCCGTGTCCGGGTGGGACTCTCCTTTGCGTGGAAGGCAAGCTTGGCAATTTGGATATGTAGATCTCCTCCCTTGTAACCGACTATGTGTAAACCTAGCCCCGTCTGGTGTCTATATAAACCGAAGGGTTTAGTCCATAGGACAAGAACAATCATAATCATAGGCTAGCTTCTAGGGTTTAGCCTCTATGATCTCATGGTAGATCAACTCTTTTAATACTCAAATCATCAAGATCAATCAAGCAGGAAGTAGGGTATTACCTCCATCGAGAGGGCCCGAACCTGGGTAAACATTGTGTCCCCTGCCTCCTGTTACCATCCTCCTTAGACGCACAGTTCAGGACCCCCTACCCGAGATCCGCTAGTTTTAACACCGACAGGATGCTCTCACGACCCCGTGAAAAAAAATTGGTAAAGTTTGGCACAAGTTTTCATGACCGCTCCTTCCAAACCGGAGCATCTCCATGAAGGATCATGGTTTTCCAAAAGGATACATGTCAATTCAAACTCATGTGGCCGGTGACTTCATCATTTGGCCTCATAAAAATTTGCACGGTACACAATCACCATTATACCACGGGTTTAATTTTCTGGCGCATTTCAGGTATCGTTAGCTATATTTAAGACATTTTTGAGATTTTCATAGAAGTGAAATTACAACTGGAACTACATGTGCTGTCGAAAAGGATGATGATCGTTGTTTGATCTGGGAGCAACCAACGGTGCAGATGTACGATCCGTGGGGTTTGGGTTCTGGCCAATCAGAAAGCACGACTCAGACCGTGGGCGGGGTGGCGGGTTTTGGTCGGCACACGGCTTTCGTCAACGAACCGTGTGCTATTGGCAAACCAGATTGCATATTTTTGTTCACACATACTGTAATGAGATCAATTGAGTGTGCTTCCTGTATGACATAATAATAATAACAACAAAAAATAGTTCATGTTCATTGCCTGAGCTGACAGCATATCGAGGTCAACATATTAATGGTTCTTACATCAATAGAAAACTGGGCATAACTCACAAATTCAGTACACGCGACAGTTCTAAATTGAATGAATTACGTTGCAGGGTAGGCATAAAGACTAGTCTTTCGGCTTAATTCCCATGTACATGGGGGAACTTGGATCATTAAGTTGACCCCGAAGAACTTGGGGTTTTTGATGATTTTACGCTGCTCTGTTACATGGGTGTGTGATCCCTTGACTGGCAACTCATCAAATTCATCGTACTCGTCCTCATCGGCAACATCATCGACACCCAGTACCCTTCTCTTCCCAGGCATCGCTAAATGGCTATTCTTATGCAAGGGGACTTCCACAAAGAAAATTTGGGTAGCATCGCTGGCAAGTACGAATGGGTCCGCGTGATATGCCATCGTTGTCCTGTTAAGACAAGTCTTCCTGTACTCATCAATCCTTACCTGACCAAGAGGGATCCATGCGCACCTTAATAATGCCACCTTAACTTTCACGTAGTCAAGCTCCCAGATCTCTTTGATGGTTCCATAGTATAGCCTTTTATCAGCTTCATTTACAGTCATGCATTATATTCGAACAGAGCTGTTCTGATACGAGGTCTTCTAATCATGTTCCTCAGTGTAGAACGTATATCCATTTATGTCATATGCTTGGTACGTCAACATAGTAGGTGATGGCTTTTGTGCCAACCATGTAGCAATGTCATCGATGGATCGTTGTGCCAAATGATTCTACAGCCATTCGGCATAGCTCTTAGTGTGCTCCTTCATCTCCACATCCGATGAAGGCACCATTGGTAAGAAGCTTTGGTGTATCTCCGCCAAGTGTTCTTCGGAATAAGCGATGAGAACTGGGCTGCTAAGCAGTACCGTCAAATGGGCTTTCTCTGCCAATTCTCCGGGTGCAGCCATTTGCGTGCCAGCAAGGACCAACTTACCTTTCAGCCTTCCCTCGTGGGAAGAGAGGGGCAAACCTATAGGTCTTTGTTTCATGTATTCGGTGCAAAACTCAACCACCTCCTCCGCGGTATAACCTTGTAGGATGCTTGCCCCTGGATGGTTTCGGTTCCGACAAAAGTGCTTTAGTATTCCCATGAACCGCTCGAAGAGATACATGTTGCGAAGAAACACAGAACCACAATACTTTATCTTGTCGACAAGGTGCACAGTGAGATGGACCATGACATCAAAGAATGACGGTGGGAAAAACATCTCTAGGTTGGACAATATTCTTGCAATATCATCTTGCATATGATCCAACTCTTCAGGTTTACAACTTTCTGCCATAGTTGGTTGAAGAAATCATAGAGGTCAATGAGTGTGTTTCTTATATCTTTGTCCATCATATTCCTGATTGCCACCGGGAGGATTTGTGTCAACATTACGTGGCAATCAGGTGACTTCATGTGTCCCAACTTCATTTTACCTGAGCTCACATCCAGGAGACTTCTGATGTTTGCGTAGTAGGAGGAGGGTGTCTTAACTGACAATAAATAGGTGAAGAACTGTGTTGCTTCTTTTTTACTGAAATTGTAACTCTGGCGAGCTTTGATGAATTTGTCATCATCTTTTGCTTCACTCTTGCATTTTGATTGATCAACAAGCATATCGAGCCGTGAACTGTCACCATCCTTTCTTTTACCTTTAATCTTGAGCAGAGTACCAAGGATGCTTTCACATACGTTCTTCTCTACGTGCATGACATCGATGCAGTGACGTACACGTAGAATCTCCCAGTAAGGTAATTTCCAGAACACCGATTTCTTCTTCAACACTTGACCCTTGGGTGTTTGTTTCACCGTCAAAGGGTGGTTCTTGCCAAACACAACATTAATTTTTTAGCCATGTTCTGGACCACCTCCCCATCATAGGGTCTTGGACCCACACCTGCCTCTGCCATACCATCAAATTCAGCTTTCATCTTTCTGTATGGGTGATTTTTCCGCAAGAACCTACAATGACGCAAGTACACTGTTTTGCATGAGTTGGGAAGTCTTCTGCTAGCTATCCTATCCATGCATGTGACACACCCTACATCTCTCTTTGTTTTCTGCCCCGATGTGTTGCCTAATGCCGAAATATCTTGAATGGTGTGCACCAGCATCACATGTAGATCGAAAATCTCCTTTCTATAAGCATCATAACATTTTACAGCAGGCGCATCTATCCACACTGTCAGTAGTTCTTCTACCAGTAGCTGAAAGTAAATGTCGATGTCATTTCCAGGTTGCTTTGGGCCTTGGATAATCATTGACATCATAATGTATTTTTTCATCATACACAACCAGGAGCTAGGTTATATATGCATAGAAGCACCGGCCATGTGCTGTGATTGGTGCTCATATCGCCAAAAGGATTCATCCCGTTAGTACACTCCCCGAGCCTTATACTTCTAGGATCCTTGGCAAAATTTTCAAACTTTTTGTTGATTAATTCCCACTGAGCCCCATCTTTCGGGTGCCTCATAAACCTATCCACAATTCGCTCATCATGATGCCACCGCAACCTCTTTGCCTCTCCAGGGTTTGCAAACAAACAACTCAACCTTGGAATTAAAGGCAAGTACCAAACAACCTTGAACTGGATTCATGTCTTGATCTCATCGTCCAATTTGCACCTGTCCTTTGCTCTCCTGTGCTTGTATCATGGATGCTTGCATGTGGGACATGCACACGAATCTTTGTACTCACCACGGTACAATATACAATCATTCAAACAAGCGTGTATCTTCTGTACTTCATGTTCAAATGGGCAAACAATTTTCTTCGCTTCATTCGTGCTTCTGGGGAGCACATTATCTTCCGAAAGAATTTCTTTGAAAATACCTAACATCTCTGTGAAGCCCTTGTTTGATAGACCATTTGCTGCTTTAAATCTGAGAAGCGCCAAGGTGGCACTCAACCTGGAATATTTATTTTTGCAACCTAGATGCAATTCTTTCTTGGAGTCCGCATCAATGGTTGGCAGATCCTTGTACCCAATCATATCCTTTTTTGGGCCCTCGAAATCTGCAATCATAGCAGCAAAATCTAGCATATCAAGATTGTCGTCATCTGCGTCGACGTTTAGTTCTCCAGTGGGCGTTTCCTCTTTCCGGTGTTCCATTGGTAGCTTGACGCCTCTGCCCCGATGTTATATTCAACATCCATGTGACACTGATCGGGGTTTTGCATCTCGCTACCCTAGGTATCTTCATCCATGACCTCCTCTTCACCGTGTCTGGTCCAACGTGTATATCCATCCATGAATCCCCTAGAGACTAAGTGCATCTGGACATCTGCAACTTCATGTGACTCTGTATTGGCACAATCAGTACATGGACACATGATGTAATCCGCATCACCAATTCTCCTCTTTGTACTTTCAGCCAAATTCATGAACTCTGTCACGCCACTGATAAAATCTGCGGTTTTCCGATTCTTCAGCCATCGAAATCATCCCATCTGCAGCTGATACGTCTCCAACGTATCTATAATTTTTGATTGCTCCATGCTATATTATATATTGTTTTAGACATTATTGGGCTTTATTTTCCACTTTTATATGATTTTTGGGACTAACCTATTAACCGGAGGCCCAGCCCAGAATTGCTGTTTTTTGCCTGTTTTAGGGTATCGAACAAAAGGAATATCAAACGGAGTCCAAACGGAATGAAACCTTCGAAAACGTGATTTTCTCATCAAATAAGATCCAGGAGACTTGGACCCTCCGTCAAGGAAGCCACGAGGTGGTCACGGGGGTAGGCGCGCCCCCCCTAGGGCGCGCCCCTGCCTCGTGGGCCCCTCGAAGCTCCACCGACATACTTCTTCCTCCTATATATATCCCCATACCCCCAAACGATCGGGGACGGATCCAAAAACCTAATTCCACCGCCGCAACTTTCCGTATCCACGAGATCCCATCTTGGGGCCTGTTCCAGAGCTCCGCCGGAGGGGGCATCGATCCCGGAGGGCTTCTACATCATCATCCAAGCCCCTCCGATGAAGTGTGAGTAGTTTATTTCAGATCTATGGGTCCATAGCTAGTAGCTAGATGGCTTCTTCTCTCTTTTTGGATCTCAATACAATGTTCTCCCCCTCTCTTGTGGAGATCTATTAGATGTAATCTTCTTTTTGCGGTGTGTTTGTTGAGACTGATGAATTGTGGGTTTATGATCTAGTCTATCTATGAATAATATTTGAATCTTCTCTGAATTCTTTTATGTATGATTGGTTATCTTTGCAAGTCTCTTCGAATTATCAGTTTGGTTTGGCCTACTAGATTGGTTGTTCTTGCCATGGGAGAAGTGCTTAGCTTTGGGTTCAATCTTGCGGTGTCCTTTCCCAGTAACAGAAGGGGCAGCAAGGCACGTATTGGATTGTTGCCATCGAGTATAACAAGATGGGTTTTTTATCATATTGCATGAAACTATCCCTCTACATCATGTCATCTTGCTTAAGGTGTTACTCTATTTTTAACTTAATACTCTAGATGCATGTTGGATAGCGGTCAATGAGTGGAGTAATAGTAGTAGATGCAGAATCGTTTCGGTCTACTTGTCTCGGACGTGATGCCTATATACATGATCATACCTAGATATTCTCATAACTATGCTCAATTCTGTCAATTGCTCAACAGTAATTTGTTCACCCACCATAGAACACTTATGCTCTTGAGAGAATCCACTAGTGAAACCTCTGGCCCCCGGGTCTCTTTCTCATCATATAAGTCTCCATCACTTTATTATTGCTTTATTTTTACTTTGCTTTTACTTTATTTACTTTGCATCTTTATACCAAAAATACCAAAAATATTATTTATCATCTCTATCAGATCTCACTTTCGTAAGTGACCGTGAAGGGATTGACAACCCCTAAGCGCGTTGGTTGTGTTGAGCTATTGTTTTTGTGTAGGTACGAGGGACTCAAGCGTAGCCTCCTACTGGATTGATACCTTGGTTCTCAAAAACTGAGGGAAATAATTACGCTACTTTGCTGCATCATCCCTTCCTCTTCGGGGAAATCCAACGCAGTGCTCAAGAGGTAGCAAGAAGAATTTCTGGCGCCGTTGCCGGAGAGTCTACGCAAAAGTCACCATACCAAGTACCCATCACAATCCCTATATCCTGCATTACATTATTTGCCATTTGCCTCTCGTTTTCCTCTCCCCCCAATTCACCCTTGCCGTTTTATTCGCCCTCTCTCTCTCCTTCCTCCCTCTCTATTTGCCTCTTTTGCCCGTTTGCTCTTTGTTTGCTTGTGTGTTAGTTTGTTTGCTTGTCGTCATGGCTAGTCTCATATCTTCTCCGTTGTCTCCCGAGAATGAAGTTCTAAATTTTAAACAAACGGAGGGAAAAAATCTAAAAGATGCTTGGTATAGAATTTGCAATGCTCAAAATAGATCTTCTAGGAAGCAATCTACTTCAGTTCTTCTCCGCAATTTTTATGTAGGTGTTAATCCTTGGTATAGATATATCCTTGAAACCATTACTAGAGGGAATTTCTTGGGTAGCCATACTTTTGATTCTTATAATGCTATATTAGATTTATTTGGCTCACCACCTCTTTTGGTTAATGGAACTATGTTAACTTTGGAGCATGTTATGCAAAGACTTGAAATTATTGAAAATAAAGTTGATACTATTGAATTAATTGAAAATATATATAAAAAGATCCACAATCAAATTACTCAATATGGATCTAAGGTAGGAATGACTTTGAAAAATATTAAGGAAAAGGAACCCATAGTTTATGAGAAGATAAACTTAGATTCTACTAGAACTGTGAAACTTGAGGGTATCATTACAAACTTGGGAACCTCTTTTTCTTCCGTAAAGAATACTCCAAGTCCTACTACTAAAATTGCCAAGCTTATGTATGTTCCTAAAAATAAGGGTGAATCATCTAGTAAGGAAACTGCAGATCTTAAATCTATAAGTATTCATCCCAATCTTTTTGCTATCACTAAGGAACCAATTGCTACAAATGAAATTTTCGATCTTGTGCCTAAGAGTTTGATAATCACTAAATATAAATAAATTCCTAAGGGAAATAGATTCCTCATTGAAGAATTGCCTACCAAAGATGGCAATACCTAGATCTATTCTTGCTTGTTATGCCTAGCTAGGGGCGTTAAACGGTAGCGCTTGTTGGGAGGCAACCCAATTTTATTTTTATTCCTTGCTTTTTCTCCTGTTTATTAATAAATAAATTATTTATCCTCTGTTTTGGTTGTGTTTTTTGTGTTTAATTAGTGTTTGTGCCAAGTAGAACCGTTGGGAAGACTTGGGGAAAGTCTTGTTGAACTTGCTGTAAAACAGAAACTTTAGCGCTCACGAGAACTGCTGTCATTTTTATTTGGAAAGTGCTATTTAGTTAATTCTTCCTCAGATGATTAATATATAAATTCGTCACGTGCAGCAATTTATTTTAGAATTTTTGGGGTTCCAGATCTTGCGCTAGCTACAGCTTACTATGGACTGTTCTGTTTTTCATGTGTTGTTTGCTTATTTTGATGAATCTATGGCTAGTAAAATAGTTTATAATCCATAGAGAAGTTGGAATACAGTAGGTTTAACATCAATATAAATAAATAATGAGTTCATTACAGTACCTTGAAGTGGTCTTTTGTTTTCTTTCGCTAACGGAGCTCACGAGTTTTCTACTTTAAGTTTTGTGTTGTTAAGTTTTCAAGTTTTGGGTAAAGATTTGATGGATTATGGAACAAGAAGTGGCAAGAACCTAAGCTTGGGGATTCCCATGGCACCCCCAAGATAATCTAAGGACACCTAAAAGCCAAAGCTTGGGGATGCCCCGGAAGGCATCCCCTCTTTCATCTACTTCTATCGGTAACTTTACTTGGAGCTATATTTTTATTCACCACATGATATGTGTTTTGCTTGGAGCGTCTTTTATGATTTGAGTCTTTGCTTGTTAGTTTACCACAATCATCCTTGCTGTACACACCTTTTGAGAGAGCCATACATGATTTGGAATTTGATAGAATACTCTATGTGCTTCACTTATATCTTTTTAGCTTTATAGTTTTGCTCTAGTGCTTCACTTATATCTTTTAGAGAACGATGGTGGATTTGTTTTATAGAAACTATTGTTCTCTCATGCTTCACTTAGATTATTTTTAGAGTCTTAATAGCATGGTAATTTGCTTAAAATCCTAATATGCTTGTTATGCAAGATTAATAATAAAACTTTCGTATGAGTGTGTTGAATACTAAGAAAAGTTTGATGCTTGATGATTGTTTTGAGATATGGAGGTAATAAAATCAAAGTCATGCTAGTTGAGTAGTTGTGAAATTGAGAAATACTTGTGTTGAAGTTTGCAAGTCCCGTAGCATGCACATATGGTAAATGTTATGCAACAAATTTGAAACATGAGGTGTTATTTGATTGTCTTCCTTATGAGTGGCGGTCGGGGACGAGCGATGGTCTTTTCCAACCAATATATCCCCCTAGGAGCATGCACGTAGTGCCGAGGTTTTTGATGACTTGTAGATTTTTGCAATAAGTATGTGAGTTCTTTATGACTAATGTTGAGTCCATGGATTATACGCACTCTCACCCTTCCATCCTTGCTAGCCTCTTCGGTACTGTGCATTGCCCTTTCTCACATTGAGAGTTGGCACAAACTTCGCCGGTGCACCCAAACCCGGTGATATGATACGCTCTTTCACACATAAACCTCCTTATATCTTCCTCAAAACAGCCACCATACCTACCTATTATGGTATCTCCATAGCCATTCCGAGATATATTGCCATGCAACTTTCCATCATTCCGTTCATCATGACACATTCATCATTGTCATATTGCTTAGCATGATCATGTAGTTGACATAGTATTTGTGGCAAAGCCACTGTTCATAATTATTTCATACATGTCACTCTTGGTTCATTGCATATCCCGGTACACCACCGGAGGCATTCACATAGAGTCATCTTTGTTCTAGTATCGAGTTGTAATCATTGAGTTGTAAATAAATAGAAGTGTGATGATCATCATTATTAGAGCATTGTCCCAAGTGAGGAATATAAAAAAAAAGAGAAAGGCCATAAAAAAGAGAAGGCCCAAAAAATTTGAGAGAAAAAAGGGAGAAGGGACAATGTTACTATCCTTTTACCACACTTGTGCTTCAAAGTAGCACCATGATCTTCATAGTAGAGAGTCTCTCATGTTATCACTTTCCTATACTATTGGGAATTTTTCATTATAGAACTTGGCTTGTATATTCCAACAATGGGCCTCCTCAAGTTCCCTAGGTCTTCATGAGCAAGCAAGTTGGATGCACACCCACTAGTTTCTTTTGTTGAGCTTTCATACATTTATAGCTCTAGTGCATCCATTGCATGGCAATCCCCACTCCTTACATTAACATCAATTAGTGGGAATCTCCATAGCCCATTGATTAGCCTCTTTGATGTGAGAATTTCTCCTTTTTTGTCTTCTCCACATAACCCCCCTCATTATATTATTTTCGACCCATAGTGCTATGTCCATGGCTCGCGCTCATATATCGCGTGAAAGTTTATAGGTTTGAGATTACTAAAGTATGAAACAATTTCTTGGCTTGTCATCGGGGTTGTGCACGATGAGAGCATTCTTGTGTGACGAAAATGAAACATGACTAAACCATATGATTTTGTAGGGATGAACTTTCTTTGGCCATGTTATTTTGAGAAGACATAATTGCTTAGATAGTATGCTTGAAGTATTATCATTTTTATGTGAATATGAACTTTTGTCTTGAATCTTTCGGATCTGAATATTCATACCACAATTAAGAAGAATTACATTAAAATTATGCCAAGTAGCACTCCGCATCAAAAATTATGTTTTTATCAATTACCTACTCGAGGACGAGCAGGAATTAAGCTTGGGGATGCTTGATACGTCTCCAACGTATCTATAATTTTTGATTGCTCCATGCTATATTATCTACTGTTTTAGACATTATTGGGCTTTATTTTCAACTTTTATAGTATTTTTGGGACTAACCTATTAACCGGAGGCCCAGCCCAGAATTGTTGTTTTTGCCTATTTTAGGGTTTCGAAGAAAAGGAATATCAAACGAAGTCCAAACGGAATGAAACCTTCGGAAACGTGATTTTCTCATCAGATAAGATCCAGGAGACTTGGACCCTCCGTCAAGGAAGCCACCTGGTGGTCACGAGGGTAGGCCCCCCCCTAGGGCGCGCCCCCTGCCTCATGGGCCCCTCGAAGCTCCACCGACGTACTTGTTCCTCCTATATATATCCACGTACCCCCAAACGATCGAGGACGGAGCCAAAAACCTAATTCCACCGCCGCAACTTTCTGTATCCACGAGATCCCATCTTGGGGCCTGTTCCGAAGGTCCGCCGGAGGGGGCATCGATCACGGAGGGCTTCTACATCATCATCCAAGCCCCTCTGATGAAGTGTGAGTATTTTATTTCAGACCTACGGGTCCATAGCTAGTAGCTAGATGGCTTCTTCTCTCTTTTTGGATCTCAATACAATGTTCTCCCCCTCTCTTGTGGAGATCTATTCGATGTAATCTTCTTTTTGCGGTGTGTTTATTGAGATTGATGAATTGTGGGTTTATGATCAAGTCTATCTATGAATAATATTTGAATCTTCTCTGAATTCTTTTATGTATGATTAGTTATCTTTGCAAGTCTCTTCAAATTATCAGTTTGGTTTGGCCTACTAGATTGGTTGTTCTTGCCATGGGAGAAGTGCTTAGCTTTGGGTTCAATCTTTCGGTGTCCTTTCCCAGTGACAGAAGGGGCAGCAAGGCACGTATTGTATTGTTGCCATCGAGGATAACAAGATGGGGTTTTATCATATTGCATGAAACTATCCCTCTACACCATGTCATCTTGCTTAAGGTGTTACTCTGTTTTTTAACTTAATACTCTAGATGCATGATGGATAGCGGTCGATGAGTGGAGTAATAGTAGTAGATGCAGAATCGTTCCGATCTACTTGTCTCGGACATGATGCCTGTATACATGATCATACCTAGATATTCTCATAATTATGCTCAATTCTGTCAATTACTCAACAGTAATTTGTTCACCCACCATAGAATACTTATGCTCTTGAGAGAAGCCACTAGTGAAACCTATGGCCCCCGGGTCTCTTTCTCATCATATCAATCTCCATCACTTTATTATTGCTTTGCTTTTACTTTATTTACTTTGCATCTTTATACCAAAAATACCAAAAATATTATTTATTATCTCTATCAGATCTCACCTTCGTAAGTGACCGTGAAGGGATTGACAACCCCTAAGCACGTTGGTTGCGTTGAGCTATTGTTTTTGTGTAGGTACAAGGGACTCGAGCGTAGCCTCCGACTGGATTGATACCTTGGTTCTCAAAAACTGAGGGAAATACTTACGCTACTTTGTTGCATCATCCCTTCCTCTTCGGGGAAATCCAACACAGTGCTCAAGAGGTAGCAGCAGCACACAAATGCTAATTAAAAACAAAACAACAACATTAATACACGGATTAACTGATGCCCAAAGATGCATGCATAAATCACAAGGTTTTATTTTAATAATTACTAAGGGCGCTCCATGTTGTTATGAAGACGTGCAATGACAAAAATTAATGGCCAGTCAATTTACAAGCGGAGTACTAGTACAACACTACCCTTAGGAATTGAATACCTTAATTAAGCCACCCACGAAAAGAATACCTTAATTAATTAGTCACGCGGTGTCACATCCCTAGTTCTGGCCTGACCTATGCTTGCTTCCATGTGTGCATCATGTTTAAAGTTCATGAAATTTGAAATGGGGATGACCAAGCCCTAGCACCAAAGCAATGCAAATAGGTTCAACTTCAAAATATTTTCAAAGAACCCAAATTGGTTTGCAAAAATGTTCATGATTAATGGAAAAGGGTGAAAACCATTTCCAGAGATGATGGATATTTTTCCAAGACATTTTTGGATTTTTAAGTAAACCATATTGTATTTGAATTGGGGCATTTAAATACTGTTAATATTTTTAAATGCTCCAACAATTCTGAAAATAGTTGAGGGCCTCTGTGATAATTCAGTTAATGCCCACAAACATTTTCAGGATTTATTAAAATGATTTGGTATTATTACTAAATCAAAACAAATAGCAAAAACTAGAAAACAGAAAGAATTAGAAAAAGGAGAGAGAGAAACCTACCTGGCCCAGCTCCTCCAGCCACTTACCTGGCGCCACCACCGGCCCAGCACGGCCCAGCCCACCGCCGCTTCCCCCCTGTCGTCTTCCTCCCTCGCCAGAAGGACAGAGGCGAGGCGTGGCGCGCGCCCGAGAGCCCTCGGCCACCTCCTGCTTCCTCCTGGCAGCCCCGGGCCTTCTACTAGCGCCACGGAGACGCCCGAAGACCCTGTTCCCTCTCCCTCACTCGCCGCTCTCCCTCCCTTCCCTGGCTCTCTCTCTCGTGCAGCCCGAGCGGAGCTCGTCGCCGCCGTCCACTGCCACCATGGCCACCGGGCCTCCCTCGCTTCCCCGACTAGCCCACAAGCTCCGCCACTCCGTCCTCGACCCACCTCACCGAGCCACGCCCCTCTAGAAGCCCCCGAAGCGCCGCCCCGATGTTTTTCCCCTCCTCGGACCTGCCGGTCGCCGTCGCCCGATTCGTCGGCTCCGGACCGTCCCCGGCCTCGTCTCCGCCTCGAATGGATCCGCTGTGAGCCTCCGCTGCTTCTCCTGTGCTCGCCCCCTCCGTTCTCGCCCCCTAGCCCCATCTCCCACCGCGGCCGAGAGCTTCTCGCCGCCGGCCATGGCGTGACCGTGGCCACAGCCACCGCAGCTCATTCCCGAGCCCACCATCGTGCTCAGCACGATCGCATGAACCCGTAGACACCCACAACGCCTCCTCCCGTGCTCTGTAACGCCACCCTGAGATTGCCCGAACTCCGGCCGCCGCCTCTGAGCTCGCCGCCGTCGATATAGATCGCCCCCGGCATAACTGACTGCACCACTCGACGCGCCGGATCTTCAGGGTCACGTAGATGCCCTCCGCCGGCCATTTGGTCGCCGGAGGAGGAATTCCGACCCCCTCTGCCGTCTCGGGCTTCACCGGCGACGATCCGTGGACCAAGTCCGGCAGGTTTGACCCCAGTTGGACGCCCCTGACTCAATGACAGGTGGGGCCCAGCCCTGTTAGTTAATTAGGTTAGTACTAATTGAATTAGTTAAACTAATTACCCCTGCTGACACTGACAGTGGGCCCCGTGGCAATTAATTTGATTAGTTAGAGTTAATTAACTCTGTTAGTCACCTAAGTCACTGACCAGTGGGCCCCACTGGTCAGGTTTGACCTGGACAACGCCCGTTGACTTGCTGACGTCACCGTGAAGTCATGCTGACGCAGTAATAGGTTTTCTGGATTTAATTTAATTCAGGAAATTTCAGAAAATATTCTAAACTTCTAAAATTCATAGAAATTCAACCGTAACTCCAAATCAAACAAATTATATATGAAAAATTATCAGAAAAATTCAAGGAATCCATCTGTACCATTTTCATGCATGTTTGAACAATGTTTGTCCTCTGTTTTGGACAAAACAAATAAAGGGCATTTAAATAATCATATATGGAGTTGGAATTTGGATCATGTATTCAAACCAACTTCATTTAAATCATAGCTAGGTGCATTAGCCCAAAACAGACTCATATTGCCATGTCATGAGCATGCATCATATTGTGCATTGCATTGATTGTATTTCTTCTTTGTTGCCGGTATCTGTCCCCTCTCGGTAGACGATGTTCCGACGATGTGATCGTTGACACTGATGAAGACTCAATGCTATCTTCAGAAGTGCCAGGCAAGCAAAACCCCCTTGTTCATTCCGATAAAATCCCACTCTCTCGCTCCTGCTCTCTTTTACTGCATTAGGACAACAACGATTCATCTGTTACTTGTTGCGGTAGCTGAACCCCTTTATCCTTTGCATGACCTGTCATTGCCACAGTAAATAGATGAAACCCACTAGCATGAGTAGGAGTTGTTTGAGCCCTGTTGTGCCTACTCATTCATGCTTGTTTGTCATGCCTACTACCTCTTAGAGTTGAGTCAGGTCTGATTCATCGGGGATGAATCAGAGGTGTATAAACATGTCCTACTGTTGAGAGCTAAGTGTGTGAACACGATTTGGTAAAGGTAGCGGTGAGAGGCCATGTAGGAGTACATGGTGGGTTGTCTCATTGCAGCCGTCCTCAGGAACTGAGTTCTGTGTTTGTGATCCATGACCAGCTACTACCACACATTGGAATGCTTAAGTGCCCCTCTCGACTTATTAATCAACTTGATCTCTGTCCAGGAGTTGCAACTAGTTTCTGGTGTTTGTAGGTAGTGTTAGTAGTCTACCAAGTGGCACCCGGTACAGGTGGGCTTGGGACAGACTAGGCACAGTGGCCCGGTGTACCAAGTAGCACCCGGATGGTGGGCTTGGGAACCCTGCTCACATCGTTTGGGGCCGTGAGCGACACCCCGGCCGGATCTCCTTGCGGATGGAACCCGAATAGGCGATAAACCTGGACTAGAGACTTGTATGGTTAGTCAGGTCGTGGCCGACTCCCTCGCCCGGCTTCCGCTTGAAGGTTGCCGAGGTACATGACGTGTACAGGGCGGTAAGTGGCGAGAGCTTGTGTGAAGAAGTACACCCCTGCAGGGTTATCATTATCTATTCGAATAGCCGGATTCCTCGGATATGGAAACTTGGACCCCTTGCATAGTTCCTAGACAAGTGAAAGTGGATACTCTAAAATACGCAAGATAAGCGTGAGTGCTATGGATGGCGTTCTCGTAGGGAGACGGGAGCGGATCCATAGTGGTGTATTGATATGGTGAATATGTGGACTCGTGTGCGCCACCTCAAAAGAGTTACTTGCAGTCGTAGTTCAGGATAGCCACCGAGTCAAAGCTGGCTTGCTGCAGTTAAACTCCACCATCCCCTTTGTTGATAATGATGCATATGTAGTTAGTTCTGATGTAAGTCTTGCTGGGTACATTTGTACTCACGTTTGCCTATTTTATGTTTTTGCAGAGAGACTTCAGTCTCACTAGTAGTTCCACGTGGGCTTCAACGTTTAGCTTGTTACCTCAGCTACGATCTTGTGCCCTCGGCAGGATCTGGTAGATAGTCAGGCTTTTCAGCCTTTTTCATTTATAGATGTCTGTACCCAGACATGATAGCTTCCGCTTGTGCTTTGACTTGTATGCTCTGAATGTTGGGTCATGAGACCTATGTTTGTAATATTTCGCTCCTCGGAGCCTAATGAATAAATACTTGAGTTGTAGAGTCATGTTGTGATGCCATGGTGTATTTGCACATATCGAGCATATTGTGTGTATGTTATTGAAATGCTTGGTATGTGTGGGATCTGACTATCTAGTTGTTTATCTTTAGTAGCCTCTCTTACCGGGAAATGTCTCCTAGTGTTTCCACCGAGCCATGGTAGCTTGCTACTGCTCCGGAACACTTAGGCTGGCCGGCATGTGTCCTTCTTCGTTCCTGTGTCTGTCCCTTCGGGGAAATGTCACGCGATGAATACCGGAGTCCTGTTAGCCCGCTACAGCCCGGTTCACCGGAGTCCTGCTAGCCCAGTGCTACAGCCTGGATTCACTCGCTGATGACCGACACGTTCGATGCTGGGTCATGGATGCCTGTTCCTGTAAGTTAGTGCTACTTTGGGTTCACGACTAGCCATGTCAGCCCGGGTTCTTTGTCATATGGATGCTAGCGACACTATCATATACGTGAGCCAAAAGGCGCAAACGGTCCCGGGCCAGGTAAGGTAGCACCCGTGGGAATACCGTGCGTGAGGCCGCAAAGTGATATGATGTGTTACATGCTAGATCGATGTGGCATTGAGTCGGGGTCCTGACAGCTTTGGTATCAGAGCTTGACTGCCTGTAGGATTACCAAGCCAAACTGGTCGAAGTCGAGTCTAGAAATGCTAGTTATGTAAGGGAATTGATTGTGGGATGGAATGTAAGGCTCTTTTTACTCCTTATACGTCATGGCCTTCTGATCTGAGTCATCCTCTTCTCTTCTACGGGGGTTAAGGAACTAGGCTTTCTCCTCTTTCTATCAGGATCACGTGTTACTAATCTGTAGACTTGTAGGATTGTTGGACTTAAGCCTCGTTTCAGTTCCTATTACTTCCGTATGTTAATTGTTGATCTCAAAACCTTGATATTGTGCTTCTGAGTGGTTATGCCACCATTTTTGTGAATGTCTCAAATCTTTTCTGAGCATTTACAGCCGTTATGCTGTCCGAGTCATCCCAGGTTTCTAAACAGTCTGATGCATTTGCAAATCCCTTCTTCCCGTTCCCGATGTCCTTTTGGTCAGATTAATCACACAAATTAGTGAGTTGAGGTACTTTATTGCCTCGACATATATGTTGGAGTTAATAATTATGACCTTAAGTGCTTAGGGGATCATCTAGTGGTCTAGCCATGATCTGTGTTTCCAGTGTGATGATTCTGGCCGTCATTATCGAAAGCATCCCGTGATGCATTTAGTTAGTAGGTATTCTATTCCTGGGTCTTGAACCCGAGATCCACCCTACTTACCTCATGTTGATAGTGTTTGCTAGTTCCGTTAGGTTATTAGTAACCTTTGCGATAGTCCTCGAAGTTCGTGGTATTTCCTTCTTCCAAATACTATGAACCACTTTATGGCAGAAGTTTGTTGGATCAAAAGATCACAACAGGAGTGCCCTCGATGAGTTCTCCATTCTATATTGCGACTCTGCTAGCTCAACTTTTCTGCATGGGTTATCCGGAAATTTTTGTTGAACTTGGTTCAACATACTAATCTATGCATCCACAACTCAGAAAACCGTATGTTCCTTTGAGTTGTCCCGCTTTAGTTGTCTTCCGACCCTCGTCTATCAATTGATAGTCAAGAGTATGCGTGCGTTCATTCATCGATGCCTATTACTCTTGTGGTCCGTCAAGCCATTCTATTCCAGAATGACTAGGAGAAACAAACTCCAGTATCTCATCCATATTTAGGATTGGGTCAAAGTAGTTGTGTTCCGCAGATCAAGTTGCAATCCAGCTTCTGGTCTGTTCTACCTTGAGGTATTACCATCTTTATATCAGGAATATCATTGGAATTGCACACCCTCTTATGAATTCTTGTTGCAGTGATACTTCTTGCCATCATTATTCATTTCTCGGCTTCCGTGTTGTTGCAACCGGAATGCCGACGGGTGAACTATGATGTGTGAAATCAGTACCCCTAGCAACTCTGTTGCTTGGTAGTTAAATGGACGATAACCTCATTCTTACCGTGTTGGTTATTGAATCACCATTCTAAGATAGATTGTGCTACCTAGTCCTTATTTCCTGGTGCACTCTTTGATTGATGAGTTAGGATTTTGTCAAGTCCTCGCTCATTTGATCATATCGTCTTGCCCTGAAAAGCAAGATTGTTCTCGATCTTAGTAATATATCGGTGGTTCGTGATTTTCCGTATATCTTCTCGGAAGTATTACCAGGTTGTCACCTGACCGCTATGTTGAGTTCGTGATCAAGATCGTCTCCTGTAAACCACCCCTTCTCCAAGAATCTGTGTGGGATACCCCTGAGCTAGTTGGTCAAGCTAAACAACAACTTGGAGAGTTGGAAGATAAAAGCTTGTCCGACTTAGTACATGTTAAGGGATATTTTTGTGTGTGTGTGTGTGTTGAAGAAAGTTGATATTTCATCGACTGACCCTCGTGATCAGTTAATGGACCTATCATCTTGTCCAACCTTTGATTGAGCATGGGCTATCGTCAAATCAAATCAGAACCAACGATATTCGTAATGTTGTCTTACTCGTGGTTTTTCCTCGAGCATACACCATTATATTCTTTGGTCTGACCAATGCTATCACCGTGTTCACTTAACTATGGAACTCCTTTTAAAAGGAAACCCGGATGAATTGTTGTTGAGCCCATTGACAACATCCTTATCTCCTCCATGATTTTGTTGAACATTAAGCTAGTGTTGGAAACTTTTGAAAGCATTTCTTCATGCTAGTTCATGAAGCATATGTTCGGATGTAAGAAGTGACTTCCTCCAGTTCATGTGCATTTGATGCAAGTTGCCGCCGTGGATTCGAGAAAGTCAATGTTGTTTCCTTTGGAATCATCCCAAATCAATTATGCATACGTGCGAAGTATTCTGTGGTTTGGAGACTTGCAACCTTCATTCCATATGTATCCCTAGCACACCAAGCCACTGATTGAGTTGTTCAGAGATAAGGAGTCTGTCTAAGGTGAACTCTTTGGACTTCCACGCGTGGAGACTTCGCTATCATCGATGATGGTTCCCCACCTGAACTCGGTAGTGTTTTATTCTAAGACTACTACGTGGTCATGCTTGTCTCGGACAACGTGTTCATATGTTTGTAGCAGAACCAGCTCATGTTTTGGAGCTTACTACCGTAGTCCATTTCCCGAAAATCTTGCAACGCCGTCTCGTCGATTTGTGTTGCAAACTTTCGTTTCTCTTCCTAACTCGATGAGTCTGGAATATCCTGACACCAACCAGATCTGAATCTCAGGCAGATATGATGGTTTGGAACATTTCCCAAGAACTATAATATCGGTCCCTCGAAAACCGGTAAAGTGGATGTCGTGGCCAACACACCCAGCCGGAAGACCTGTTATTATAATATCTTGATTGAGGAAGTTGGCCACCTCCCCATAAGGACTTCGTAGGATTTACTCCTTAGATGTTCCTTATGGACTTTCTTTTGTGCTCCCGAAGTCCGACCTTTTACTTGATGTTCTGGGAACCAAACCATTTTAATTAATGGGTTGCACTAGAACATCAAGGAGAACATTAGAAGCGGAGTGCTAAATGTCTCTCGGTCGATCATCCAGATTTAGTCCCCTTGGCCCCGCTAAGGTGAAATCTGAGAAGGTGTTGTCTTCCTTTGCGTCTGCATCACCCATCATTATTTGTCATGGTAGTATGTTGTGTTGCCAGGATCCCTGACACGGATATTGGTTAAACCTTGATGAATATGGAAATGCTCAAGTTCTTGAGAGCACGCACAAGCACTAGGTGTTATCATCGTCATAACTAAGATTGCTCCTAGCTTCCTCGGTTGTGCTATAAATTTTCAAACAGTGGACTCACTCTCTGCTGTTGAGTTTCTTCCCAGTTACTAGAATCATTCCCATCATTTGCATTTTGTTCCCGGCTTGCACCGCCATTGTGCCACCCTACTCTGGATTACCCTTCTCAGTAATTACTGATCAGGATCATTTTCAAAAGTGGTCCTACCATGGGTCTCTTCCATTCCCGGTGGTAAGCAAATTCATCCATTACGTTGTCTTCAACAAGGTAATCCACATCATCCAAGTCCGAGTATGCCATTCTACCGACCCCCTCCAAACGATCGGTCGAGAATTGCCTTAGGTTGGTTTAAAGAGTTTCAATGATCTCTGAATCAAAGGTAATTCTTTTTGCCACTTAAGGAAATAATCTACGAATCACCCTCCTCCAGGATGTTTCGTTGTGGTATCATGGCAACTCAACTCCTCGCTACGTTGACAACCGATCACCACATTCTTAAGTCCGGAATTGTTGTCTACTTAGCGAGCCCTCGTCATCTGTCTCACTCCATTTCTTCAGCTGTATGCTTCGTGTCTCAGCTCAAGAGATGTTGCTATGACTCACTTTGTGAGCTGATCCTAAGTTGATTGATCTTCGAGAAGATCGATTCTTCCGGAGTTGTCCTTTTCCTCCTGCTGTCATGTTGGTTGGAGTTCTCGGAACAAGACATCAAGACAATGATGGTGATTTAATCAACGTTCATTCAAGGTGCAACCTGGATCGTGAAGATTGCGTTAGTTGTGTGTCCTTTTGTCTTACCCTACGCTTGAATCTCGGGTCGAGATTCTTGTTTAGTGGGGGTGAGTTGTCACATCCCTAGTTCTGGCCTGACCTATGCTTGCTTCCATGTGTGCATCATGTTTAAAGTTCATGAAATTTGAAATGGGGATGACCAAGCCCTAGCACCAAAGCAATGCAAATAGGTTCAACTTCAAAATATTTTCAAAGAACCCAAATTGGTTTGCAAAAATGTTCATGATTAATGGAAAAGGGTGAAAACCATTTCCAGAGATGATGGATATTTTTCCAAGACATTTTTGGATTTTTAAGTAAACCATATTGTATTTGAATTGGGGCATTTAAATACTGTTAATATTTTTAAATGCTCCAACAATTCTGAAAATAGTTGAGGGCCTCTGTGATAATTCAGTTAATGCCCACAAACATTTTTAGGATTTATTAAAATGATTTGGTATTATTACTAAATCAAAACAAATAGCAAAAACTAGAAAACAGAAAGAATTAGAAAAAGGAGAGAGAGAAACCTACCTGGCCCAGCTCCTCCAGCCACTTACCTGGCGCCACCACCGGCCCAGCACGGCCCAGCCCACCGCCGCTTCCCCCCTGTCGTCTTCCTCCCTCGCCAGAAGGACAGAGGCGAGGCGTGGCGCGCGCCCGAGAGCCCTCGGCCACCTCCTGCTTCCTCCTGGCAGCCCCGGGCCTTCTACCAGCGCCACGGAGACGCCCGAAGACCCTGTTCCCTCTCCCTCACTCGCTGCTCTCCCTCCCTTCCCTGGCTCTCTCTCTCGCGCAGCCCGAGCGGAGCTCATCGCCGCCGTCCACTGCCACCACGGCCACCGGGCCTCCCTCGCTTCCCCGACTAGCCCACAAGCTCCGCCACTCCGTCCTCGACCCACCTCACCGAGCCACGCCCCTCCAGAAGCCCCCGAAGCGCCGCCCCGACGTTTTTCCCCTCCTCGGACCCGCCGGTCGCCGTCGCCCGATTCGTCGGCTCCGGACCGTCCCTGGCCTCGTCTCCGCCTCGAATGGATCCGCTGTGAGCCTCTGCTGCTTCTCCTGTGCTCGCCCCCTCCGTTCTCTCCCCCTAGCCCCATCTCCCACCGCGGCCGAGAGCTTCTCGCCGCCGGCCATGGCGTGACCGTGGCCATAGCCACCGCAGCTCGTTCCCGAGCCCACCATCGTGCTCAGCAAGATCGCATGAACCCGTAGACACCCACAACGCCTCCTCTCGTGCTCTGTAACGCCACCCCGAGATGGCCCGAACTCCGGCCGCCGCCTCTGAGCTCGCCGCCGTCGATATAGATCGCCCCCGGCATAACTGACTGCAGCACTCGACGCGCGGGATCTTCAGCGTCACGTAGATGCCCTCCGCCGGCCATTTGGTCGCCGGAGGAGGAATTCCGACCCCCTCCGCCGTCTCGGGCTTCACCGGCGACGAGCCGTGCACCAAGTCCGGCGGGTTTGACCCCAGTTGGACGCCCCTGACTCAATGACAGGTGGGGCCCAGCCCTGTTAGTTAATTAGGTTAGTACTAATTGAATTAGTTAAACTAATTACCCCTGCTGACACTGACAGTGGGCCCCGTGGCTATTAATTTGATTAGTTAGAGTTAATTAACTCTGTTAGTCACCTAAGTCACTGACCAGTGGGCCCCACTGGTCAGGTTTGACCTGGACAACGCCCGTTGACTTGCTGACGTCACCGTGAAGTCATGCTGACGCAGTAATAGGTTTTCTGGATTTAATTTAATTCAGGAAATTTCAGAAAATATTCTAAACTTCTAAAATTCATAGAAATTCAACCGTAACTCCAAATCAAACAAATTATATATGCAAAATTATCAGAAAAATTCAAGGAATCCATATGTACCATTTTCATGCATGTTTGAACAATGTCTGTCCTCTGTTTTGGACAAAACAAATAAAGGGCATTTAAATAATTATATATGGAGTTGGAATTTGGATCATGTATTCAAACCAACTTCATTTAAATCATAGCTAGGTGCATTAGCCCAAAACACACTCATATTGCCATGTCATGAGCATGCATCATATTGTGCATTGCATTGATTGTATTTCTTCTTTGTTGCCGGTATCTGTCCCCTCTCGGTAGACGATGTTCCGACGATGTGATCGTTGACACTGATGAAGACTCAATGCTATCTTCAGAAGTGCCAGGCAAGCAAAACCCCCTTGTTCATTCCGATAAAATCCCACTCTCTCGCTCCTGCTCTCTTTTACTGCATTAGGACAACAACGATTCATCTGTTACTTGTTGCGGTAGCTGAACCCCTTTATCCTTTGCATGACCTGTCATTGCCACAGTAAATAGATGAAACCCACTAGCATGAGTAGGAGTTGTTTGAGCCCTGTTGTGCCTACTCATTCATGCTTGTTTGTCATGCCTACTACCTCTTAGAGTTGAGTCAGGTCTGATTCATCGGGGATGAATCAGAGGTGTATAAACATGTCCTACTGTTGAGAGCTAAGTGTGTGAACACGATTTGGTAAAGGTAGCGGTGAGAGGCCATGTAGGAGTACATGGTGGGTTGTCTCATTGAAGCCGTCCTCAGGAACTGAGTTCTGTGTTTGTGATCCATGACCAGCTACTACCACACATTGGAATGCTTAAGTGCCCCTCTCGACTTATTAATCAACTTGATCTCTGTCCAGGAGTTGCAACTAGTTTCTGGTGTTTGTAGGTAGTGTTAGTAGTCTACCAAGTGGCACCCGGTACAGGTGGGCTTGGGACAGACTAGGCACAGTGGCCCGGTGTACCAAGTAGCACCCGGATGGTGGGCTTGGGAACCCTGCTCACATCGTTTGGGGCCGTGAGCGACACCCCGGCCGGATCTCCTTGCGGATGGAACCCGAATAGGCGATAAACCTGGACTAGAGACTTGTATGGTTAGTCAGGTCGTGGCCGACTCCCTCGCCCGGCTTCCGCTTGAAGGTTGCCGAGGTACATGGCGTGTACAGGGCGGTAAGTGGCGAGAGCGTGTGTGAAGAAGTACACCCCTGCAGGGTTATCATTATCTATTCGAATAGCCGGATTCCTCGGATATGGAAACTTGGACCCCTTGCATAGTTCATAGACAAGTGAAAGTGGATACTCTAAAATACACAAGATAAGCGTGAGTGCTATGGATGGCGTTCTCGTAGGGAGACGGGAGCGGATCCATAGTGGTGTATTGATATGGTGAATATGTGGACTCGTGTGCGCCACCTCAAAAGAGTTACTTGCAGTCGTAGTTCAGGATAGCCACCGAGTCAAAGCTGGCTTGCTGCAGTTAAACTCCACCATCCCCTTTGTTGATAATGATGCATATGTAGTTAGTTCTGATGTAAGTCTTGCTGGGTACATTTGTACTCACGTTTGCCTATTTTATGTTTTTGCAGAGAGACTTCAGTCTCACTAGTAGTTCCACGTGGGCTTCGACGTTTAGCTTTGTTACCTCTGCTACGATCTTGTGCCCTTGGCAGGATCTGGTAGATAGTCAGGCTTTTCAGCCTTTTTCATTTATAGATGTCTGTACCCAGACATGATAGCTTCCGCTTGTGCTTTGACTTGTATGCTCTAAATGTTGGGTCATGAGACCTATGTTTGTAATATTTCGCTCCTCGGAGCCTAATGAATAAATACTTGAGTTGTAGAGTCATGTTGTGATGCCATGGTGTATTTGCACATATCGAGCATATTGTGTGTATGTTATTGAAATGCTTGGTATGTGTGGGATCTGACTATCTAGTTGTTTATCTTTAGTAGAGTCTCTTACCGGGAAATGTCTCCTAGTGTTTCCACCGAGCCATGGTAGCTTGCTACTGCTCCCGAACACTTAGGCTGGCCGGCATGTGTCCTTCTTCGTTCCTGTGTCTGTCCCTTCGGGGAAATGTCACGCGATGAATAC
Source organism: Triticum dicoccoides (assembly GCF_002162155.2). Taxonomy (NCBI): domain Eukaryota; kingdom Viridiplantae; phylum Streptophyta; class Magnoliopsida; order Poales; family Poaceae; genus Triticum; species Triticum dicoccoides. Next base: position 140,736,653 of record NC_041388.1, on the reverse strand, counting down.
CGGAGTCTTGTTAGCCCGCTACAGCCCGGTTCACCGGAGTCCTGCTAGCCCAGTGCTACAGCCTGGATTCACTCGCTGATGACCGACACGTTCGATGATGGGTCATGGATGCCTGTTCCTGTAAGTTAGTGCCACTTTGGGTTCACGACTAGCCATGTCAGCCCGGGTTCTTTGTCATATGGATGCTAGCGACACTATCATATACGTGAGCCAAAAGGCGCAAATGGTCCCGGGCCAGGTAAGGTGGCACCCGTGGGAATACCGTGCGTGAGGCCGCAAAGTGATATGATGTGTTACAAGCTAGATCGACGTGGCATTGAGTCGGGGTCCTGACACGCGGCGACCTCAACCCATTAGACAGACAAGCGTGATGCAGCGGCACGCCAAGACAATAGGGTCGAGGGGCAAAGCTTCGTGTGGCTGCCGCCTGATATTTGACCTCCACTATCCCGCCATCGACCGCGATGGATGTGCTTGAATCATGCGGCCGCCGACCTTGATGGTTGAGCTCCTCCTATCTCCCGCCGCAGACCGAGGATTGACCTCTTATGACGCCTCCACCGCCCATCGACCGAGGATTGACCTCTTCTCCGGTAGCCGCTCCCTATGCTACCGCCGCCATCTCTATACGTAGAGTGGCTATTTTTTACGGATATATCCACAGAGCGACTGTTTACATGGTATCTCACTGTAACTCAATTATATGGACAGGGTAGTACATCACATACGGTTATGTAATGGCAACCATGTCTAACCTACGTTGTCTACTCACATGAATTGGTGCAGAAATCGTGTGTGACGTTGTAATACCTAAAACACGATTTGGTCCTGTTCATCCAGCATCCACCGGCTACTGTTCAACCTGCCCTCCATGGGGTCCTGTTCAACCAGCCCCTCCATAGGGTCTTGTTCAACGAGCCGTCCACTTACGGGGTCCCTGCATCGGCTAATGTTCATCCACCCCCACCTCCTCGACCGGGGTCCTGTTTATCCAGCGGCAACGGCCTCTACTACCACGGGATCCTTTTCATCCAACCCCCACCGGAAACTGTTCATCAAGAGGCAGCTTTGTTCGGCTTCAGTTAGAAGTAGTAGCGATGGAATCACTCGGGTTCAATTAACAGTAAGGGATCGATCGAGGTCCAGTTACGTAGCTAGTACAATCACTCAGTTTCAGCTAGAGCCCAACGCCTCGCTCGAGTTCAGTTAGAGCGACGCGCCTCTCACACACGCGTGCACGTTATGAGAGAAACGCACAAACCTCCGTGCATCACTCAGCACGACCACCCACCGTAACCGGGAACTCTCCAAAATTTTCCTCACCCTCTCTTGTACCATGATTTTTTTCGTCATGGACGGCCCAAAGAATGTCATGCAGGTGCGTCTCTCGCCCACCCAGGACGAAAAGCCCATTTTCTATCATGATTTTTTGTCATAGAAGTAGGAGCCCACCACATCTATGACGATACCGGGGTTTTTCACAATTATCATCATAGAAGTGTCATGAGCACGACAAAAAAATTGTTCGGCCCAAAATGTCACGGATGTGTCTTTTTTTGTAGTGTACCTTCACGGATGATCTGACTAGATATGGGTATATTTACTTAATGAAACACAAGTTTGAAACATTTGAAAAGTTCAAGCAGTTTCAGAGTGAAGTGGACAATCATCATAACAAGAAAATAAAGTTTCTACGATCTGATCGTGGAGGTGAATATTTGAGTTACGAGTTTTGTATGCATTTAAGACAATGTGTAATTGTTTCACAGCTCACGCCACGTCGAACACCACAACGTAATGGTGTATCCGAACATCGTAATCATACTCTATTGGATATGGTGCACCCTATGATGTCTCTTACCGATTTGCCACTATCGTTTTGGGGTTATGAATTAGAGAGAGTCGCATTCACTTTAAATAGGGCACCCTCTAAATTCATTGAGACGATACCATATGAGTTGTGGTTTGGCAAGAAACCTAAGTTGTCGTTTCTCAAAGTTTGGGGATGTGACACTTCAATCAAAAAGCTTCAGGCCATGAACTCCGAGGTAGGGTCCATGTATGAGAACAAAGTATGGACTTTGGTGGACTTGCTCGATGATCGGCAAGCCATTGAGGATAAATGGATATTTAAGAAGACAAACGCTGATGGTAATGTCACTATCTATAAAGCTCAACTTGTTGCAATGGGTTTTAGACAAGTTCAAGGGGTTGACTACGATGAGACTTTGTCACCCGTAGTGATGCTTAAGTCTATTAGAATTATGTTAGCTATTGATGCATTTTATGATTATGAGATCTGGCAAATGGACGTCAAAACGGCATTCCTTAACGGGTTTCATAAGGAAGAGTTGTATATGATGCAACCAGAAGGTTTTGTCGATTGGAAGGATGCTAACAAAGTATGCAAGCTCCAGGGATCCATCTATGGACTGGTGCAAGCATGTCGGAGTTTTAATATTCGCTTTGATGAGGTGATCAAAGCTTTTGGTTTTATACAAACTTATGGAAAAGATTGTATTTACAAGAAAGTGAGTGGGAGCGTTGTAGCACTTCTAATATTATATGTGGATGTCATATTGTTGATTGGAAATGATATCGAATTTATGGAAATCATAAAAGGATATTTGAATAAGATTTTCAATGAAAGACCTCAGTGAAGCTGCTTACATATTGGGCATCAAAATCTATAGAGATAGATCAATATGCTTAATAGGACTTCCATAAAGCACATACCTTGATAAAGTTTTGAAGAAGTTCAAAATGGACCAGTCAAAGAAAGGGTTCTTGCCTATATTGCAAGGTGTGAAGTTGAGTAAGACTCAAAGCCCAACCACGGCAGAAGAAAGAGAAAGGATGAAAGTCATTCCCTATGCCTGAACCATAGGCTCTATAATGTATGACATGTTGTGTACCAGAACTGATGTGTGCCTTGCCATAAGTCTGGTAGGGAGGTACCAAAGTGATCCCGGAGTAGATCACTGGACAACGCTCAAGAACATCGTGAAGTACTTGAAAAGGACAAGGACATGTTTCTTGTTTATGGAGGTGACGAAGAGCTCATCGTAAATGGTTACATCGGTGCTAGTTTCGACACAGATCCGGATGACTTCAGTATCAAACATGATATGTATTTATATTGAATGGTGGAGCGGTCAGTTGGTGCAGTTCTAAGCAGAGCCTTGTGGCGGGATCTACATGTGAAATGGAGTATATAGCCGCTTCAGAAGCAGCGCAAGAAGGAGTCTGGATGAAGGAGTTCATATCTGATCTGGGTGTAATACCTAGTGCATTAGATCCAATGACTATCTTTTGTGACAACACTTGAGCTATTGCCATTGCCAAGGAGCCCAAGTTTCACAAAAGAACCAAACACATCAAATGCCACTTCAACTCCATCCGTAATTATGTTAAGGATGGAGACTCAATACTTTGCAAAGTACATACGGATCTAAATCTTGTAAACCTCTACCACGGGCAAAACATGATCAGCAGCAAGACTCCATGGGTGTTAGATTCATAACTATGTAAACTAGATTATTAACTCTAGTGCAAGTGGGAGACTGTTGGAAATATGCCCTAGAGGCAATAATAAATTGGTTATTATCATATTTCCTTATTCATGATAAAAGGTTTATTATTCATGCTAGAATTGTATTGATCGGAAACTTAAATACAAGTATGAATACATAAATATACTATGTCTGTAGTGAGCCTCTACTAGACTAGCTCGTTGATCAAATATGGTTAAGGTTTCCTAACCATAGACATGAGTTGTCATTTGATAACGGGGTCACATCATTAGGAGAATGGTGTGATGTACAAGACCCAACCGTAATTTTAGCATTCGATCGTATCACTTGAGTTTATTGCTATAGCTTTCTTCATGTCAAGTATCTATTCCTATGACCATGAGATCATGCAACTCCCGGATACTGAAGGAATACCTGGTGTGCTATCAAACGTCACTTCGTAACTGGTTGATCATAAATATGCTCCATGTGTATCTCCGAAGTTGCCTGTTGGGTTGGCATGGATTGAGACTGGGATTCACTGGTACAGTGACGTGCTATACAAATGATTTTTAATTCCTTTCCGTGACGGTGTTTGGAACCATCGCCAAGTGAGTGTGGGCGATAGGGGGTCCTTCCCACATGACCCAGAAACTATCGGGGATAGGCCCTCCTGGCACACAGGCTAGGGCAAAATTAGCTCGTGTGTGATCTTGCGGGGCATCGAAAGACAATTGTTTTCGTTTGTATGTACATCCCACATGGTGAATCCCAGAAAATCATTTCTGTTTGTATGTATACCACATACAGTTTTTGTGTGTGGAAACATTTGTGCAAGGTGGCCTAACGCAAACAGTTCTCTGCCGGAAGCCGTGTGTGATTGTTAGTTGATCGAAGACACCTACTTTCTAGAAACCGTGCGGGTTGTTTGAGTTCTTTGCCCATGGTGCTGCATGAGTAACCATTTGCAATAGAAAACACCAATAAGCAGGGTAATTAGCCTATTATTGATAATACATGTACTAATCAAATTGATATTTCTTATAAAACACACCAGGTATTTCATAACCATATAACAGCAACCAGGATTTCATAATCTAATTACATCAGATAGCTTTGGCACTTAGTTACGCCATTACACAATAGCACCAAGTTTCGCATGCAACATCAAAAACCTTTGGATAGTAGCATCATACACAATAAATAGATAGATGAATCTCATCTTGGAAACTCCAGAAGCAGAAGGCAAATATTTAGCCTTAGGTGACGTGGAATATCCTTGCAACTTTAGGCTAGTGGCTATGGATAATTTCCCGCCCAACCTTTGTCCTCTTCAGCAAGACTTCAATATTGTATCATGGGTGTTGAATGAATACCTTCCTCTCCTCTTGACCATGCAGGTGGTTTGAGAGGTTATCATCGGTGAACTTCTGTGAAAAGTACTGAAAACAAAGATATGCATAAATCGCTGTTATAAATTTTGAAATGGCGCAAGGGGTAAAAACAAGGTAAAGGAGTCAGTACCATCCTATAGTTGACTGATGTCTTCTTCATTGTGCAAACAAATATCTTGTTGTTATTCGTCGCAAGTTTCTTCATCCTAACAATCTTTCTGTGTTTCTTGACTTGACTAGTATTCATGGACATCTCATTTCCCCATATGCAAAATGGGTCGAATAGTGGGTCTAAGCCTCTGACAGCAGGACCTACATGTGCAAGACCAAATTGTAAGAAACCTAATTATTAGAATGGTTCCTGCAACTGCACAATAATGTTCTATTAGCCAAAGGACCATGCTTGAACAAACCTCGATGGTAAACCGCAATGTCTCCCATCGTTTCCCTCATACACACATAAGGAAGATCTTGATCAGGTTAACTAAGAGTTGCCATACTATTAGTAGAATATGTATTGAGTACAGCCAAATTCGATTTATTTCACATGCATAACAATACAAAATTGTACCCATAGCAAATGAAAATCAAATTGCAGAACTGAACCAAATAGTTAAATGGATAGCAGACCAAATGAACCAAAATAGTTAACTGAGCACGACATGGCACAATAGAAATATGTACTAGAAGATAAGACAGTTAACAAAACAAAGAATGCTTGAGAACAGTACTATGAAATGTAGCAATTGTTGGACCAAAGTGTTAACTAAACATTACATTTCAGAGGACCAAACTGTTAACTGAACATCAGATTGCATATTAACATTACAGAGGACAAATCACTAGAAGGCACAGGTAGTGGCCTCAAGAAAACAGCACGAACTGTATTTTAAAGTAGACAACCGCGTGGCGGTGTCGACGGTGGCCTCGAAGATGAGGTGCTCCTCCAAGATCTAGCGGTCGGCACGCATGGCAGCCATAGTGACCTCGTGCGCACATGCAGCCGCATGCTACTGAGCTCCACGTTCTACTGCGTGCAAAATGTCTGTGGGCGGCGCTTAATTGGAGGAGGGAGATAGTGATTTCGGCGGATGGCGTAGCAACGTCGGTCGGGGCATGTGGGACAGGAAAGGAGGAGGATGGTGTGGGTGGGGTGTGCATTACCTGACCATACCGATGAGGTCGCGCGGCAAGAAGAAGGGCCGGTGGCGAGGAGGCCGCGCAACAAGAAGAAGGGTCGCCGGCGAGGAGGCGGCGCTGCAAGAAGAACGGTCGCCGGCAAGGAGGCGGCGCTGCAAGAAGAAGTGTAGCCAGCGAGGAGGCGGCGCTGCAAGAAGAAGGGTTGCCGGCGAGGAGGCCGAGCTACCAGTAAGCAGTAGTGGAGGTTTGAACTTGGAAAGTAAGGAGGAACAATGAAAATGTTGCTTTTGGTGGGAGGGAGGGGCGGGGAGATAGATATTTCCGCGGTGGCAAAACAATTTCACTCGGTGCCGCGATAAACTGGCGCGCAAGTGTGGTTCAAGCGGGGGCGGTGGACTGTAGACGATGAAGCTTCCTGTGTAAGCCAGACAAGATGGTGCGCCAAGATATTTTATATTGTATCCCACACGATTCTTTCTAGTAAACTATTTGTGGTATACCTGATTTTTTCATTATGTTTTGAAAGACAAAATGGTGTTACAGAGGGAAAGGATGGTGTTTGAATTGCTAGAACATTTACGTACAGTGAACATGCAACTAGTACATGAGTTTCGTGTTTAAATTTGGAATTATTCCGGGTTCATTTGGCATTTTTATGCATTAATTGATTTTCTGGGCATTTAATGTGCATAATTCAAATTTCAACTACAAGCACATGCTCTAGTGCACCAAAGTTGGTTGAAAAATCACATGTGTGTCTTTGGGTGAATTTATAAGTCCCATGCAAGAAATAGGAATGAAATTCAAACATCTGGGCGTCGTGGCTCAGCCGGAAAGATTGAGACACTTGGCTTTTTAATTCCTGTAAATCCAAAACACACCGGAAAATCATGAAACTTGGCATGGTGTCATGGCATGGCACCAACATGTTGCGGTAAATTTTGGGCCGAAATGGGACAAGTTTTGGTATAAGCTTATTGCAAACCAGGTATTCCCTCAAGAAGGCTTGTGGTTCCGAGAGGGAACGTGTCACCTCCGTGTGCGAAACGACATACGTACACTGCCTTCTCCCGCCTTAATTTTTTTACACAGGCAGATTAAACCAAATAGAAGTATCATGCCAAATTTTGGAATTATTTTGGGTTCCTTTGGCCTTTTTTATACATTAATTCAGTTTCTGGGCATTTGATGTGCATAATTCAAATTTGAACTACAAGCACATGCTCTAGTGCACCAAATTTGGTTGAAAAATCACATGTGTGTCTTTGGGTGAATTTATAGGTCCCATACAAGAAATGTGAATGAAATTCAAACATTATGGTGTCGTGGCTTGGACGGAAAGATTGAGAAACTTGGTTTTTTAATTCCTGTAAATCGAAAACACGCCTCAAAATCATGAAACTTGGCATGATGTCATGACATGGCACCAACATGCTGCGATAAACTTTTTGACTGAATTGGGACAAGCTTTGGTGTAAGCTTCTTGCAAACCGGAGCTTCTCTCAAGAAGGCTCGTGGTTCCGAGAGGGAACATGTCACCTCCGTGTGCGAAACGACATACGTACACTGCCTTCTCCCGCCTTAATTTTTGTACATAGACAAATTAGACCAGATAGAAGTATTGTGATAATTTTGGAATTATTCCGGGTTTGTTTGGGCTTTTTTATACATTAAGTGAGTTTCTGGGCATTTAATGTGCATAATTCAAATTTGAACTACAAGCACATGCTCCAATGCACCAAAGTTGGTTGAAAAATCACATGTGTGTCCTTGGGTGAATTTTTAGGTCTCATGCAAGAAATGGGAATGAAATCCAAACATCTGGGCGTCGTGGCTCGGCCGAAAAGATTGAGAAACGTGGTTTTTTAATTCCTGCAATTCCAAAACACGCCTGGAAATCATGAAACTTGGCATGCTGTCATGACATGGCACCAACATGCTGCGGTAAATTTTTTGGTCAAATTGGGACAAGCTTTTGTGTAACCTTCTTGGAAACTGGAGCTTCCGTCAAGAAGGCTGGTGGTTCCGAGAGGGAATGTGTCACCTCCATGTGCGAAACGACATATGTACACTGCCTTCTCCCGCCTTAATTTTTTTACACGGGCATATTAGACCAAATAGAAGTATCGTGCTAAATTTTAGAATTATTCCAGGTTCTTTTGGCCTTTTTTATACATTAATTGAGTTTTTGGGCATTTAATGTGCATAATTCAAATTTGAAATACAAGTACATGCTCCAGTGCACCAAAGTTGGTTGAAAAATCACATGTGTGTCCTTGGGTGAATTTCTAGGTCCCATGCAAGAAATGGGAATGAAATTCAAACATCCGAGCATCGTGGCTCGGCCAGAAATATTGAGAAACTTGGATTTTTAATTCGTGTAAATCCAAAACACGCCTGAAAATCATGAAACTTGGCATGGTGTCATGACATGGCACCAACATGTTGTGGTAATTTTTTTGTCCGATTTACGAAGGCACACACATTAACAATGAACAAAATCATTTTGGAACAAGTGTTGTCACGTTACAAATTGGAAGCACAAGTATTATTGAAACCGTGGGCGTTCTACCTACCAATTACGTGCTGCCACGCGTCCCCTTTTTTATTGGCCAAGAGGTGCGGTGCGGGTAGCTATTTGAGTACGGGAGCCGTGCGATCAGACCCCTGCGCGTGCTCATCGGGAGGAGAGCCCTTTGACCTCTACCCGCCGCGCACCTCCCTCCCAACGTCTCTATTAATGGCGCCCGAGCCCCTATTCTACGGCGTGGCTATATGTCTCACTGGCCTAAGATTTAAGAGAGAAAAATGAAAATCTGAAAAGAAAGTTTTGCACGGATCTTGATGTAAGATCTGACGGACCTATATAGCATCGACTGCGACTTATAGCAAGCATGATGAATATAAGGATGATGACAGTGGATAATAATTGTCTTACATATTTAGGAACATAACTAGAAAAGCCACATGCGGCAACGCCCGAAATACACAAGGGTAAAAGAAGAAGGAAGACAACGATCTGGCTCGCTGATCTCTACATTCTTGATGCATTGCTGTAGGCCGCGGGAACTAGTCTCAGTGGCGAGCGGCGATGAGCTCTTTCTTGTCCTCAAGATGCTTCTTGAGAGCATCCATGGATTCCTCCACCAGCCTTCTGCGCTCGATGCGCAGCATGGCATTCTCGTCCATAAGTTTCTCAACGATGACGCCGGTCCTCTTCAACAAGGCAGTGGTCTCCTCCTGCTGCTCCGCACTTCCGATGATCTTCGCCCTCAGCAGGTCGCGCTTGGCCAGGAGCTTTGCATTGCTCTCATTTAGTTATCGGATGACGCTGGTAGCCTGTTCAAAAGAGGCTTTCATGTCATCCTGCAACCTCTCCCAGCCAGATATCTGATCCATCTCGCTATGGACGATCGCATGCATGCGCCTTTAAGAGTCCTCGCCTTCCCGTGAGACATTTTCCCAGGCCGCCATGGTGCGGGAGGACATCTCTGCTGCATTCGCGATGCGGCGGGACATCTCTTCTGCTTCGATGGTGCAGCTGAGGGAGTCCTGGACTAAGGGGTCCTCGGGCGTCCGGCCTATTGGACATGGGACGGACTATTGGGCCATGAAGACACAAGACTAAAGATTCTCTCACGCGTGTCCGGATGGGACTCTCGTTGGCGTGGATGGCAAGCCTGGTATTCAAATATGAAGTTTCCTTTCTCTGTAACTGACTTTGTACAACCCTAGTCCCCTCTGGTACCTATACAAACCGGAGGGTTTAGTCTGTAGAGACAATTATAATCATATAGTCTAGACATCTAGGGGTTTTAGCCATTATGATCTCATGGTAGATCAACTCTTGTAACCCCCATACTCATCAATATTAATCAAGCAGGATGTAGGTTTTACCTCCATTGAGAGGGCCCGAACCTAGGTAAAATTCGTGTCCCTTGTCTCCTATTACCATCAATCTCAGACGCACAATTTGGGACCCCCTACCCGAGATCCACCGGTTTTGACACCGACATTGGTGCTTTCATTGAGAGTTCCACTGTGTCGTCTTCAAGAGGCTTTATGGCTCTGTCAATCATCTACAACGATGCGGCCCTGAGGGAGGTCTTTCTCCCCGGCCAGATCTTCGTGTTCGGCGGCTTCGCACTGCGGGCCAACTCGCTTGGCCATCTAGAGCAGATCGACAGCTACACCCCTGGCCATCAGGTCAGGTTTGGAAGCTTGAACTACGTTGCTGATATCCGCGGAGACTTGATCTTCGGCGGATTCGATCCCATGGCAGCCGCTCCTTGCCACCGCGATGAGCATGAACTAAATCTGTCGTTGGACCATGCTCAGGAGATAGCACATGTAAGTGCTCCGGCCTTAGATCCAGAGCAGACTACGCCATTCGAAGACGGGAAGCTCAATCCCGCCACGGGGGCCGCAGAATCATCGGCATTGGAGCCGCACACATACCCAATTTCGTGCGGGATCCATGTCACCAGAACCCTGGACTCGTCTCCGGCCACTGGAACCGAACCACGCGCACCCGGGTCCGCTGAGCCTGATCAGGCGCCGATCGTCGAATTCAGCGCCACGGACATCTTCCGGCACTCGCCTTTAGGTGATGTGCTAAACTCATTAAAAACCCTCTCCTTAGCAGGGGACCCACAACCGAATTATATCTGGTTTGAACTAGGGGCTGATGACGGGGAATTTTGCTTCCCACCCACCTCCCACTTAATAGCCACTGTCGAAGACCTAACCGACATGCCTGATTACGTCTCCGAAGACATCGATGGTATGGACGACGATGTCGAAGAGGAGCAGGACCAAAACCCGCCACTTACCGGGCGCTAGACTACCACCCCCTCATATGACGTATACACGATGGATACACCCAAAGAGAATAGAGGCGACGACAAGGAAGACCCAGTCGAGGATAAACCTCCTGAGATACAATCAAAGAACCGACGTTAGCGGCGCCCCTCCAAGTCATGTCGCGGAAAAGACAGCAATACCGGCATAGGAGAAAACAATACTCCGAACGATGCCGAAGACAATGAAGACCCCATTAAGCCAACTTCAGAACAGTATGAATAGGAAGACGGGCAAGTTAGCCCCGATGAACAGGCCATAAACAAAGACTCGGAGGACAGTAATTATCTTCTGCTCTCCGAGGATGAGGAGAGCCTCGGTAACGAGGATTTTATTGTGCCTGAGGAACCTCTCGAGCAGGAGCGCTTCAAGCGCCGGCTAATAGCCACTGCGAGGAGCCTGAAAAAGAAGCAGCAGCAGCTTAAAGCTGACAAAGATCTACCCAAGGATAGATGGACTCATGTCCTAGCAGCCGAGGAATACGGCCTCGAGCGCCAATACAAAAGTTATCCGAAGCACAAATTGCTACCTCAATTGGATGACGAGGCACTGGAGCCTATACCGTCAGCATGTAATGCGGATGATTGACCACAACGTGGCCTAGACAAAGCGACAACTCAAGTCGAACACTAGCTAGCACTACCTCACCATAAAGGCAAAAACAAAACAGCTCGGGGACATACATACGACCTACGGCAGAACCTGGTCAGTGGAGCAGGTCAGACCAGATCGATCTACGGATCGCGGGGGCGTGCCCTGACGCGCGACGACAGCCATCAAGCCGAACATGGCAAGCACAATCACGTTCAAGCCGAAAGCCGTAGACGGACTCCATCCGAACTGCGTCACGACCTGGCCCGATATAGAGGCGCCGCACACCCCCTTTGCTTCACTGATGAAGTAATGGAACATGAATTCCCAGAAGGGTTCAAACCTGTGAATATGGAATCATATGATGGAACCACAGATCCCGCGGTATGGATTGAAGACTTTATTCTCCATATTCATATGGCCCGCGACAACGATCTTCATGTCATCAAATACCTCACGCTAAGACTCAAGGGGCCAGCTCGGCACTGGCTAAACAGTATGCCCGAGAATTCCATTGGAAACTGGGAAGACCAAGAAGATGCCTTCCGCGATAGCTACCAAGGTACATATGTCCGGCCTCCGGATGCCGATGACCTAAGTCACATTGTCCAGCAGCCTGGGGAGTCAGCCAGGAAGCTTTGGACTAGGTTCTTAATTAAAAAGAACCAAATTGTCGATTGTCTGGACGCTGAAGCCCTCATGGCCTTTAAACATAGTGTCCGAGACGAATGGCTCGCCCGCCACCTCAGACATGAAAACCAAAATCCATGGCAGCCTTACTGTTCTAATGACCCGCTTCTGCGCAGGAGAGGACAGCTGGCTTGCTCGTAGAAGCAACAACACCAGTGACCCAGGCACTTCCGAAGTTCAAGACGGCAGTGGCAAGTCACGACATAATAAACACAAGCATCGACATAATAATGAAGGAACGCACGACACGACGGTCAACGCCGGATTCAGCGGCTCCAAACTCGGTCAAGGAAAAAGGCATTCAAAGAAAACAGAGACGGACCATCCAATTTAGACAAGATACTGGATCAGCCCTGCCAGATTCATGGCACCCCCGATAAAACCGCCAATCACACCAATAGAAGTTGTTGGGTCTTCAAACAAGCCGGCAAGCTTAATGCCAAACACAATGGGAAGGGCCATCCAGTGATAGCGATGATGAAGAGACTCGCCCACCAAATACCGGGGGTCAGAAGTAATTTCCCCCCAAAGTAAAAGTGGTAAACATCGTATACGTGACGCACACCCCTACAGGGGAGCGCAGGTGTGCACCACGGGACACCTACGTCATAGAACCAGTCCCCCCAAAATTTAACCAATGGGCGGCCTGCCCGATCACTTTTGATCGCAAGGATTACCCAGTCAGTATTTGTCACGCAACCCTGGTCCTCGACCTAATCATCAACGGGTCACATCTCACGAAAGTCCTTATGGATGGCGGCAGCAACCTTAATCTACTCTGCCAAGACACTGTCCGCAAAATGGGCATTGATCCTTCAAGAATCAAGCCCACCACAACTACCCTCAAGGGAGCAGTACCTAACGTAGAAGCTCATTGCACGGGCTCCATCACATTGGAAGTAGTTTTCGGTTCACCGAACAACTTTCGACGCGAAGGCTTGACCTTCGATACTGCCCCGTTCCGCATTGTCACATCCCTAGCTTCTGGTAGTGCACTAGGCTAGCCTCATGTGTGCATCATGTGTCCATCAAAGGAATTCACTAGGTTCACCTAAAATATTTTCAGTAAATCCAAATGGCTTTAAAAAATGTTCATCATTTATGGAAAATGCTGTAAACAGTAACCAGAGGTGATGCACATTTTTCCATGACATATTTGGGCTCTGAATTAAATCATACTCTATTTGCATATGGGCATTTAAATGCTATAAAATACTTTAAATGCTCAAATAATCATAAACTAAAATGTTTACTGTTGGATATGTTCTAAACAGTAGCCATGATTAGTTTCATGATTTTTGGTAATGCCCTAGCATTTTTAATAAAGCCCTAAAGTCTACAGAATAATAGAAAACAAGAAATAAAGAGAGAGAGAGAGAAAGAGAGAGAGAGACTTACCTGGCGCTCACCTGGCAGCCCACCTGGCCCAACTCCAGCTAGCGGCCCAGCCCACTGGCCTGAAGCGGCTGTCCTCAACCTCTGCCAGTAGGCAGAGGCGTGTCGACAGCGCGCGCGCCCGAGCTCAACCTCCTGCTTGCCACCGAGGCGCCCCCGACGCGTCTGGCGACACCCCGCAGCCCCCTCTGCCTCTCCCCTCACTCTCTGCTCTCCCCGAGCTCACCCGAGAGCGACCGCCGCCACCGCTCTCTGCCACCCTGCCCAGAGCCACCACCTCACCCTTCCGCCATGCCCAAAGGCTCCGCCTCGACGCCATGAAGCTCCAAAAGGAATCACGCGCCCGCGAGACGCCCGAAGCGACTCCATCATCTTCATCTTCGCCGTCGGCCGCCGAGTTCGTCGTCGCCGTTCCGACCGCACCAGCCTCTCCCCCGAGCCAACTCCGGCGCCACCGCACTCGTTGTGAGCCTCTCCATCTAACCCCTCTCTATGTTTCCTCCCTGGTATGCCGTAGTCGCTGCTCCGTGGATGTCCGAACGCGCCGCCGCCCGTGCTCATCGCTGGTGATGCTCCGGTGACCATTTGGTCCTGGGCATACGCCCAACGCGCTCCCCGCATCGCGTAGAGCCTCCGTAGCACCTCGCCGCGCTGATTTGCGCACCACAGCCCCATCCCCACCTGCACCCGAGCTTCGGCCATCGCCGAGCTCGTCGCCCGCGCCACTCCGGCCACTCCCCGGCCGCGCCACCACCACGGTTGGATGCGGACGAGCGTCCGCATCCCGTAGCCGTGCTCCGCGCGCCAAATGGCGCTCTATAGGCGAATCCCGCAGCGCATCGCCGCGGCTAGCCTCACCAGCGTCATGTCGCCGGTGGGTTGACCCCGCTGACCTGGGGTTGACCTTGTTTAACCTCCTAGGGTCATTGACGTGCGAGCTCGCCCTGTTAATCTCTAACTAGTTTTAAGTTAGTGCTAACTAACTTAGATTAATTAGTACAGTCACTGACCAGTGGGCCAGGCCCTAATTAACCTAGGTTAGTGCTAATGTAACCCTAACTAACTTTGTTAGTTAGTTGTTACACTGACATGTGGGTCCCAGCCATCAGGTTTGACCTCGGCTGGCGCCTTTGACTTGCTAATGTCACACCTATGTCATGCTGACGCAGTAAAGCATTTTCTGGATTTAAGTTTATTCAGGAAATTCCAGAAAATGTCTAAAACTTCTAAAAATCATATAAAATCAACCGTAGCTCAGAATGAAATAAATTATATATGAAAAATTATCAGAAAAATTCAAGGAATCCATCTGTACCATTTCCACGCATGTTTAAACAAATTAACCTTGTTGTTTAGTTCAAAACATGATCATGCACTATTTGAATTCATAGTTTGAATCAGAATTTGAACCTTGAGTTCAACTCAACTCAAACCCTTTTGTTCTTAGCTGCATTAGCTCAAATCACAGCATATTGACATGTCATGATCATGCATCATATTGTGCATTGCATTGATTGTATTGTTTCTGTGTTGCCGGTGATTGTTCCCCCTCGGTAGACGTATGTTTCGACGATGTGATCAATGACACTGATGAAGAGCTATATCATCTTCAGAAGTGCCAGGCAAGCAAAAACCCCTTGTTCATTCCGATACAATCCCACTCTCTCACTCCTGCTCTATTAACTCTAGTGCAAGTGGGAGACTGTTGGAAATATGCCCTAGAGGCAATAATAAATTGGTTATTATCATATTTCCTTATTCATGATAAAAGGTTTATTATTCATGCTAGAATTGTATTGATCGGAAACTTAAATACAAGTATGAATACATAAATATACTATGTCTGTAGTGAGCCTCTACTAGACTAGCTCGTTGATCAAATATGGTTAAGGTTTCCTAACCATAGACATGAGTTGTCATTTGATAACGGGGTCACATCATTAGGAGAATGGTGTGATGTACAAGACCCAACCGTAATTTTAGCATTCGATCGTATCACTTGAGTTTATTGCTATAGCTTTCTTCATGTCAAGTATCTATTCCTATGACCATGAGATCATGCAACTCCCGGATACTGAAGGAATACCTGGTGTGCTATCAAACGTCACTTCGTAACTGGTTGATCATAAATATGCTCCATGTGTATCTCCGAAGTTGCCTGTTGGGTTGGCATGGATTGAGACTGGGATTCACTGGTACAGTGACGTGCTATACAAATGGTTTTTAATCCCTTTCCGTGACGGTGTTTGGAACCATCGCCAAGTGAGTGTGGGCGATAGGGGGTCCTTCCCACATGACCCAGAAACTATCGGGGATAGGCCCTCCTGGCACACAGGCTGGGGCAAAATTAGCTCGTGTGTGATCTTGCGGGGCATCGAAAGCCAAATGTTTTCGTTTGTATGTACATCCCACATGGTGAATCCCAGAAAATCATTTCCGTTTGTATGTATACCACATACAGTTTTTGTGTGTGGAAACATTTGTGCAAGGTGGCCTAACGCAAACAGTTCTCTGCCGGAAGCCGTGTGTGATTGTTAGTTGATCGAAGACACCTACTTTCTAGAAACCGTGCGGGTTGTTTGAGTTCTTTGCCCATGGTGCTGCATGAGTAACCATCTGCAATAGAAAACCCCAATAAGAAGGGTAATTAGCCTATTATTGATAATCCATGTACTAATCAAATTGATATTTCTTATAAAACACACCAGGTATTTCATAACCATATAACAGCAACCAGGATTTCATAATCTAATTACATCAGATAGCTTTGGCACTTAGTTACGCCATTACACAATAGCACCAAGTTTCGCATGCAACATCAAAAACCTTTGGATAGTAGCATCATACACAATAAATAGATAGATGAATCTCATCTTGGAAACTCCAGAAGCAGAAGGCAAATATTTAGCCTTAGGTGATGTGGAATATCCTTGCAACTTTAGGCTAGTGGCTATGGATAATTTCCCGCCCAACCTTTGTACTCTTCAGCAAGACTTCAATATTGTATCATGGGTGTTGAATGAATACCTTCCTCTCCTCTTGACCATGCAGGTGGTTTGAGAGGTTATCATCGGTGAACTTCTTTGAAAAGTACTGAAAACAAAGATATGCATAAATCGCTGTTATAAATTTTGAAATGGCGCAAGGGGTAAAAACAAGGTAAAGGAGTCAGTACCATCCTATAGTTGACTGATGTCTTCTTCATTGTGCAAACAAATATCTTGTTGTTATTCGTCGCAAGTTTCTTCATCCTAACAATCTTTCTGTGTTTCTTGACTTGACTAGTATTCATGGACATCTCATTTCCCCATATGCAAAATGGGTTGAATAGTGGGTCTAAGCCTCTTACAGCAGGACCTACATGTGCAAGAACAAATTGTAAGAAACCTAATTATTAGAATGGTTCCTACAGCTGCATAATAATGTTCTATTAGCCAAAGGACCATGCTTGAACAAACCTTGATGGTAAACCGCAATGTCTCCCATCGTTTCCCTCATACAGACATAAGGAAGATCTTGATCAGGTTAACTAAGAGTTGCCATACTATTAGTAGAATATGTATTGAGTACAGCCAAATTCGATTTATTTCACATGCATAACAATACAAAATTGTACCCATAGCAAATGAAAATCAAATTGCAGAACTGAACCAAATAGTTAAATGGATAGCAGACCAAATGAACCAAAATAGTTAACTGAGCACGACATGGCACAATAGAAACATGTACTAGAAGATAAGACAATTAACAAAACAAAGAATGCTTGAGAACAGTACTATGAAATGTAGCAATTGTTGGACCAAAGTGTTAACTAAACATTACATTTCAGAGGACCAAACTGTTAACTGAACATCAGATTGCATATTAACATTACAGAGGACAAATCACTAGAAGGCACAGGTAGTGGCCTCAAGAAAACAGCACGAACTGTATTTTAAAGTAGACAACCGCGTGGCGGTGTCGACGGTGGCCTCGAAGACGAGGTGCTCCTCCAAGATCTAGCGGTCGGCACGCATGGCAGCCATAGTGACCTCGTGCGCACATGCAGCCGCATGCTACTGAGCTCCATGTTCTACTGCGTGCAAAATGTCTGTAGGCGGCGCTTAATTGGAGGAGGGAGATAGTGATTTCGGCGGATGGCGTAGCAACGTCGGTCGGGGCATGTGGGACAGGAAAGGAGGAGGATGGTGTGGGTGGGGTGTGGATTACCTGACCATACCGATGAGGCCGCGCGGCAAGAAGAAGGGCCGATGGAGAGGAGGTCGCGCAACAAGAAGAAGGGTTGCCGGCGAGGAGGCGGCGCTGCAAGAAGAACGGTCCCCGGCGAGGAGGCGGCGCTGCAAGAAGAAGGGTAGCCAGCGAGGAGGCGGCGCTGCAAGAAGAAGGGTTGCCGGCGAGGAGGCCGAGCTACCAGTAAGCAGCAGTGGAGGTTTGAACTTGGAAAGTAAGGAGGAACAATGAAAATGTTGCTTTTGGTGGGAGGGAGGGGCGGGGAGATAGATATTTCCGCGGTGGCAAAACAATTTCACTCGGTGCCGCGATAAACTGGCGCACAAGTGTGGTTCAAGCGGGGGCGGTGGACTGTAGACGATGAAGCTTCCTGTGTAAGCCAGACAAGATGGTGCGCCAAGATATTTTATATTGTATCCCACACGATTCTTTCTAGTAAACTATTTGTGGTATACCTGATTTTTTCATTATGTTTTGAAAGACAAAATGGTGTTTCAGAGGGAAAGGATGGTGTTTGAATTGCTAGAACATTTACGTACAGTGAACATGCAACTAGTACATGAGTGTCGTGTTTAAATTTGGAATTATTCCGGGTTCATTTGGCATTTTTATGCATTAATTGATTTTCTGGGCATTTAATGTGCATAATTCAAATTTCAACTACAAGCACATGCTCTAGTGCACCAAAGTTGGTTGAAAAATCACATGTGTGTCTTTGGGTGAATTTATAAGTCCCATGCAAGAAATAGGAATGAAATTCAAACATCTGGGCGTCGTGGCTCAGCCGGAAAGATTGAGAAACTTGGCTTTTTAATTCCTGTAAATCCAAAACACACCGGAAAATCATGAAACTTGGCATGGTGTCATGACATGGCACCAACATGTTGCGGTAAATTTTGGGACGAAATGGGACAAGTTTTGGTATAAGCTTCTTGCAAACCAGGTATTCCCTCAAGAAGGCTTGTGGTTCCGAGAGGGAACGTGTCACCTCCGTGTGCGAAACGACATACGTACACTGCCTTCTCCCGCCTTAATTTTTTTACACAGGCAGATTAAACCAAATAGAAGTATGATGCTAAATTTTGGAATTATTTTGGGTTCCTTTGGCCTTTTTTATACATTAATTCAGTTTCTGGGCATTTGATGTGCATAATTCAAATTTGAACTACAAGCACATGCTCTAGTGCACCAAATTTGGTTAAAAAATCACATGTGTGTCTTTGGGTGAATTTATAGGTCCCATACAAGAAATGTGAATGAAATTCAAACATTATGGTGTCGTGGCTTGGCCGGAAAGATTGAGAAACTTGGTTTTTTAATTCCTGTAAATCGAAAAAACGCCTCAAAATCATGAAACTTGGCATGATGTCATGACATGGCACCAACATGCTGCGATAAACTTTTTGACTGAATTGGGACAAGCTTTGGTGTAAGCTTCTTGCAAACCGGAGCTTCTCTCAAGAAGGCTCGTGGTTCCGAGAGGGAACATGTCACCTCCGTGTGCGAAACGACATACGTACACTGCCTTCTCCCGCCTTAATTTTTGTACATAGACAAATTAGACCAGATAGAAGTATTGTGATAATTTTGGAATTATTCCGGGTTTGTTTGGGCCTTTTTATACATTAAGTGAGTTTCTGGGCATTTAATGTGCATAATTCAAATTTGAACTACAAGCACATGCTCCAATGCACCAAAGTTGGTTGAAAAATCACATGTGTGTCCTTGGGTGAATTTTTAGGTCTCATGCAAGAAATGGGAATGAAATTCAAACATCTGGGCGTCGTGGCTCGGCCGAAAAGATTGAGAAACTTGGTTTTTTAATTCCTGCAATTCCAAAACACGCCTGGAAATCATGAAACTTGGCATGGTGTCATGACATGGCACCAACATGCTGCGGTAAATTTTTTGGTGAAATTGGGACAAGCTTTGGTGTAACCTTCTTGGAAACTGGAGCTTCCGTCAAGAAGGCTGGTGGTTCCGAGAGGGAATGTGTCACCTCCATGTGCGAAACGACATACGTACACTGCCTTCTCCCGCCTTAATTTTTTTACACGGGCATATTAGACCAAATAGAAGTATCGTGCTAAATTTTAGAATTATTCCAGGTTCTTTTGGCCTTTTTTATACATTAATTGAGTTTTTGGGCATTTAATGTGCATAATTCAAATTTGAAATACAAGTACATGCTCTAGTGCACCAAAGTTGGTTGAAAAATCACATGTGTGTCCTTGGGTGAATTTCTAGGTCCCATGCAAGAAATGGGAATGAAATTCAAACATCTGAGCATCGTGGCTCGGCCAGAAATATTGAGAAACTTGGATTTTTAATTCGTGTAAATCCAAAACACGCCTGAAAATCATGAAACTTGGCATGGTGTCATGACATGGCACCAACATGTTGTGGTAATTTTTCTGTCCGATTTACGAAGGCACACACATTAACAATGAACAAAATCATTTTGGAACAAGTGTTGTCACGTTACAAATTGGAAGCACAAGTATTATTGAAACCGTGGGCGTTCTACTTACCAATTACGTGCCGCCACGCGTCCCCTTTTTTATTGGCCAAGAGGTGCGGTGCGGGTAGCTATTTGAGTACGGGAGCCGTGCGATCAGACCCCTGCGCGTGCTCATCGGGAGGAGAGCCCTTTGACCTCTACCCGCCGCGCACCTCCCTCCCAACGTCTCTATTAATGGCGCCCGAGCCCCTATTCTACGGCGTGGCTATATGTCTCACTGGCCTAAGATTTAAGAGAGAAAAATGAAAATCTGAAAAGAAAGTTTTGCACGGATCTTGATGTAAGATCTGACGGACCTATATAGCATCGACTGCGACTTATAGCAAGCATGATGAATATAAGGATGATGACAGTGGATAATAATTGTCTTACATATTTAGGAACATAACTAGAAAAGCCACATGCGGCAACGCCCGAAATACACAAGGGTAAAAGAAGAAGGAAGACAACGATCTGGCTTGCTGATCTCTACATTCTTGATGCATTGCTGTAGGCCGCGGGAACTAGTCTCAGTGGCGAGCGGCGATGAGCTCTTTCTTGTCCTCAAGATGCTTCTTGAGAGCATCCATGGATTCCTCCACCAGCCTTCTGCGCTCGATGCGCAGCATGGCATTCTCGTCCATAAGTTTCTCAACGATGACGCCGGTCCTCTTCAACAAGGCAGTGGTCTCCTCCTGCTGCTCCGCACTTCCGACGATCTTCGCCCTCAGCAGGTCGCGCTTGGCCAGGAGCTTTGCATTGCTCTCATTTAGTTATCGGATGACGCCGGTAGCCTATTCAAAAGAGGCTTTCATGTCATCCTGCAACCTCTCACAGCCAGATATCTGATCCATCTCGCTATGGACGATCGCATGCATGCACCTTTAAGAGTCCTCGCCTTCCCGTGAGACATTTTCCCAGGCCGCCACGGCGCGGGAGGACATCTCTGCTGCATTCGCGATGCGGCGGGACATCTCTTCTGCTTCGATGGTGTAGCTGAGGGAGTCCTGGACTAAGGGGTCCTCGGGCGTCCGGCCTATTGGACATGGGACGGACTATTGGGCCATGAAGACACAAGACTAAAGATTCTCTCACGCGTGTCCGGATGGGACTCTCGTTGGCGTGGATGGCAAGCCTGGCATTCAGATATGAAGTTTCCTTTCTCTGTAACTGACTTTGTACAACCCTAGTCCCCTCTGGTACCTATACAAACCGGAGGGTTTAGTCTGTAGAGACAATTATAATCATATAGTCTAGACTTCTAGGGGTTTTAGCCATTATGATCTCATGGTAGATCAACTCTTGTAACCCCCATACTCATCAATATTAATCAAGCAGGATGTAGGTTTTACCTCCATTGAGAGGGCCTGAACCTAGGTAAAACTTCGTGTCCCTTGTCTCCTATTACCATCAACCTCAGACGCACAATTTGGGACCCCCTACCCGAGATCCACCGGTTTTGACACCGACATTGGTGCTTTCATTGAGAGTTCCACTGTGTCGTCTTCAAGAGGCTTTATGGCTCTGTCAATCATCTACAACGATGCGGCCCTGAGGGAGGTCTTTCTCCCCGGCCAGATCTTCGTGTTCGGCGGCTTCGCACTGCGGGCCAACTCGCTTGGCCATCTAGAGCAGATCGACAGCTACGCCCCTGGCCATCAGGTCAGGTTTGGAAGCTTGAACTACGTTGCTGATATCCGCGGAGACTTGATCTTCGGCGGATTCGATCCCATGGCAGCCGCTCCTTGCCACCGCGATGAGCATGAACTAAATCTGTCGTTGGACCATGCTCAGGAGATAGCACATGTAAGTGCTCCGGCCTTAGATCCAGAGCAGACTACGCCATTCGAAGATGGGAAGCTCAATTCCGCCACGGGGGCCGCAGAATCATCGGCATTGGAGCCGCACACATACCCAATTTCGTGCGGGATCCATGTCACCAGAACCCTGGACTCGTCTCCGGCCACTGGAACCGAACCACGCGCACCCGGGTCCGCTGAGCCTGATCATGCGCCGAACGTCGAATTCAGCGCCACGGACATCTTCCGGCACTCGCCTTTAGGTGATGTGCTAAACTCATTAAAAACCCTCTCCTTAGCAGGGGACCCACAACCGAATTATATCTGGTTTGAACTAGGGGCTGATGACGGGGAATTTTGCTTCCCACCCACCTCCCACTTAATAGCCACTGTCGAAGACCTAACCGACATGCCTGATTACGTCTCCGAAGACATCGATGGTATGGACGACGATGTCGAAGAGGAGCAGGACCAAAACCCGCCACTTACCGGGCGCTAGACTACCACCCCCTCATATGACGTATACACGGTGGATACACCCAAAGAGAATAGAGGCGACGACAAGGAAGACCCAGTCGAGGATAAACCTCCTGAGATACAATCAAAGAACCGACGTCAGCGGCACCCCTCCAAGTCATGTCGCGGAAAAGACAGCAATACTGGCATAGGAGAAAACAATACTCCGAACGATGCCGAAGACAATGAAGATCCCATTAAGCCAACTTCAGAACAGTATGAACAGGAAGACGGGCAACTTAGCCCCGATGAACAGGCCATAAACAAAGACTCGGAGGACAGTAATTATCTTCTGCTCTTCGAGGATGAGGAGAGCCTCGGTAACGAGGATTTTATTGTGCCTGAGGAACCTCTCGAGCAGGAGCGCTTCAAGCGCCGGCTAATAGCCACTGCGAGGAGCCTGAAAAAGAAGCAGCAGCAGCTTAAAGCTGACAAAGATCTACCCAAGGATAGATGGACTCATGTCCTAGCAGCCGAGGAATACGGCATCGAGCGCCAATACAAAAGATATCCGAAGCACAAATTGCTACCTCAATTGGATGACGAGGCACTGGAGCCTATACTGTCAGCACGTAATGCGGATGATTGACCACAACGTGGCCTAGACAAAGTGACAACTCAAGTCGAACACCAGCTAGCACTACCTCACCATAAAGGCAAAAACAAAACAGCTCGGGGACATACATACGACCTACGGCAGAACCTGGTCAGTGGAGCAGGTCAGACCAGATCGATGTACGGATCGCGGGGGCGTGCCCTGACGCGCGACGACAGCCATCAAGCCGAACATGGCAAGCACAATCACGTTCAAGCCGAAAGCCGTAGACGGACTCCATCCGAACTGCGTCACGACCTGACCCGATATAGAGGCGCCGCAGACCCCCTTTGCTTCACTGATGAAGTAATGGAACATGAATTCCCAGAAGGGTTCAAACCTGTGAATATGGAATCATATGATGGAACCACAGATCCCGCGGTATGGATTGAAGACTTTATTCTCCATATTCATATGGCCCACGACAACGATCTTCATGCCATCAAATACCTCACGCTAAGACTCAAGGGGCCAGCTCGGCACTGGCTAAACAGTATGCCCGAGAATTCCATTGGAAACTGGGAAGACCAAGAAGACGCCTTCCGCGATAGCTACCAAGGTACATATGTCCGGCCTCTGGATGCCGATGACCTAAGTCACATTGTCCAGCAGCCCGGGGAGTCAGCCAGGAAGCTTTGGACTAGGTTCTTAATTAAAAAGAACCAAATTGTCGATTGTCTGGACGCTGAAGCCCTCATGGCCTTTAAACATAGTGGCCGAGACGAATGGCTCGCCCGCCACCTCAGACATGAAAACCAAAATCCATGGCAGCCTTACTGTTCTAATGACAGCTGGCTTGCTCGTAGAAGCAACAACACCAGTGACCCAGGCACTTCCGAAGTTCGAGACGGCAGTGGCAAGTCACGACATAATAAACACAAGCATCGACATAATAATGAAGGAACGCACGACACGACGGTCAACGCCGGATTCAGCGGCTCCAAACTCGGTCAAGGAAAAAGGCATTCAAGGAAAACAGAGACGGACCATCCATTTTAGACAAGATACTGGATCAGCCCTGCCAGATTCATGGCACCCCCGATAAAACCGCCAATCACACCAATAGAAGTTGTTGGGTCTTCAAACAAGCCGGCAAGCTTAATGCCAAACACAATGGGAAGGGCCGCCCAGTGATAGCGATGATGAAGAGACTCGCCCACCAAATACCGGGGGTCAGAAGTAATTTCCCCCCGAAGTAAAAGTGGTAAACATCGTATACGTGACGCACACCCCTACAGGGGAGCGCAAGTGCGCACCACGGGACACCTACGTCATAGAACCAGTCCCCCCAAAATTTAACCAATGGGCGGCCTGCCCGATCACTTTTGATCGGAAGGATTACCCAGTCAGTATTTGTCACGCAACCCTGGTCCTCGACCTAATCATCAACGGGTCACATCTCACGAAAGTCCTTATGGATGGCGGCAGCAGCCTTAATCTACTCTGCCAAGACACTGTCCACAAAATGGGCATCGATCCTTCAAGAATCAAGCCCACCACAACTACCCTCAAGGGAGCAGTACCTAACATAGAAGCTCATTGCACGGGCTCCACTCCATCACATTGGAAGTAGTTTTCGGTTCACCGAACAACTTTCGACGCGAAGGCTTGACCTTCGATACTGCCCCGTTCCGCATTGTCACATCCCTAGCTTCTGGTAGTGCACTAGGCTAGCCTCATGTGTGCATCATGTGTCCATCAAAGGAATTCACTAGGTTCACCTAAAATATTTTCAGTAAATCCAAATGGCTTTAAAAAATGTTCATCATTTATGGAAAATGCTGTAAACAGTAACCAGAGGTGATGCACATTTTTCCATGACATATTTGGGCTCTGAATTAAATCATACTCTATTTGCATATGGGCATTTAAATGCTATAAAATACTTTAAATGCTCAAATAATCATAAACTAAAATGTTTACTGTTGGATATGTTCTAAACAGTAGCCATGATTAGTTTCATGATTTTTGGTAATGCCCTGGCATTTTTAATAAAGCCCTAAAGTCTACAGAATAATAGAAAACAAGAAATAAAGAGAGAGAGAGAAAGAGAGAGAGAGAGACTTACCTGGCGCTCACCTGGCAGCCCACCTGGCCCAACTCCAGCTAGCGGCCCAGCCCACTGCCCTGAAGCGGCTGTCTTCAACATCTGCCAGTAGGCAGAGGCGTGTCGACAGCGCGCGCGCCCGAGCTCAACCTCCTGCTTGCCACCGAGGCGCCCCCGACGCGTCTGGCGACACCCCGCAGCCCCCTCTGCCTCTCCCCTCACCCGAGAGCGACCGCCACCGCCGCTCTCTGCCACCGTGCCCAGAGCCACCACCTCACCCTTCCGCCATGCCCAAAGGCTCCGCCTCGACGCCACGAAGCTCCAAAAGGAATCACGCGCCCGCGAGACGCCCGAAGCGACTCCATCATCTTCATCTTCACCGTCGGCCGCCGAGATCGTCGTCGCCGTTCCGACCGCACCAGCCTCTCCCCCGAGCCAACTCCGGCGCCACCGCACTCGTTGTGAGCCTCTCCATCTAACCCCTCTCTATGTTTCCTCCCTGGTACGCCGTAGTCGCTGCTCCGTGGATGTCCGAACGCGCCGCCGCCCGTGCTCATCGCTGGTGATGCTTTGGTGACCATTTGGTCCTGGGCATACGCCCAACGCGCTCCCCGCATCGCGTAGAGCCTCCGTAGCACCTCGCCGCGCTGATTTGCGCACCACAGCCCCATCCCCACCTGCACCCGAGCTTCGGCCATCGCCGAGCTCGTCGTCCGCGCCACTCCGGCCACTCCCCGGCTGCGCCACCACCACGGTTGGATGGGGACGAGCGTCCGCATCCCGTAGCCGTGCTCCGCGCGCCAAACGGCGCTCTATAGGCGAATCCCGCAGCGCATCACCGCGGCTAGCCTCACCAGCGTCATGTCGCCGGTGGGTTGACCCTGCTGACCTGGGGTTGACCTTGTTTAACCTCCCAGGGTCACTGACGTGCGAGCTCGCCCTGTTAGTCTCTAACTAGTTTTAAGTTAGTGCTAACTAACTTAGATTAATTAGTACAGTCACTGACCAGTGGGCCCAGGCCCTAATTAACCTAGGTTAGTGCTAATGTAACCCTAACTAACTTTGTTAGTTAGTTGTTACACTGACATGTGGGTCCCAGCCGTCAGGTTTGACCTGGGCTGGCGCCTTTGACCTGCTAATGTCACACCTATGTCATGCTGACGCAGTAAAGCATTTTCTAGATTTAAGTTTATTCAGGAAATTCCGGAAAATGTCTAAAACTTCTAAAAATCATATAAAATCAACCGTAGCTCAGAATGAAATAAATTATATATGAAAAATTATCAGAAAAATTCAAGGAATCCATCTGTACCATTTCCATGCATGTTTAAACAAATTAACCTTGTTGTTTAGTTCAAAACATGATCATGCACTATTTGAATTCATAGTTTGAATCAGAATTTGAACCTTGAGTTCAACTCAACTCAAACCCTTTTGTTCTTAGCTGCATTAGCTCAAATCACAGCATATTGACATGTCATGATCATGCATCATATTGTGCATTGCATTGATTGTATTGTTTCTGTGTTGCCGGTGATTGTTCCCCCTCGGTAGACGTATGTTTCGACGATGTGATCAATGACACTGATGAAGAGCTATATCATCTTCAGAAGTGCCAGGCAAGCAAAAACCCCTTGTTCATTCTGATACAATCCCACTCTCTCACTCCTGCTCTATTTACTGCATTAGGTCAACAATGATTCAACTGTTACATGCTGCGGTAGCTGAACCCCTTTTCCTCTGCATGACCTGTCATTGCCACAGTAAATAGATGAAACCCACTAGCATGAATAGGAGTTGTTTGAGCCCTGATGTGCCTACTCATTCATTCTTGTTTGTCATGCCTGCTACTGCTTAGAGTTGAGTCGGGTCTGATTCATCCGGAATGAATTGGAATGGTGATGAACATTTCCTACTGTGTGTGAGCTAAGTGTGTGAACACGATTTGGTAAAGGTAGCGGTGAGAGGCCATGTAGGAGTACATGGTGGGTTGTCTCACTGAAACCGTCCTCAGGAACTGAGTTTTGTGTTTGTGATCCATGAAACAGCTACTACCACACGTTGGGCCCTGAAATATGACCCCCACTACAGGAATCTAGTACTTTGCCGTCTGCCATGGCGGTCGGCAAAGGCACGGACGGCTGACGGCAAAGCATTTTGCCGTCCGCGGCGGACGGCAAACAGTGACGGCAAAGATAGGGTCGGCAAACAGGTTCATTGCCGTCTGCTTTTTATGGCGGACGGCAAAGCGCCCTTTGCCTACAGCAGCGGACGGCAAAGAGGGGGAACGGCAAAATGTTGCACGTCCGCCAGCGTTACTCCGTTAGGCGGCTAACGGCAGCCTTTGCCGTCCACCAGCGGACGGAAAATTTGAGCGCCTCTTTGCCGTCCGCCAGATGACGTCAGCAATACGTCAGCGCCCACTTTTTTTGCCGTCCGCCCGGCGGACGGCAAAGGCAAAGTCTTTGCCATCAGCTTAGCTTTGACGTCCGCCACGGTAGGCAAATTGGCCAAATGGTCCATCCCCCAGGAAGCATAGGTGGGCGCCACGTGCCCCCTTTGCCGTCTGCCACCGACGGCAAAGGGGTCTTTGCCGTCTGCCGCAGACGGCAAAGAGCCTGCACTGCCTCTTTTTATTCTGTTTTTCTTATATCCAACAATTATCACAACAAATATATCACCGCACATATATATCCATCACATAAATATCCAGCACATATATATCCAACATAATAAATATCCAGCACATATATATCCATCCATACATACATAGTAGGTTGCACATAGTTCCATCGATCCATACATATTATAATATGCAAAGTTTCATCATAGCAAGCGAGCAGAATACAAGAAGTGCATCAAAGGAAAAAACAGGAAAAAGCAAGCAATCCATCATAGGAAGCTGGCTTCCGTGAAGTGAATGAAACCTGCAAAATGACAAATAAGAAAGTTAGAAAAAGAAGACTAGAAGAAGAATTAGACTAGAAGAAAAAGAATAGAAGAAGAAGACTAGAAGAAGAAGTATATGCCATTTATTAGCTAACTTAGGTGAAATGGGTCGTTTATGAGCTAACCTAGGTGAAATGGGTCATTTATGGGCTAACCTAGGTCAAATGGGTCGTTTATGAGGTAACCTAGGTGAAATGGGTCGTTTATGAGCTAACCTAGGTGAAATTGATCATTTTGGAGCTAACTTAGTTGAAATGGGTCGTTTATGAGCTAACTAAGGTGGAATGCCACGTTTTTGAGCTAACTAAGGTAAAATGGATCGTTTTTGAGCTTAGGTGAAATGGGTCATTTTGGAGCTAACCTAGGTGAAATGGGTCATTTTGGAGCTAACCTAGGTGAAATGGGTCATTTTAAAGCTAACGTAGTTAAAACGGATCATTTAGGAGCTAATCTACGTAAAATGGGTCATTTTAGAGCTAACTTGGATAAATTGGATCACTTGTAAGCTAACTACGGTAAAATGAGTCATTTTAGAGCTAACTTAGGTAGAATGGATGGTTTATGAGGTCAGTAAGCTTATTAAGTCATTTTGGAGGCAAAGAAGCTAACTCTAGGTCATTATGGTAAGCATATTGGAGGAAATAAAGCTAAGTCTAGGTCTTTATGTATTTGTTAAGCAAAACACTAGAGAAACTTACTGTGATCACGGAGGTGTAGGAGCGGGCTAGCTCGCGCCGGTAGCTGGAGAAGGATCGTGCGATGCGTTTCTGGAGTTAAGCTGCACCAAAGATCATTTCCAATGTCTCGTTAGCATTATGACACTCAAATGTTAAGACTAGCAAGTAATTTCCATTCAAATTAAACTCATCGTGCTCCCAGGAGCAATCACTGGCATCGGCGGAGCAGTCTGACCGGACTTCTCGCACACAGACTGCACATTTGGTTTTCACAACAGAGTCATACTAGTTAGTAATGAGACTCAAATGTTAAGACTAGCAAGTAATCTGCAGAAGAAACTTACCACAAGGATCTCGTACATGGCCCTTGCCTGCATGTCATTCCGTGCCCTCTCCTCCTCCAACATCTTTGTCGTACTCTCCTCCAACTCCCGCTGCCTCTCCGCCGCCTCCGCCAGAAGTTTCTCCATTCTATCTCTCTCACTCTGTATAGCAGCCTGCAACACCACTCACATGACCATTTGTAATCATTGATGGAAGCGCACACAATGTAATGGAGAAAGATAGCTGAGTACGTATAACTAACCTTGAAGGCGAGTTGGACTGGCCATTCACGAGGCCTTATCTCAGGAGCGGAGCTCGACTGGTGCGCCTTGATCTCCGGGAGAGTGCTAGGACAACGGATAAGTCCATCTCCCATGGCTATGGAGCCATTGGACCTCCCGCCACCAGATATCATCAGTAGCTCTGTATCAATGGGACCCTGGCTCGGGTTAAAGTCCTCCCCTTTCCTCGCCTTCCCCTGATCTCTATATTGCATGAGCTTGTCGTGGGCGAAGATGTTGGTGAAGTTCTTTGGATCATCGAGGTCAGACGCAGAGAATGCCTTGACTTTCTTGTAAGGGCCAGTGTGGGCCATGGCATACAGGTCGTACACCTCTGGCACCTTATCCGCCTTATTGTAGCGTGCCTGAAAGAGAGAAACAAAGTAAATTAGTAATTAAAGGGCTAAAGCTAGCATGATGAATGAATTGCATGAATCATGAAGCAAACCACATACCCAGTTCCGCCCGTACTGAAATAAGTTGGAGCTGCCTTGGTGGTGTGGCACACCTTCTATTTGGGCACGTTTGTCCTTGGCCTCTTTGTGGGTGGCCAGCCATTCTTTTGAGCACCACGCATTGACCAACACCTCTCAACAATCCATCCGATCCGCACACCATCTCGGAGGGGCCTAAGTTAGCAAATAGAAACTTGAGCGCTACGGCTATGAATTACTAAGTGAAGGAAGTAAGTACAAGGCCTTAAGAATTACCTTCATGTACTGCTCCTTACTCAAGAACTTATCGCGGCACTCCTGCTTGGGCTTCTTGATACCACACCCGGCGTAGTAGTCTCGAATAGCCTGCACCCGAACCTCATGCCGTAAGTTCTGAAGTAGGCGCTTGCACTCCTTGTGGATAACATCTGCTGCCTCCTCCTCGTATCCCTCCTCACACCTGTAGAATGTCTGCAATCAAATGAGACAATATTGATTAGTACAATTAATAACTAGCTAGTTGAAGATTTTTAATTGTGTAAAGGAGCAATTACCCAGAACTTTCTGATCACCACGTCTGCCCTCATCTCGCACAATACACCGTCGATAATCTCACCCGGCGGGGCCGGGGCAGACAAGTAGTGCTACCAAGTCAATCCAACCTCTGGAAGCCGACCCTCACCAGGCAACGTGACAAACCCCGGGAAGTTTTGCCGAATCAGAACTCCAAGGACAGAGTTGGGCCGGCGGACACTTTCATGGTGGTCCCAACCCCTGCAGCATGACAAGGCCAACACATCAGTTATTTGAAGAAACGTGAATGCAGAAGGTACAAAAAGATTAAATGCACTTACCTCTCCCTATCAGGGAAAATCAACCAGCTCTGCTCGTGGGTCGCCGACACGGACAGGAGCCGTGTAGCACCACGCTGGTAGACGTTGCCCCCCTCCTCCCCCTCCTCCTCAAAATCAGTCGGCTCCCCGCCATCATCAGCATGGCCACTCGGCTCCCCGCCATCATCAGCATGGCCACTCGGCTCCTCAGGCTGACCCGACCAGTTACCCCATCCAGACGTGTGCTCCTCCGGGGTCTCGTGGGCACAAGTCTCGTGGGCCGAAGGACCGTCGACCCAAGGCTCGTGGGCCGAAGACCCATGGATAGGAGGCTCGTGGACCGGAGTCCGTGCAGCCTCCTCCCCAGACGAGTCCAACCTAGTAGTCACGTGCTCAGGTGAAACAGCTGGGGGCAGCGGCGAGGAAGGCGCCGTAAGAGTCACCCTACCTCCTCTCCCGCGACCACGTGCTCCACCTCCTCTCTTCTTCTTACCTCGTCCCCTACTGGGCACCGCGGTCGACGAAGAAGGGCCCGACGGTGTCGCCATACTGTCCAGCAATGCTCGGCGGAGAGGTGCGTGTGGAATGGAAGACCTCGCACCACGCGCCGACGAAGAAGGGGCCTCGGCGCGCTCCCGACCAGTGCCCACCATCTTTCAACACCTACCATGACAAAGAATAAACGAAATAAGTACAACATAAAAAAGTACCGACATGAATAATAATATGTATATCACTTAAGTGTATCAGCATCAAGTACAACATAAAAAAATTGAATACCTGACACTACTAATAATCTCGATCAGTATCATCAATAAATGCATAATCATCATCATCACTATAATCAATGATGGGATCATAGAGTTCATTGGCATCAACATGTGCAAGGCCACCTTGACGTAATCGGTCAAGCATTGACAGGTCATCCGCAGTAGTAACCTCTTCTTGTTCCGGCTCTTCTTGTTCCTCCTCTGGGGTGATGTCGGATTCATTGTCGCTGTCTACTTCAATGTTTTGGGGTGAAGTATAGTGGTTCTTGAAACGCTTTTTGGAAAGACATGTCTCTTGGAAGAATTCTCCTTCATATGTGTCTGGGTTAATGTGAGGTTCATAATCCTCTTCCTTTGGGGGAGAAAGTCTAGCACGTGGCGGCACTTCATAAACAACATCCCAACCTTTCAGATTTGGATTAGTTTGGCAGGCCCACGGTAGATAGAATACTTGGGTCACCTGTTGAGCCGTAATATAGACATCAGGAACATCTAAATGGGTGCTTTGGTTGATTTCAACTAGCCCTATATGTTCATGAGTCCTTCTAGTCTCCTTCGGCTGAAACCAATAACATTTGAAGACTACGACATTCAGTGGGTTTTCACCATAGAACAGAAATTCATAAATTGCTTCAACTCTCCCATAATACTCGGTACCTCCTTCGCCGATAGCAGATACACAACAATTTGTAGACTTTCGGTCGGCCATAGATAGCTCTTTGCCATAGGTACGAAAGCGATACCCGTTGATGTCGTACTTGTCAAATGAACGGGCCTTATAGTCAAAACCATTAGCAACTTGTCTCAATTCGGCGTCCATAGACTCTGAATTAGCCTACAAGTTTAATATGAAAGGATTGTTGCATTACGCACAAATTAGCGAATGAAATGAAATTGTCTAATAGAATTACCGTTTGTTTGAACCAAGAGATGAAACCGGGGTAGCCGCCTCCTTGCATTGCGAGAAGCTCATACTCTTCAACGGAATCCTTTTGGATCTCCGCTCCATACGAGAATATGGCGACGTATCGACTGTATGACATATCCAGGAATGAGAGCAGTTCAAAGGAAATAGAAGTTGCAAAACAATGTACCGAGAACTTACTCGATGTATGGCCGCACTTCTATCAGGTTGTTGAAGATATACAATGAAGTGGTCCGCCATTCTTTGTTATCCAAAGATACTGGATGTGAAACACTAGCTGGTGCGAGATTCCCTTTGAATGGGCTGAGGTTGGATCCACCCTTTTTAGGGTCGTCAGCATTGTACCGAGGCTTCGGATTATGCAAATGACGATTTTTGGCTTCGTAGTGTGCTCTTACGAAGTTTGCCG
This sequence comes from Triticum dicoccoides, assembly GCF_002162155.2. Taxonomy (NCBI): domain Eukaryota; kingdom Viridiplantae; phylum Streptophyta; class Magnoliopsida; order Poales; family Poaceae; genus Triticum; species Triticum dicoccoides. Next base: position 140,703,782 of record NC_041388.1, on the reverse strand, counting down.
CCTCCTCTGTGATGAATGCCTCAGCCATCGATGCTTCAATTCTATGTTTATTTTTACATTTTTCTCGAAGCGTCTTCTGCATCCTCTCAGTTGGGTAGCACCAACGATTTTGCACGGGCCCCCCCAATCTTGCCTCGGTCAGGAGATGCAAAATCAAATGCTGCATTGGATTAAAGAAGCCCGGTGGAAAGATCTTCTCTAACTTGCAGATCAACTCCGGCGCCAACTCTTCCATTTCTTCTAGCACGCTAGGCGATAGTTCTTTCGCACAAAGAACACGGAAGAAATAGCTGAGTTCTGCCAGTACTAGCCATTCATCCTCAGGGATAAAGCCACGCAACATCACCGGCATTACCCGCTCAATCCATATGTGCCAATCATGACTCTTGAGACCAAATATCTTCAGTTTATCAAGATTCGCTCCCCTCTTTAGATTCGCTGCATACCCATTGGGGAACATCAACTGCTGTGGCACCCACAAGATAATTTCCCTCATAGCTGGCCTTCCAAGATTGAACCATGCCTTTGGCTTCGTCCATTTCTGCTTTCCTTTCGGTTCTTTCATGTTTTGTAACGGCCTATCACATAGCGCCTCCAGATCAACTCTAGCCTTAGTCTTATCCTTTGACTTCCCATCTATGATGAACAATGTACCAAAAAGTGCCTCGGCGATATTCTTCTCAGTGTGCATCACGTCGATGTTGTGTGGGCAAAGGAGGTCTTTGAAGTAAGGCAGATCCCATAAGCATGTTTTGTGAGTCCACGCGTGCTTAGTATTATACCCCTTGAAGTACCCTGGACGCTGTGGATCTGGCTCGAGAGCGTTTAACTGATCCAGGGTCTGTTGGCCTGTCAATGCAGGTGGTGCGGAGTTTTTGACAACTCTACCCCTGATGAAGTTCTTCTTGTCTTTCCTGAACTTATGGCGAGGATCCAGGAATTGTCTATGCATGTCGAAGCAAGAAAACTTGCGACCGGCCTGAAGCCAACGAAACTCAAGAGCTCCCTTGCATGTGGGGCACGGGAACCTTCCATGCACACACCAGCCAATGAATAGCGCATACGCCGGCAAGTCATGCGTTGAGTACATGTACCAGACACGCATTACGAAGTTCTGTTTGCTATAGGCATCGTATGTCTTGAACCCATTATCCCAGGCTTCTTGCAATTCGTCCTTAAGCGGCTGCATGTACACATTCATATTTTTCCCCGGATAGTTGGGCCCTGGAATTATCAACGTCAGGAAAATGTTCTTTCTTTGCATAATCTGTCCGAGGGGGAGATTGAGTGGAAAGACAAATACGGGCCAACAACTATATTGGGCTGCCGTCATACCAAACACACTGAACCCATCCGTGCTGATGCCGACTCGAGGATGCCTCGGATCTGCCGCTTTGTCAGCATGTAATTCATCAAACTTTTTCCACGCAACACCATCTGATGTGTGTACCATCATCAGATTCCCATCTGCATCTAGTTCGGTTCTTTTGCCTGTTTTGTGCCATGTCATCTGTCTGGCCGTCTCTTCGACCATGAAAATACGTTGAAGTCTTGGTACGATTGGCATATACCGAAGAAAACTAACGGGGATTTTGGTCTGTATCTTCTCACCCATACCGTTGTCTACCACAATATACCTGGAAGACATGCAAATGGGACAATAGTTCAAGTCCGCATAGTCAAGCCTAAATAAGGCACATCCTTTCTCACAGGCATGTATCTTCTCATAGGGCATCTTCAGTGCACGGAGGATTTTGTCCGACTGGTACAGGTTTGCAGGCATTACATGGCCTTTGGGTAGAAAGCGTCCAAATACTGTCATAATTGCGTCATAGCATTCTCTGCCCAAGTTGAACTGAGCCTTCAGAGCCATTACTTGTGAGATGGCATCCAACTAACAAAGCTCAGTGTGCTCGTGGAGCGGATGTTTTGAAGACTCCAATATTTCATTGAAGGCCTTTGCAGATTCCTCCATCTCCTCGTCCGAATCACGAGCATCATCATAGTCTTGCACCATGTTTTCCATCCCGGTACCATGCTCGTCGGTGCGACGATGATCCACCTCAGCTCGGTCACATTGGGCAGACTCACCATGAAATGTCCACACCGTATAATCGGGCGTAAAACCACTCTTCTGCAGGTGTTTGCCCATTTCAACCTCTGTCTTCTTTTCCCAATTGCCGCACCGGAAACAGGGGCACCAGGTTTTCTTTTGGCCATTTGCAAATGCGGCTTGCACAAACCCCTTGGTTTTTGTGAACCATTCAGCGCTCCATTTGTTCTAACCAGTGTGACCGGTATACATCCACGCACGGTCACTCATCTTGACTTTCAGAGCTACTGGACACACACCAATTATATATGTAATTCACCATGTATATATTCATCAGTTGATCTACTTTGTCAATTTTATTACGTCCATGCAACCTACACTCTAATAGGTAATAATTGGTCCTAATCCCACCCGTGTATGTGTAGATTGGGTTCATTTTCCCATGCTATGCTCCGGATCTGACGCAAAATTTCGGCAGCACCTCCCCGCTGTTCTCCTGATACACGTCTCTGCAATAAACAGAGAGGATGTGTACCCGGAGAACAACAGGGGAGGCACTGACGAAATTTATGCGTCGGATGCGGATCAAAGCATATGGGAAAACGAACCCAATCTACACATACTCGGGCTGTCCATGGATAGCGTTGGACAATTCGAAAGAATCAAGGTTATAAATATGCAAATGCATGCATATTTATAACTATGACGCTTTCGAACGGGAGACACATATTGGTTACGCATACTGATGATTCAAGACACATATATAGCTAGCTATCAAGTTTCATCGGAATAGATCAAATAATTAATGGGGGAGGAGGACTTGTCATTTGTGCTCACCCACGAACGAAGGGGCAGAGCTCATCAAACGCACCGCGAGGTCGTCGAACACCAAACCTCGCAGCGATGAAACAACTGCACATTTAAAACTACACGATCAACACAATTATATATGATGTTTTTCATAACAAAATCGAAAAATATATGACCTAACTAATAATTCACAAATATATGACCCCGTCGGCCTCTGGAAGGCCAAAGAACACCTTTTCGGGAGGTGTCGGGGGTCGGGGTGTCCTGT